>NC_081560.1:122746213-122750859 GCF_022355385.1 Mustela nigripes | reverse complement strand
TTCTTCTTCTTCTTCTTCTTCTTCTTCTTCTTCTTCTTCTTCTTCTTCTTTTTTTTTATAGATTTTGTTTATTTATTTAACAGACAGAGATCACAAGTAGGCAGAAAGGCAGGCAGAGAGAGAGGAGGAAGCAGGCTCTCTGCCGAGCAGAGAGACTGATGCGGGGCTTGATCCCAGAAGCTGGGATCATGACCTGAGCCCAAGGCAGAGGCTTAACCCACTGAGTCCCCCAGGTGCCCCTCCCCCTAACTATTCTTTAACAAAGTTTTCCCCTCTCCAGTTCTCCTCTATTGTTTTATCTGTATTCACTCCATTCCAACTGTACATGGAAGTAGTATTTTTCTGGCTAGTATATATGCAGAAGAGTTACCCAAATATGTTTGCTTTAATAATATAGTGCACCACTATTAAAATCTGATTCTAGGGGCACCTGGGTGGCTCAGTGGGTTAAAGCCTCTGCCTTCGGCTCAGTGATTATAATTTCAAGGAAAATTTGGAGTGAATATCATGGTTAGCCTGTATGTTTAGTACTTTTTCCCTCTTTTTTTTTTTTTTTTTTTTTTAGATTTACTTATTTATTTTATAGTGAGCAGGGGGAGGGGCAGAAAGATAATGAGAATCTCAAGTAGACTCCCCACTGAGCCAGATCAGGTCAATCCCACAACCCTGAGATCATGAGTATTTATCTAGTGAAATACCTCACTCTTGGGATCACAAAGAGCTTGGTTCAAGCTAGTTGCATCACTTTTAGCCACATTATTTTGAATGGTGAACTTCTTTAAGTTGGTTTCCTCATCTATAACAAGGGGGAAATAATAGTACTAGCCCAAGGTTTAAATGGGAGTATAGATAGGAATGATTAGCTGACAGTAGGTCATCAAGTAAGTGATCAATACATGAGTTTAATTACTTTTGTAAATACCAGGCTCTGGGGTTTTAAAGTAAAATCTGGCATAGAGTGTCTCAACTGTGGAACTAATACTTAAAAGCATTATGAGATGTCATGGTAGCATCTTGCTTTTTCATCCCTAGTACTTAATACAGTGTTGGGCACAAAAAATGTGCTCAATAATTATATGTTTAAAGAACCAGTAATTTGAAAACATATGTGAAAATTTTGACAACATACTACCCTCCTCAGCTTCTTGGGTGATGAAAGTATTCTGGTAAGTCACTAATTTAACCTATTTGAGCAAGAATTATAAATACAAGAATAAACACCCCAGTGAAAGTTTAAAAAAAATGCTTTCCTAATATAATCTGTGCATGTTGAGTTCTTAGAATGACTTGGGAGAGAGACAGAGACCCTAACTCTTCTGTGAAGGCTCCTTCCACAGTCGTCTTTGTGTCTCTTACAGATCTTTCTACCCCACAGGAGTCCTTGAGGACAGTCCAACCCCAACTCTCCTCCATGGCAGAAGTTCTATCTGGCTATGCTGGTGATGACATTCGACAAGAGCTTCTCTGCCATTCTCCTTTGTCCCCATAAATCTTCAGTTATACTTTCCGCCATCTCAGAAAATGAATCTTTGGATTTAGCCCAGACCTGTGCTCTTAATCTCATTCCCTCTCTTCTTGCTGAGATTCTGCTCTACCATTTCTTTCTTCTTTCTTTGCATTTTTACTATTCTCATGACCAATTTCGTCTTTTGGTGAACATAAAAAGGATGCTCGTGTTCCTATCTTATAGTGGAACAAAAACAAAAACCAAAAACCTTTCATTTTTTTATTTCTTTTTTAAAAATATTTTATTTATTTATTTGACAGAGAAATCACAAGTAGGCAGAGAGGCAGACAGAGAGAGAGGAGGAAGCAGGCTCCCTGCTGAACAGAGAGCCCGATTCGGAACTCGATCCCAGGACCCTGAGATCATGACTTGAGCCAAAGGCAGAGGCTTAACCCACTGAGTCACCCAGGTGCCCTACGTTTTGATTTCTAAAGTTATTATGTCCTTTATTTCCATGATTTAAGAAATTATTGGAAGTTGTTTCCTATATCTGTTCTTCTTCCAGCACTTGCCCTTAACCCACTGCACTGTGGCTCATTCTCGGGCTCCTCCGTGTCTTTCTGTCCCATTTCCAAACACAGCTGCTCCTCAGCAGCAGTCTCTGGTCCACCCTTGTCATGCTATCTGCTCCCCTCTCATAGACACAGTGGCATCAGTGTCACCCTGACAGCTAGACAGCAAATCCCTCCCGGTGACTCCTGTCCTCCACTGACTAAAGATGAAGTTCCATGTCCTGAAATTCTCTGACCTGGACATTCCTTTGGCACCAAACCTGAACACTGGCTATGCCATGTGTCTTCTCATGAAAATACTCTCCACTTCCATCCTCTCTCCCTCAAACTTGCAGGCTTCAAATCCTCCCTTCATTCCCCCTGTAAAGCCACCAAGGATCAAGTCTAATCAACTGCCCATCTCATTTTCTGTCTATCAGGCTGTTTTTCCCAGCCCAGATTTGCATTGCTTGGGCTCTGGTTTTTCCCACCCTTCCCATTATATTTCTATACTCAAGGTTTTCAGTTGACCCTCAAACACGTTGCGAAATTTGCTGTGTGAACTTGTAGCTAACTAGTTAAGTCAGTGTCCCTATCTAAAAAACAGTAAGAGAATAGCAATTCTTAGAGGGTTTTAAATAGTATGTATTATTACATGTGTGAGAGGTGTGTGTGTGTGTGTGTGTGTGTGTGTGTATTAAAATATACTGCTAAACTGATGTGTGTTTCTGGCAGTGTATGTAATCTTGGGCACTCTGCATAGAGCATATTCAAGCCCTTGATCAATATTGTGAACTGATGTTACTGTCGTAGGATAATTATCAGTCACCTCCATAATCCTGTGATCTATTTAATGTAATTTCATGAGCTTCATCTTCCTGCAATACAATGCTAATTTTCTCCTTCACTTGTTGAAAATATAGAAACGACTTACACTGTGCCATAGAATAATGTGAAAGCTTGTTAGCCTGAAATTCTAAGTTCTCTGTAATTTGATCTTCACTGATTATAAGCTTATCTCCTATTTTTAATTTTTTCCCCTCAAACTTTATTCAAACTGATTTAGTGAATAGTCTCTTCTTCATGGTGTGGTTTATCACTTCCAAAGGAAATTATTTGCCCAAGAGGTTTCCTTCCATTTGGAAATTCCACTATTCTAACAAAGACCTGTTGAAAGGCAAAAGGAGGAGGGGGGGAATGGGGGAGAGGAAGGAACTAGATTTGATCTTTATTGGCTCTGAATTTCTATTACATTTGATTTGTACCTACATTGTGTAAACCTTCTAATATCATGTTGTAGAACACTTATTTAAGATACAGGAAACAGGGCGCCTGGGTGGCTCAGTGGGTTAAGCCGCTGCCTTCGGCTCAGGTCATGATCTCAGGGTCCTGGGATCGAGTCCTGCATCGGGCTCTCTGCTCAGCAGGGAGCCTGCTTCCCTCTCTCTCTGCCTGCCTCTCCATCTACTTGTGATTTCTCTCTGTCAAATAAATAAATAAAATCTTTAAAAAAAAAAGATACAGGAAACATCAAAAAATGAATTTTTAAACCCTAATCACACTGTATTGCATAAACTGTTATATTCATGAAACCCTTAATAAAAACTTAAAGCCATAATGCACTGCTATTAAATTTTAATCATATGGTATTTGATAAAGTGTATATCTTGCAGCTCTTCTAAAGATACAT
Source organism: Mustela nigripes (assembly GCF_022355385.1). Lineage (NCBI taxonomy): Eukaryota > Metazoa > Chordata > Mammalia > Carnivora > Mustelidae > Mustela > Mustela nigripes. The sequence goes on along the minus strand of NC_081560.1, from coordinate 122,747,171 downwards.
AGATAATGATACTAAACTATAATCATCATGACTTGTCCCAAAGTTAGTATCTATTTACTGACCAAGTAAGTCTGATTATAAAATAAGAACCTGGATGTTCTTTAAATAGCCAATTGCTGTATACATAAATGTGTGTTGTATGTACAAACAAGTATGCGTTTGCATATTGTAGAACTAACACGGTCCTTGTGGAAATTCTGGACAATAGGAGAGAGTGAAAGTCAGTGGGAGTCTCAGGAGGCAGATGAGCCCCAGTGACATCTTGGTTTCTGAGTGTCCACATCACTTCTCCTCCTGTCTTCTCTACATCTTCTCATCTCTCTGCTGCTGTCACTGTCTCTCAACACACAGATGCAAGTACATACATACACTGAACTGTGAAGCTTCTAGAATTGACTATTGCATAATATATGAAAAGTGTCATGTTAAGAGAATTTGAAGATACAAGGGAAAAGGCGTGCATATGGCCTCCTAAAGTGGTTAGGTTTTAATTCCATGGACACTGGGTAGTTAAAGCTAAGGCTGATATAATCTGATTCTGCTGTCAAAAATCCCATTTGGATTTCTGAAAAACAAACAAAAAACAAGAAAAGGTTTCATCACAACCTGGGGAATGAATTGAGGAGGAGCAGTAGTGACTGTTGGCAGGAAGCCAAGTGAAGAGGTTGTCATTGAAATCTAGAATAGAAATAATGCAAGCCTGGAATGGAGCAGAGCTACAGCAATGAGGATAGTAGGAGAGAACCACTTTTGTAAATTTATAAACATAGACTTCATGGGATTTGGTGCCAATTAGATGTGATCTTTAAAGACTATAAGGGAATCAGGGTAACTCCCAGATTTCTGGATCCACTGACCAAATGTATGGTAATGCCATTTTTTTCAAGATGGTGTTCGTGGAGAAAAAGGAACATGAGTTTAGTTTCAAACTGGCTGCATTTGATATACCTATGATATA
>NC_081560.1:122642577-122746203 GCF_022355385.1 Mustela nigripes | reverse complement strand
TATATATATATATATATATATATATATATATATATATATATATATATATGTTATAGTATTTAAAACAAAGTTGCAGGTGTGGGTCTGTGGTTTATGTTTGAATCATAGAAAAGACTACCACACACACAGAGCACATGATATACACAGGATATTTGCGACTATGTGGATGAATGCAACTAACCAGAGAATAGTGTATTCAGTATAATAATTTCTAAATACTTGGCTTTCTAGAGGGTAGGAAACAAATAGGTCTTCCATGTCAAATAATGAGATCTAAACAGTGAAAGTGGTGCCTTTTATCTCGGGACTTGGCTGTGCGTGTGTCTGAGAGGAGTGGGTCATGGTTTTACCCAGATTTTTTTTATTAATCCTGGCTGTTTATATTATAGCATCTTTCAAGAATTTATGTTTATTTTTCATTTGTTGTAATTTTGAAATATATTTACCCACTACATGTAAAATAGTGTTTCAAGTGTTTTGTTTTAAAATGCAAATAATGGATTTTCTATTGATAATTATCTAAAATCACAATTAGAATTTTATGTCTAATGCTTTTGTTTGATTTGAGTATTAATTCACCAAATTAGTGGTATATACTTAGATATCACTTATAGGTTGATTAAAATTATAATCATTATTCAAAACCAATTACCACTTTAAACCATAAAATCTACTATTAAAAGTGTGAGTGATTCTTTCTAAGCTGTGGAAAATACTGAAATTCACGTTTCAGTAGTTCATCAAGTAAAAACAAACATCTTAAGAAGGTCCTTCTCCTTAAATTGATGATTTTAAAAATATGCCCCAAATTGACTTGATTTAAACTATATGAACAGTTGGAAGATGTTTCAATCCATTCGTTAATTTGAAATTGTAGTTGGCTCCACAAGTGACAGTAGGTTTTTAAAAGCATTACGAATGCTCAGTGTAGTTCTAGAAAAGCCTGCAGATTTATAGAAAAGGTTGCATCTTCACCAAGCACACCCACAGACCCAGAACCTCCATCCATAAACAGAACATTCTGAAAAGAATCTGATAGTTACTTTATTGTATTCTGCCAGTATTTTTAAGGGCAAGAATACTTCTGTGAGAGTTAAGCAAGGAAAGCTCCACTGAGAGGCTTGACGAGGCCAGATAAGGAAAGATGGTGCTGGAGAGGGGTCCAGGCAAACAAACCCTGCACTTAACTGGTTAAGATGGAATTCTTAGAAGGCTCAATGAGTTTAAGTAGCCAGAATGGGAGGACTGTAACAAATAGATCCAACACTCTTGTAAGGTTGAGATGTGCTGCCCCTTGCTTCAGTCTCCCATTCCTTCAGCTTCACTGATTCAGAAATTCTTGAGCACCTACGTCAAGCCAAGCACCGTGTTGGCTATGGATAAAAAGATTAAGCAAACACCACAGACCTGGCCTCAGACACTTGGTACAAAACTATTTCACTGCATGTTAATAATTCCTTGAAATACAGAGTATGAGTATATAATAAAGCATGCTACAAGGAGAGTTAAAATTTCCTGTGGGATCACTGAGCTGAGGTCAGCTGGGGTAATCCTGTTGACTAAGCAAAGGCAGTGAAGGGGGCAGAGTTCCTGGAATATTCTAAGTCAAGGAAAAGATTTATGCAAATAGCCCAAGGTGGCAGCCATCGTAGTCACGCTGGTGGGAACACAGACCGTGACAGAAAGAGGGTGGAAATGCCAGGAGTCATCACTAGGTGCTGATGCTCACAGAAGGTTAAGATGCTGATAAGAGGGGCACCTGGGTGGCTCAGTGGGTTAAAGCCTCTGCCTTCGGCTCAGGTCATGTTCCCAGAGTCCTGGGATGGAGCCCCACATCCCCACTGCTCAACAGGGAGCCTGCTTCCCCCACCCCCTGCCACCTGACTCTCTGCCTGCTTGCGATCTCTCTCTGTCAAATAAGTAAATAAAATCTTAAAAAAAAAAAAAAGATGCTGATAAGAATTATGTTCTTTCTTTTAGGAAAAATTGCCACAACATATCCAAATTCACATTTTCAAAAGATTTTTAAGGTACCGTGTGCAGGATTGTTTGGAGAGGCCAGTAAAGGATGCAGATTTGTCCATCAGGGTCCAGTTTTATGGCCTACAGGAAGGGCCACATCCAGAAGGAAATAGACAAAGATGCATGGATGTATGTTCAAGAGACAGTTCAGAAGTGAAATGAAAGGAACCTGGTGATAAGTTGTATAAAGATGGAGTCACCAAATGTGATTAAAAAAGGACTTCTGGGGGCACCTGGGTGGCTCAGTGGGTTAAGCTGCTGCCTTCGGCTCAGGTCATGATCCCAGGGTCCTGGGATCGAGTCCCGCATCGGGCTCTTTGCTCAGCAGGGAGCCTGCTTCCTCCTCTCTCTCTCTCTGCCTGCCTCTATGCCTACTTGTGATCTCTGTCTGTCAAATAAATAAATAAATAAATCTTAAAAAAAAAAAAAGGACTTCTGTAACTTTTTAAAATTTCAGTTATAACCAATTTCCCTAATATTGAATATGTTAAGAAAACATTATATACATTGCAATACTGTATCTCCAGAATATATGATTAAGTTGTTAAGTGAGAGATCATCTTGGAGATGAATAATTCCTGGAAGAGGATAAATCATATGTTTAACTTACTGAGTCTGAAGAAATTTTGACAAGTGCAAAGAGATGTTTTATAAGCAGCAGATTATACTGGTCCTTACTTTCAAAGTCTGGACTAGGTCCATATTGTGAAAAGATACTCATGTACATATTTACCATTGTGGGTACACTTTTCTTTCTTTGTTTCTGTAAAGATTTTATTTATTTGAGGGGTGGAGCAGAAACGTGGGGACAGGGAGTTGTGCAGAGGGAGTAGGAGAAGCAGATACCCCGCTGAGCAGGGAGCCTAATGCTGGGCTCAATCCCAAGACCCTGAGATCATGACCTGAGCCAAAGGCAGATGTTTAACTGACTGAGCCAGTCAGGCATCCCTGGGTACGTTTTCTATACAGAAGGTCTGTGAGGAAGATCAGGGGTCCATGATTGGGAGATGTCAACAGCTAGTGGTGGATAGAGGTAGCTGAGTCTTCCATGAAGCCAGACATTTGAGAGGAATTAAAAAAAAAAAAAAAAAGAGAGAGAGAGAGAGAGAGATGATTTCATGGTAAAGAGAAGTGTTTCTGAGAGGATTAGCATTTGACTCCCTCTGACAGTATTTAAAAACATCACTGAATTTAGATATACCGAGGCCATTAATGACTTTGGTGCAGACTGTTTCTGTTGGGTATAATTGACTATCAATTAATTCAGAGCTGAGGAAGTGGAATTACTAATTAGAAACAAATTTTAAATATTTGTCTCTATGGAGGAGAAATACGTATTCAGGGGTGCCTGGGTGGCTCAGTGGGTTAAGCCTCTGCCTTTGGCTCAGGTCATGGTCTCAGTGTCCTGGGATTGAGCCCCGCTTCGGGCTTTCTGCTCAGCAGGGATCCTGCTTCCCTTCCTCTCTCTGTCTGCCTGCCTCTCTGCCTACTTGTGATCTCTGTCTGTCAAATAAATTAGTAAAATCTTTAAAAAAATAAAAATTAAAAAAATTAAAAAAAAAAACAACTTAAAAAGAGAAATACGTATTCACAGATACTTGAATAGCTAAGCTCCATTTTGACAATACCTCACAAAACAAGTCTTTAAAAAAGGACTTCTGTAACTTTTTAAAATTTCAGTTATAACCAATTTCCCTAATATTGAATATGTTAAGAAAACATTATATATATTGCAATACTGTATCTCCAGAATATATGATTAAGTTGTTAAATGACCCTATATAATTTTTTTACTTCCCCATTTTTTTCAGCCACAAGTATAACTTACAGTTAAAAATAATTCACGCAAGAGATAGAGCAGTTAATAAATGCCAAGCTGCTTATTTTATAGATAAAAGAAGAACTGATACAAGAGAAAGTAGGTCTCAGAAAAACCGAGACCTCCAAGGAAGATGGAGGTGTTGCACAACCAGTTTCAGAAATATACTTTATGCCAAGGGAGAAATGACTTTTCTTTTCTTCTTCTTTTTTTTTTTTTTTAAGATTTTTTAAATTTATTTCACAGACAGAGATCACAAGTAGGCAGAGAGGCAGGCAGAGAGAGAGGAAGGGAAGCAGGCTCCCTGCAGAGCAGAGAGCCCGATGTGGGGCTCGATCCCAGGACCCCAGGATCATGACCTGAGCTGAAGGCAGAGACATTAACCCACTGAGCCGTCCAGGCACCCCGAGAAACGACTTTTCAAGAGGTAATTTGTAATTAGCTTTTCTTGTTGTCAGTAATGGACTGAAAGATTTAGTACCATTCGAGCATCCTGGGAGGACCCAACATCCATTGCTCACCTTGGTCTGAGTGCCCCATCTGCTCTAGTACGCTTTTCGTACACCCTGGCTAAGACTCTAATCAAGCCACTTCTTCCAGTTAATCTGTAGTGAGCCTCCATTCCCCACGGAGTATCGTTTCCTTGATCTCTATCCCTTTTCATTTTATTTCACATTATACTCTCTCCTCCACTCCCAGCCTGTCTCCCGCAGGTCATGGTCGGCCTCACTAATGCAGCCCAGCTCTTCCCATTACTTTCTAAGCATTATGTTTGTTTTGTTTTAACTGAAACATTGAAAGAAAGGGAAGAATACTCTGTAATTAACTTTTAGGGTCTAAGGAACTTTTTTTTCTCAGTTTAAAACCATGTATTATTTAAACTATTCAGAATCTTAACATAAACAAACTTGAAGTCTCTTTATATACATCTTTGCTTCAGAGATTGACATTACCAAAATGTCACAGTTAGAAGAGATACTAGTTTTCCATATGTCAAGAAATATTATCCCTAGATCTCAATTAATCTGCATTCCTAGGTATACTTACCTGTAGAAAATTCTTCTGTATTTGAATTTCATAATTTCTTAAGCAGCTTTGTGTTAAGCTCATATAAGATGTCAAGTTCAGAAATGGAAGCATCAATCATTAAGGCAATGACTCCTCATGTCTGAAATTGTAACTCCACTTTCTAGCAATATCATCTCCATTTTTCATACTGTCAATAAATTGAACAGTTTTTCAGTACAGTATGTTTGGTCTTGCATCTTTTTCTCTTAAATTAATCATAATTTATTTCCTTAAAATGTATGTGCGTGTCTATTTGGGGAGGGAGCAAGAAACATATTTGTGTTTGCTTTCCTATTCTATTTCTCCCTTCTTCTCCATCCTTCAAAAATTTGTCTAGGCTTCTTACACTTTGTTTCATGAGTGAACTATGCTTTCAGGTTGGAGGCATTCAAATTCCATCCCTTGATTGTGTTTCCTCCCAAGGCTGAGCATTTTGCATGGTTTTACTATGGAAGGGGAGGAGAGCAGGGCTAGTCCTATGGGAGCCAGGCTGAAAAAGAGAGAGAACCACAAAGACTAGGAACAGATGGAGGTATGGTATTGGGAGACAGTTGGTCATTCAGGCCTCCCTCATTTGCTGAGCTCCTCAAAGGTAAAAAAAAACCTTGCAGCCCGAGTCCACAGGTAGCTGCATGGTATCTGAGGAACTAGGTGCTGGGTCTCCATGCCTGATCAGGATGCCAGGCCCTGTCTGTGACACAGAACCAGGTCCCTGGACCTCAAAGGGCCACGTACAGCCTGGACAGTGGACAAGTCAGCGGAAACCATGAGAACCAAGGTGTAGGAACCTCATCGCATATATGGGACACTTCAAAAATGACAGACCAAATTTGTCATTGGCCATATGAAATGGATGACAGGGAGTCATCCACTTGATTTGATTTAATTACAAAACAAAACAAAACAGTGAAGCTTTAGCTGCTGCACTTAGGGTGTGAAGGGAAGTAATAGGTGGCCGGATAATTTCATATTGATAAGATGATTAGGTGTTCTCTTCCCTTCGTCTGCCATGCATTGGCAAGATGGCAAGATTGCCCTCTTTCTGTTCTCAGCTGCACTAGGTTTGCTTCTGTGTTAGGCCTTGACGCTGCCGTTCCTTCAACCAGAATGATCCTCCTCGTTCTCTGGAGGCTGACTCCATTCTCACACCTCATCTCCTCGGAAACACTGTCTCTGAGCCAGGTTTATCTGATGTTTCCTGCCCAGAGTCCCTCAGTGTTATCCCGATAACACTGGCTCTCCGCACAGTTACGTTGTTCATGTATTGATGTGTTCTAGATGGTTTCAATCACCCACCAGAAAGTTATCCCTAGGAGCACGGGGCTTTGCCTAGCTCCCCTGCTTCCGTGAGCCCATTGCACAGGCTTTATTATTTTATCTTTTATGGTGTCTTAATTTTGCATAATAGAAATTTTTAGACTTCACAGTTCATGATGGGTTTCCATAACTATCTAGTGGTTCATTCATGGACTTGTCACCCTTGTGAGGTTTTGAACAAGCAGAAAATTGTCTTCATTTTTTTCTCATATTATATACAATATGTCAGGAGACTACAGTTTCACTGTTGTTAATACAGACTTAGCAATACACAAGAGACTGGACCATTTATCAAGGCTTTAAAAGAAACATTAACAAGTTTTGTGCAGTTTTCCAAGGCAAGATGTTATTTAAGAGAGTTAATGAACTAGAGGTACCCAATTCTGAGAAGCAGATACAATTAAGCAAGGTATTGAACCAGCCATTAGAAAACAATTAATCATTTTCACTGTAAACAAAATGATGAACTTTGGTTGTTAATCAAGAATTTTGTTTCACTCTTCCATTTTATATCACAAGGTTAAAATAGATTATTTTCCATGTTCAGTAGTAGTATAGATATTTCTCTTGGTCTTGGAACAAGCAGCCCATAGGCAGAAAGGATCCTTGTAAATATGAAAAGATATGACATAACTATTAATAGAAAAATAGAAGTTCTATATCACAAGGAATGACTTTGATAGTAATTATTATAAATATTGTTTATAGTCTCGGTAAATAAATGAATGGGAATGTGGGTTCTGTGCATTTTCTCTAACTTCACAACTGTTGAGAGAAAAAATTTCATAAACCTCAGCTTTATTGGTAGATGGGTTTTCCTAAAGCTCCCGCCTTTGTAGGGTAGGAAACACAGGAAGAGGACGGAATCCTCTTAACTCTCAGCTGCCCCTTTAACTGTTAGGACCTTCACGCATTTTTTACCATGCCCTAATAATAAAACTCTCATTGACAGCCATACCACACATACACACACAAGTGTGTGAGTGCAACCAAAAGAAAATTCAAAAAATGATTTACATTTACAGCATGAGACATGTTTTGTTAAAGTCTATCCCCTATAAAAAAAGTGCTAGGGGGATGACTTGAAATTTGAAAAACTGTGTCTCAGATTGAAGGTGAGCTTTGGGGTGTATGTGGTTTTGTGGATTTATACAGCACTGGCTTGAACAGGGTTCTCTTGGTGTTAGAAGGCCTTTGCTTCCTTTCTTCTGGGGGAAGAAACTTTGGCAAGGGAATGAAGGCTGACTTTCTTCACAGATGTTCTTTCTGCTGTTAGTCTGAATCATGAGAGGATTTTGATCAGGGTCAAGGGGAGGGCATCAGTAAACATTATTACTGATGATATTTAATGATTTCAGTATTCATTAATCCCAACTAATTAGGTACACTTTTTCAGCTTGATCACAAGCTCAGTGGAAAGAGGAAAAGTGGTTCCTAGTTTCAATAGCTGGGGGGGGGGGGGTTAATTAGAAGACTGTGCCTTTGTCTTCACTGGCTTGTTATTAACGGTATGACACTGTAAACCAAATATCAGACGGCAATTTATGGTGACCTGGGTTTGGACTAGTTCCTCTGTCCCTCTGCAGTTTCCGAAACTGGCAAGGCTGACTCCGGATAATTGCATCACGTCATCCTGCAAAGACCAAGATAGAGCTGTTTTAGGCTGTCTTGGGAGAGCAGAGGCATGCAAAGGATTGTGTGAACATTCAAATCACCCCAAACAGCATCAAGTCATTAATACACAGTTGAAGAGAAGAGAGTATATCCCTGAGGCTCTCCCTAAGAGACGATTTAGTTCCCCTCCAGACCTTGCCCAGATATCCGACCTCGGCCAAGTTCTGAAACTCAGCGCACTCCTGACTCGGACGCCCACAGGTAAACATCAGGACAAGACTGTGTGTGTCATGTACACGGATTTACCTACAAGGGGATCCTGAGTTTATCAGCAGGATATCCATGCCAAGGTAGAATGCCGGCCTGAGCAAACCAGGTTTGCAACCTTAGTCTTCTAGAAGTCTGCACGTATTTAAACCAGCCAGACGTGTAAACTTTCAAATCTACAGTGAATATTCTTTTGGATAATACAATGTTTTGCTAATATTACAGAATGTTGGAAAGTAGTCATAACTTTAAATACCAATATTTTTGGAAAGGAAGGATGCTTACTTTAGAATCAGTGTAAGTGTTCTAAAATGTCCTTTACAGTTTAAAAAGGTGGGTTTTGTTTTGTTTTGTTTTTGTTTTTTTCCCTGAAGCACTATCTACTCTCCTATATTCAAACCAGGCTTGTGTATGTCATGTAGACTCATGTCTTCAGCCCTATTTTGGATCAGTCCGCCCACCTTATTTATATTTGCACGCCACAGACTTTTTGAAGAGAGAAGGCTGCTTGTCTTTGAGAACATCCCATGTTTTGGATTTGTATGATTGTTTCCTTATAGAATTTTTCGAATTGTTCCTTTAGACCCAGGGTCACTAAACCCTCCGTGTTTGCTGAATTTAGCCTGTGACTTTTTATACAGCGTTCTACCTAAGAATGAACTTTATATTTTAAAAGTTATTTTTTTAAATAAATAAACAAACAAACAAGAGAAAGAATGTGCAACAGGGATTGCATGTGGCCCAAAAGCTTGGAATATTTTCTCTCTACCCTTTATATAAACTTTGCTGACCCTGTTTATACTCTTGACTTCATGGAAAATGTTTGACACGAAGTATTAGCTCAGTGGGCACGGCTTATTATATGATCTCGGGAATTAAAATCCTACCATGAAATATACTGTTTTGGGGGGACGTGGTGAAGATGATAAGAGCCAGGTAACTTCTTTCTAAAAGTATGTTTCCCCTTTACACGAGCACATGGTGCAGGGCTTACCTTGCTCGAGCACTTCCGAGACCTCTTACTTCCTTTCTGTCTTCACAAACTGGTTTTAGTATCCACTGATTATTTTTATCAAGTAGTCCATTAGGGATTTCAAAATTGACTTTTTAAAAATATTTTGTTTGTTAATTTGAGAGAGAGAGAGAGAGCACACAAGCAGGGGGAGCAGAGGAGCTCCCACTGAGCAGGGAGCCTGACAAGGCTTGATCCCAAGACCTAGGACATGGATTCCAAGACCTGGGACATCCCAAGACATGGGATCATGACCTGAGCTGAAGGCAGATGCTTAACTGACTGAGCCACCCAGGCATCCCTGAAATGTGATTTCTGATTCTACTATTCTTTCTACTTTTACTGGATGTCAGTCTTCCATAGTAATAAATGCCCCCCAATTTCTTTTAAAGACAGATGGTGGTAAATGGCTTAATTTTACCCTTGCTCATTAGTTTTCAGAATAAGGAATGATGTAGTTTCCACCAGTGATCGTTAATGTATTTTCACCCAGTACTGAACGCTACCTGATTCTTAACCCAGTGCTTGCTGGGTTTGCCATTTTTTTCTGTTTTCCTAAAGTGCTTTTCCTAAATATGCCCTAATTAAGGCATGCCTAACAGCTACTATAATATGCATTAAACAATTAAAGTTTTATCTTCTTTGAATTAAGAAGGTTTTAGGTGGTTGATTTGGATGGCTTAAAATTACATCTAGGGAAATTTAAATTAATGTATATTCCCCAATAAATTTCCTACAGTAAAAATGCAGATTTCTAATGTTTCTCTGATTTTTTGTTTCAAAATATCCTTGTAGAATATATACCAGAAAGAGCACTGGAATTCGATCTCAATGAGGTTCTACCATGGACAGTTATATGGCATTGAACAGGCAACTTGATGTTTATAAGTTCCACAGGGAAATCAGTAAGCTAAAATAGACGTTGATAATTCTGGATTAGGATACTGACACAGAGCAAAGTAGTCCTACTTTAGTTACCAATGTTTCTTTTTTACTTCAGAGCTAATCAAGTTACATTTTAAAGGAATGATTTTTAAGGTTATAAAAATCATACCCTCTATTTTTTATTAAATTGTAATCTGTTTTCTTGTTGGATTATCACATATAAAAACATATAGTCCATCTTTAGAAATGCTGTTATGATTACTCAGTAGGAAAGAAGAGTGTCCAATCAGCATTAGTGGCCCTAAGCTGTTAATACCAAGTGAACTAAGAGGAAAATTTAGAATAATAAGCAAAAAGAAAAGAGAAAAAAAATGGGACTTAGAGTCAAGAATTAAAATGCAGTCTCAGTAGCTAGGCAACTAAGGATGAGTAAATCCATGAACTAATTAGAGATGAGCCCCTCAGAAATGGTTTGACTCGAGGGATCAATCAACAAGGGATGTGGATCCAAGTTGATACGAAGTGGGTGTCAGAAGGAATAACTTAATAAACACAAATGTCAGGGTTCACAAGTTACTGAAGGTTTTATCTTTATCAAATTTATCTTATTCTGGGTTAAAATAATTGACCAACTTGGGAACTTGTCATAATTTACTCTAGAAGATAATTTCTGTAAAAGTCTGATTCCACTTGGATCAGAGAATGGTGGTCCTGTGGAAGGCATGGTTTGTAGGGGGATAAGGAATAGTTTTACCAAGAAGCTCTATCTAGTGTCATCAATTAAGATAAAAGTGATTCCTATACTGTCTTCTTCATTGCTCTGAGATGGGATACAAACTTCACCACCCCATCCTGACAGAAAAATAATGCCTCATTTTGTTATAAAAACCAGATCTATCCCCGCATGCGAACTTCACAGTTCCCATCCAAGAACAATGGGAATTATAACCAACACTGTTTAGTTAGCAGAATATTAAAAGGTTTCCATGGGCCAAATGCAAGCCCCCCAACCATGAAATGTGTGCAATATATAGATTTAAAAAGCAACAGAAACTCCAAAATTCTTCACAAAGATTTTATTTTGTATGAAATTAAGATAGTCCCCAAGCCCCTCTCTTATACTAAACCTATAAAACCTACTATAACTACCTCTGCCCTAATGCTTTAGATGTGGGCAATTAAAAAAAAAACACCCAACATTGTTTTCTTTAGTTCTTCGAAAAATGATATTAGCTTCAAGGAACTCTTTTATTTCCAGATATTTAATTTGCACTACAACACATTGAAATACCAGTCATCACATATAATCCATGGAAACTAAATGCAAGACAAGAGGGTGAAAAAAGCATTAAAAGTGGCACAAATAGAAAACATTTATGTAATGGTCTTAGCTTAGACTTCTTTTTCTCCTTGAAAAATACATACTAAGGGCACCTGGGTGACTCAGTGGGTTAAGCCTCTGCATTCAGCTCAGGTTATGATCTCAGGGTCCTGGGATCGAGACCTGCATCGGGCTCTCTGCTCAGCAGGGAGTCTGCTTCCTCCTCTCTCTCTGCCTACTTGAGATCTCTTTGTCAAATAAATAAATAAAATCTTTAAAAGAAATGCATACCAAATAAATGGCAATTAGACATGATCTTACAGTAATAACGGCTACTCCCCAAAGAAGATTACACATGTGCTTGCAAGTGTTACCCACATAGAATGCCACGCATACATATGCATTTTATAAATATTTCTAGTTTATCTAAGGGTTGTCTGATATAGACAGTAACCTTTTAAATGCCAATTGTAGTAATACTTGGGTTCATATAAATTCTATTTTTTACAATCTGAAATAGGAAAATTAATACATGTCTAAAAACCCACAGGGAAAAAAAAATAAAAACCCACAGAAATTGGAACTGTATGTAAATGTATTTTAATTCTATTATTTTAATATTACTCTATTTACAAACAATGAAGATTATTTATACTTCATTTTTCTTATATAGTTTTCTAGTAGTTTTCTATTATTGAAAAAAGATCAGTCTTTTAAAGCATACTTTGTATCTGGCAACTGCTTTGTAGATGCTACAATGCTCTTTTTGACATCTGAAGTTAATGGCCCAAATCACAATTTAAAATCCTGTACTTGCTTTTATGGATTTGCTTTGCAAAGATGAAATTTGCTGTGCATATTTCCACTTTAATTGGGAATGACAAAGGGTTGAGTGAAGCCAGATCCAGGTAACAAAATGTTCTTTGAAAAGAAGAAAACAGATTTTTTTTTTTTAAGTTGCATATTTTTAAGTTTTGAAAAGACTCTACATCAGGATTCACTTTGAGGTTTGGAATCATATTTTTGACATTTAGGTTTATATAATCCTGCTCCTTTATATGAGCATGAATTTAAATAACAGCAAAATTATATACAAGAGGCCAGTTATATTTCAGACCGAAAAGTGTTTGAAAAAAAAAAGTTATTTTTAGAACAGTTATGCATAAGAAATGTTTTTCAGCTATTGCTCTAAGTTCTGATTTTTCTATCTTGTTGAATGAAGGATGGTTGATATTTTCACAACAGTATAATAAAATTCATCTTCAATTACAAAATTCAACACATGTTTAATTGTAGGTTCTCTTATTTCTTCAGCAGACCATTCCCAGCTGCATTCCAGAAACTTCTTGTATCTGGTATATGAAGAGGCTCCAGCCTCTCTTCACTTTTTCCTTCCGGAGCAAAACTCTTCAGATATGATATATGTGCTGCCTGTTGTCACATTCCTTCCCTCCAGTCTGTGCTTCTGCCCCTCCAGTCTGGGGTCAGGGGCCTTATTCCTGTGGTGTCCATACCCTCAAATACAAGAGACATTTCTCGGACTTCTTACCAGGACTCTGAGCCCACCTTGACCGATTTGCTCACACTTGCCCTCTCCAAACACTGCCCTCTCATGGCTGCCTAACCCCATGTATGGTGGTTTTCTTTATCTGTTGCTGATAAAAGTGAATCTTCTCTGTTGTGTCCCACAGATTTTGAACCGTTGTATTTTCATTATCATTTGTTTCCATGATTTTTTTCAATTCTTCTTTAATTTCCCGGTTGACCCATTTTTTCTTTAGAAGGATGCTATTTAGTCTCCACGTATTTGGGTTCTTTTCAAACTTCCTTTTGTGGTTGAGTTCTAGCTTTAGAGCATTGTGGTCGGAAAATATGCAGGGAATGATCCCAATCTTTTGATACCGGTTGAGTCCTGATTTAGGACCGAGGATGTGATCTATTCTGGAGAATGTTCCATGTGCACTAGAGAAGAATGTGTATTCTGTTGCTTTGGGATGAAATGTTCTGAATATATCTGTGATGTCCATCTGGTCCAGTGTGTCGTTTAAGGCCTTTATTTCCTTGCTGATCTTTTGCTTGGATGATCTGTCCATTTCAGTGAGGGGAGTGTTAAAGTCCCCTACTATTATTGTATTATTGTTTATGTGTTTCTTTGATTTTGTTATTAATTGGTTTATATAGTTGGCTGCTCCCACGTTGGGGGCATAGATATTTAAAATTGTTAAATCTTCTTGTTGGACACACCCTTTGAGTATGATATAGTGTCCTTCCTCATCTCTTATTATAGTCTTTGGCTTAAAACCTAATTGATCTGATATAAGGATTGCCACTCCTGCTTTCTTCTGATGTCCATTAGCATGGTAAATTCTTTTCCACCCCCTCACTTTAAATCTGGAGGTGTCTTCGGGCTTAAAATGAGTTTCTTGGAGGCAACATATAGATGGATTTTGTTTTTTTATCCATTCTGATACCCTGTGTCTTTTGAAAGGGGCATTTAGCCCATTAACATTCAGGGTAAGTATTGAGAGATATGAATTTAGTGCCATTGTATTGCCTGTAAGTTGACTGTTACTGTATATGGTCTCTGTTCCTTTCTGATCTACCACTTGTAGGCTCTCTCTTTGCTTAGAGGACCCCTTTCAAGATTTCCTGTAGAGCTGGTTTGGTGTTTGCAAATTCCTTCAGTTGTTGTTTGTCCTGGAAGCTTTTAATCTCTCCTTCTATTTTCAATGATAGCCTAGCTGGATATAGTATTCTTGGCTGCATGTTTTTCTCATTTAGTGCTCTGAAAATATCATGCCAGCTCTTTCTGGCCTGCCAGGTCTCTGTGGATAAGTCAGCTGCCAATCTAATATTTTTACCATTGTATGTTACAGACTTCTTTTCCCGGGCTGCTTTCAGGATTTTCTCTTTGTCACTGAGACTTGTAAATTTTACTATTAGGTGACGGGGTGTGGGTCTATTCTTATTGATTTTGAGGGGCATTCTCTGAACCTCCTGAATTTTGATGCTCGTTCCCTTTGCCATATTGGGGAAGTTCTCCCCAATAATTCTCTCTAGTATACCTTCTGCTCCCCTCTCACTTTCTTCTTCTTCTGGAATCCCAATTATTCTAATGTTGTTCTTTGAAAGAATTAATAAAATTGATAAACCCCTGGCCCGACTTATCAAAAAGAAAAGAGAAAGGACCCAAGTAAATAAATTCATGAATGAAAAAGGAGAGATCACAACTAACACCAAAGAAATACAAACTATTGTAAGAACATACTCTGAGCAACTCTACGGCAATAAATTTGACAATCTGGAAGAAATGGATGCATTCCTAGAAACATATAAACTACCACAACTGAACCAGGAAGAAATAGAAAGCCTGAACAGACCCATAACCAGTAAGGAGATTGAAACAGTCATTAAAAATCTCCAAACAAACAAAAGCCCAGGGCCAGACGGCTTTCCAGGGGAATTCTACCAAACATTTAAAGAAGAACTAATTCCTATTCTCCTAAAACTGTTCCAAAAAATAGAAATGGAAGGAAAACTTCCAAACTCATTTTATGAGGCCAGCATCACCTTGATCCCAAAATCAGACAAGGATCCCACCAAAAAAGAGAGCTATAGACCAATATCCTTGATGAACACAGATGCAAAAATACTCAACAAAATACTAGCCAATAGGATTCAACAGTACATTAAAAAGATTATTCACCATGACCAAGTAGGATTTATTCCAGGGCTGCAAGGTTGGTTCAACATCCGCAAATCAGTCAATGTGATACAACATATCAATAAAAGAAAGAACAAGAACCATATGATACTCTCAATAGATGCTGAAAAAGCATTTGACAAAGTACAGCATCCCTTCCTGATCAAAACTCTTCAAAGTGTAGGGATAGAGGGCACATACCTCAATATCATCAAAGCCATCTATGAAAAACCCACCGCAAATATCATTCTCAATGGAGAAAAACTGAAAGCTTTTCCACTAAGGTCAGGAACACGGCAGGGATGTTCATTATCACCACTGCTATTCAACATAGTAATAGAGGTCCTAGCCTCAGCAATCAGACAACAAAAGGAAATTAAAGGCATCCAAATCGGCAAAGAAGAAGTTAAATTATCACTCTTCGCAGATGATATGATACTATATGTGGAAAACCCAAAAGACTCCACTCCAAAACTGCTAGAACTTATACAGGAATTCAGTAAAGTGTGAGGATATAAAATCAATGCACAGAAATCAGTTGCATTTCTCTACACCAACAGCAAGATAGAAGAAAGGGAAATTAAGGAGTCAATCCCATTTATAATTGCACCCAAAACCATAAGATACCTAGGAATAAAGCTAACCAAAGAGACACAGAATCTATACTCAGAAAACTATAAAGTACTCATGAAAGAAATTGAGGAAGACACAAAGAAATGGAAAAATGTTCCATGCTCCTGGATTGGAAGAATAAATATTGTGAAAATGTCTATGCTACCTAAAGCAATCTACACATTTAATGCAATTCCTATCAAAGTACCATCCATCTTTTTCAAAGAAATGGAACAAATAATTCTAAAATTTATATGGAACCAGAAAAGACCTCGAATAGCCAAAGGGATATTGAAAAAGAAAGCCAACGTTGGTGGCATCACAATTCCGGACTTCAAGCTCTATTACAAAGCTGTCATCATCAAGACAGCATGGTACTGGCACAAAAACAGACACATAGATCAATGGAACAGAATAGAGAGCCCAGAAATAGACCCTCAAATCTATGGTCAACTAATCTTCGACAAAGCAGGAAAGAATGTCCAATGGAAAAAAGACAGCCTTTTCAATAAATGGTGCTGGGAAAATTGGACAGCCACATGCAGAAAAATGAAATTGGACCATTTCCTTACACCACACACAAAAATAGACTCAAAATGGATGAAGGACCTCAATGTACGAAAGGAATCCATCAAAATCCTTGAGGAGAACACGGGCAGCAACCTCTTCGACCTCTGCCGCAGCAACATCTTCCTAGGAACAACGCAAAAGGCAAGGGAAGCAAGGGAAAAAATGAACTACTGGGATTTCATCAAGATCAAAAGCTTTTGCACAGCAAAGGAAACAGTTAACAAAATCAAAAGACAACTGACAGAATGGGAGAAGATATTTGCAAACGACATATCAGATAAAGGACTAGTGTCCAGAATCTATAAAGAACTTAGCAAACTCAACACCCAAAGAACAAATAATCCAATCAAGAAATGGGCAGAGGACATGAACAGACATTTCTGCAAAGAAGACATCCAGATGGCGAACAGACACATGAAAAAGTGCTCCATATCACTCGGCATCAGGGAAATACAAATCAAAACCACAATGAGATATCACCTCACACCAGTCAGAATGGCTAAAATCAACAAGTCAGGAAATGACAGATGCTGGCGAGGATGCGGAGAAAGGGGAACCCTCCTACACTGTTGGTGGGAATGCAAGCTGGTGCAACCTCTCTGGAAAACATCATGGAGGTTCCTCAGAATGTTGAAAATAGAACTGCCCTATGACCCAGCAATTGCACTATTGGGTATTTACCCTAAAGATACAAACGTAGTGATCCAAAGGGGCACGTGTACTCGAATGTTTATAGCAGCAATGTCCACAATAGCCAAACTATGGAAAGAACCTAGATGTCCATCAACAGATGAATGGATCAAGAAGATGTGGTATATATACACAATGGAATACTATGCAGCCATCAAAAGAAATGAAATCTTGCCATTTGCGACAACATGGATGGAACTAGAGCCTATCATGCTTAGCGAAATAAGTCAAGCGGAGAAAGACAACTATCATATGATCTCCCTGATATGAGGAAGTGGTGATGCAACATGGGGGCTTAAGTGGGTACGAGAAGAATAAATGAAACAAGATGGGATTGGGAGGGAGACAAACCGTAAGTGACTCTTAATCTCACAAAAAAAACTGAGGGTTGCTGGGGGGAGGGGGTTTGGGAGAAGGGGGTGGGATTATGGACATTGGGGAGGGTATGTGCTTTGGTGAGTGCTGTGAAGTGTGTAAACCTGGTGATTCGCAGACCTGTACCCCTGGGGATAAAAATATATGTTTATAAAAAATAAAAAATTATTAAAAATAAAGAAAAAAAGTGAATCTTCTCTACTACCTTGAATATTGGTATTCACCAAGGTTTTTTCCCAAACTCCCTTTCCTTTTCTTTTGCATTATCTTATTACTAGTATGTGGTGGCCCCCTTTGACACACAGGCATGCACACAAATACATCTAGCTGTGTCTTTGTCAACTGACTCATCAAACGTTTCATTCCCAGTTCTTGGAGGATACATTTTTCTCCACTGTTAACTTCTCTATGAGGCTGCGATATCTTCTGTACCTTTGGGCAGTGGAGCCGTTTTCCAGAATAGTCTTCTGGTTCTTAGATTGTGGGCAGATCCCTTTTTCAAAGTAGTTTTGCCTTTGCATGGACTTTTTTTTTTTTTTTCAAGATTTTATTTATTTATTTCATAGACAGAGATTACAAGTAGGCAGAGGGCAGGCAGAGAGAGAGAGGGAAGCAGGCTCCCTGCGGAAGAGAGCCTGATGTGGGGCTCGATCCCAAGACCCTGGGATCATGACCTGAGCCCAAGGCAGAGGCTTTAACCCACTGAGACACCCAGGCGCCCCAGCATGGACTTTCTCTACAGAGAGGATTCCCCCTGTTTTTATGGGAGTCCATCATGCTTTCCTGACCTAGTGGGCAGAGTGTTGCAAGACGACTTCACAGAGGACATGTACAAGGAGCCATTCATGACTCCTGGCATATTGTAGACCATTCCGTTCCCAGTCTCACAGAAGGCTGTTGAAACACATCAGTTTTCTTTTGGGTCTCCTGCCTAACAGGTCATGTAATTTTAGGCATGCTTCCTTAACTACCTGATCTAACACCTGTTGTGTGTCCCTAAGAGATATGCTGAGAAGGTCAACATGTATGAACACAGTTATTCTTTTTTTTTTTTTAATTTTATTTATTTATTTGACAGAGAGAGAGATCCTAAGTAGGCAGAGAGGCAGGCAGAGAGAGGGGGGAAGCAGGCTCCCCACTGAGCAGAACGCCTGACGCAGGTCTCGATCCCAGGACCCTGAGATCTTGACCTGAGCTGAAGGCAGAGGCTTAACCCACTGAGCCACCCAGGCACCCCTGGTTATTCTTTTTTAAATGAAAAATGCCTAAGGCATGTTAGACATTACTGTCATTGTGATGAGAAAGCACAGGAAACCAGAAAACCCATCTTCTGATTTTCCTTCTTTCAGTGTGGTCTATGACCCTGTGTGAGTGGAATGAGTAATTGGTAGCAAAGCCAAGATAATCTTCAGTTTCCATTTTATATCAGTTTACATTTTATTGGCCCATTAAATTAAAATGTTTGGCTATATATAGTAGTCTATATGCCTGGATTTTTTCTTTTTGCAATGACCTCCAATTCTACGGTGGTGAAAAGAACTTTTCTTCATATAATTACATCTATCTACTCAATGAGTGGAGTAATATATTTATATGAATCCAGTTATTATTGTTACATTAAATTAATGTTGTCGAAGACAAATTACACCCATTTGTGATAACAGTGTTTTTTTGTGCAATGAATTAGCACTTTTAGAAAGCCAATACTATTGATTAAACAACACATTCTCAAATAATCATCCATGCTGAGCATGTATTCAGTACAAAAGTACAAAATGTCTTTTCAAATCATGTTCAATAGCATTTAAAATGCAAGATAAATGAAAATAAATTGGGACTTCAAAGCAAGAAATAGAAACTTACAAAAAATACTGCGAGGCTTTGTTATTTCACAAGTGATTATTGCTAGGAATTGCATTTTTTTTTCTTTTTAAATTTTATTCAGGAAGCTTTGAATTGCTATAAAAGTTTAAAACAGGCATCTGGAACTGACTAATGTTCTTTCTTAAATTACTACAAAGAACTAAAACAATACCACTATTCCTAGGGTCGGTTTTTTTTTTTCCCCCTTCCTTTCTGCTTAACATTCAGATCTAATTATTTGTCACTCACCTGACTTGAGACCAACCAGTGTTAACACTAAAGGGATGAAGGGACTTTTGAATTTTGCCACAAACCTTGAACACCTGACTAAATGGTAACAGATGGGAGCATAAATATCTTATTGATCATCTCAAAATGCCTAATTAGCAATGATGGTTTATGTAAATATGTATTATATATTGCCTACTTAAAAAAAATCTTTGCATAAACAACAATAGGTGGAAATTCAAAAGAAGTGGAAAATCAGTAACTTATTTTGATTGGATTTTTTTATTTATTACTATTATTATTTTTTTTTATTAAGTAGGCTCTACTCCCAGTGTGGAGCCCAATATGGGGCTTGAATTCACAACCCTGGATTCAGATTAAGATTAAGACTCTAACTGAGATCAAGAGTGAGTCACTTAACTGACTGAGTACCACTGGGCCAATATTTTCCACTTGTGCTTTCAAAGTTGAGAATACTTAATATGTAAATAAACTTTTTATTTCCTACTTTGTGGTCCATGTGTCAAAACATCACACAGTCATTAAGTGAAATGGAAAATAATTTAGAGGTCACTTTCTAAATCTAGATGTATATATTTAACACCCCTTAAATACATTATTTTTTTTAATGACATATTGAGAAGCATATTGCTTCTCAATATGTCATTAAAAAAAATAATGTTCTCCACTTAGATTTAGGAAATGCTGAGATAAATGAAGTTGCATAGACATATTTATTGCATAACTTATTAGTTATTAGAGCCTTTAATAAGCTATTTTTCATAATCAATCTTTAATAAAAGTGTACAGGCTACATATTTGCCTTTCTTTTATTTCAAATTAAACAAATACTTAGTTATAAAAGCTTTCTATTAGGTCTTTGTTGTTTCTAATTTCTCCATGCTTGTGTATGTAAAAAGATGAAACATTTTATAAACCTTTTATTCAAAGTGTATTAAGACTGTCAGAGGCCCTATATGGTCATATATAGATCTTCAAAGAAATGCACATTAATCACTGTTCTTTAATTATATCTTGTGAAAAGCATAATTAACTTCTTTAACTGAACTTCTTTGTAAAGAAAACACAAAAAATATCTGTCTCAGGGATTTAGTGAGTATTCAGATAATCTATGTAACAGAGGTAGAACAAAACTGGCTCCTGTGAAGTTACTATTATCATGAATCTTGAATTTTGATTCCATTGATGATTTCTCTACCCCCATTAACTATGTGCACATATGTGCTTTTATGCTATCCAGACTTGGATTTCTATTCTGCCCTCTTAGAATGTCTATACTTCCCAAAGGATTTTTCAACACTTGCCAATTTATGTTTCTGGGCTTCATCTTGGAAAACAGGTTCTTCCTGGGGCACCTAGGTGGCTCAGTCAGTTCAAGGTCCAAATCTTGGTATCAGCTCAGGTCATGATCTCAGAGTCATGAGATTGAGCCCTGCATCTAACTCTGTGCTCAGCGGGGAGTCCGCTCTAGATTCTCCCTTTCTCTCTCCCTCTGCCCCTCCCCCTGCTTGCTCTCTCTGTCTAAAAATAAAATAAATCTTAAAAAAAAAATTCACCACTTTTCTTCAAATCTGCCCTATGACTAGCTTTATCCTGATTTCAGCCTCCACTGCAACTTGATATACAGTGGTTATTTTGAATAACTACATTCTCTGTACTTGAATAGGATCTCTGCACACAGTGTGTATGCCTGCGTGAGTGTGTATGCATATGTGTGTCTATTTTCAAATAAGTAAATTTCCACATGCAGGACCAATAACGTCTTTTTTTTTTTTCATTAAAAAAAATTAATTTTTTTTTCTCACCAATAGCATCTTAAACTACTTTCTGATTTGAAAAAAAAAAAAATCAGTGAAACGAGCCCATTTTTTAAAGATGTGAGGTAAGCTGTCATACGTGATTAAGTAGGCCGGGGGAACTCCCAACCTAAAGTGCAATAGGACACGGAGACTGGACACATGTAGACACACTGACACGGAGAGGCTGAGAGTCTGAAGGCACCAGCTCCTGCTAAATGGAGAGGCAAAGTGAAGGATAGAAAATAAGGAAGTGATCAAAAGTCCATATTTGGAATCAATAGTCTGAACCCTAACCCCCTTCCCCAGCACCTACATATGCTGACAGTGAGTAAAAACAAACACCTTAAATGTTTAAGGTTCACAGGTTTAAGGTTACAGGTTTCCTGTGTAAATTTGTCCAATCCAACTCCTAGTCAGAACTGTTGTCACATGGTTTGATGTTTCAAATAAGAGGATATATCCAGTTCTGGACACTCAAGCATGAGAAATGGGTTGAAAGTGTTTCCAGGGTTCGTCGGGTTCTAGAAGTGGAGAACAGACAACTGGGGAGGGACCCCATGTGAAGAGAAACGCATAAGGATATCTAGATCTGATGAGAGAAATACTCAGATTCAAGAGACACAAAATCCCTGGGCAGAATAAGTGTGAATATTTCCCTAAATGCATCATAGTGAACTAGAAAAACAGAAGAGATGTATTTTTTATTTTTTCCTGTTACTGGGTGGTAGGTGAACAGCAGATGCCTCAGTGGTCTTCATAGAAGTTAAAAGAGAGATGGCAGTTTAAAAAAATGCAAAACAACAATTAAAATGAATATTAACATAGAAATGTGTATACAAATAAATAATCCAACAAGGATGAGGCAAATTCAGTGCGATTTCAGATTTTAAAAAAATCAAAGGAAGAAGCAGCTTACATGATACATGTAAGATTACATGATAAGTCACAAAAGTAATAAATTAAATTCACAAATTTAAGACTAGTCATATTAAATGCTATCTCCATGATATTTTCAAAAAACTTCCATAAACCTGAGGGCACAGATTGTAAACAGTATAGAATGGGCAATGACATTTTATGCAAAGACTAAAAGCCATCTATTTTAGCTATGTAATATTAGAAAATACACTTTAAAAAGAAATATAAGAACATATATTTCCATCTTTAAACATTGCACTTAGGTCTCTGCCATCATAATGTGATAATAAATGAGAGGAAAATGAAAAATATATAGGATAAGCTATTTTATGGAATAGTTAAGTGCTTAGGAACTTGAATCATCTTTAAGTCTTCCTTGAAAAGTGTCTATTTAGGTCCTCTGCCCACTTTTTACAATAGGATTATTTCTGTTTTTGGTGTTGGGTTCTTTATATATTTTGGATTTTAGCTCCTTATGAAATATATCATTTGCACATACCTTATTCCACTCAGTAGGCTCCATTTTGTTGATTATTTCCTCTGTTTTGAGAAAGCTTTTTTATTTTGATATAGTCCCAGTCGTTTACTTTTGCTTTTGTTTCCCTTGCCTGAAGAGATGTACCCATAAATATGTTGCTAAGGCTGATGTCCAAGAGATCACTGCTTATACTTTCTCTTGGGAGTTTTACGGTTTCAGTTCTTACATTCAGATCTTTAATCCATTCTGAGATTATTTTTGTATATGGCATAAGAAAGTGGTCCAGTTTCATTTTTTCGCATGTGGCTGTCAGGTTTTCCCAGCACCATTTGTTGAAGAGATTGTCTTTTCCCCACTGTATGTTCTTGCCTCCTTTGTTGTAGATAATTGACCATACAGGTATGGGTTTATTTCTAGGCTTTCTCTCCTATACCACCAGTTCTATGACTGGTATTGTGATACTTTTCTCAAGTTTATTTTTTCTCAAGATTGCTTTGGCTCAGCCAGGTTTTGATGTCCAGATATTTAAACTGAGTTTTGTAGTTACCCAGAATTCATAAAATCAGAGAATGGAATTTGGTTCCTATTTTCTAAAAATAACTTTTGTCATTCAAGAGATGAGAGCAAAGATAGTTGAAATCCAAGCACAAAATTATCAAAGATACACAAAAAGTAATTTCACTAATATTTACGCGCCAAGTCCAAGACTGTTTAGTAATTGGCATTAAAGATTTGAGGAATATTGTGGCTACATGAAAATGATAATAAAACACTAATCAGTATGCCAGAATACATTCCAAAACATTTTAAATGGGAACAGGTTAGAAGTAAAAACATCCTACTTCTCTGTGTTCTTTTCACAGCCATGCAACTAGCCAGCCCCATGCCTTGTTGCACGCGCTAGTTACCTACAGTCTCATATCCTTAATCTCTCACCGAAACTAGGACTATCAAAGGTGCCTCATGTAGGGCGCCTGGGTGGCTCAGTGGGTTAAGCCGCTGCCTTCGGCTCAGGTCATGATCTCAGGGTCCTGGGATCGAGTCCCGCATCGGGCTCTCTGCTCAGCAGGGAGCCTGCTTCCTTCTCTCTCTCTCTGCCTGCCTCTCAGTGTACTTGTAATTTCTCTCTGTCAAATAAATAAATAAAATCTTTAAAAAAAAAAAAAAAGGTGCCTCATGTGTTTCTGTGGGAATCAAAATAATAACGTGTAAAACATGAAAGTTGCTAACTGAACTACATCAGTAATTTTCCATTGCTCATATCATTACAGTCTGATGGGGTGCCTCTCGACAGTGCGGGAGATAGAACTCCGATTTCTCCTCTCACACACATCCTTTCAGTTTTCTAGCAAGGAAATTTATTCTCTATTTTTTTTTTTTCTGTGTCAGGGTTTTTGGCAAGTATTTTTAAAAAAGAAACTTTCAAATCTTTTGATCTATGCCTCTATGTTAAATGTTAACAAAATATCTCATAAAGTATTTTACATATATGTGTGTTATTTATTTACTTACTCACTGTTGGAATTGCACAGATATAACTTTTCTTCTCCAAGGGAACATAATAAATCTAAAATAAATGCAAACAATTGTTAGACAAATTAACTAAGATGCACCATATGTTCTGAAAAAAAAATGTCTAGTTGTGCACTGTTGGAAATCATTTAGAATTGGATTTCAGGGGAGTTTTACCATATTGTATGGAACTTTTTTCCCAATTCAGAAAATAACATAAGCAATTGTTAACTATACTATGGATTTTTTGTTCCCTAAAAACAAAACACTCTTTAAAGAAATGAAGTTGTGAAACAAGATGTCTAGGTATTCATCTGGTCAGTCTTACAAACATAAAGCCCCTGTAAACAGTAAATTTACTTTATCAATCATCAAGTAACTCATTACTGAATTTCTAGGATAAGGTTTTCACAATGTTTACTTAGCGCTTACGCTACTTACAAAACATTACAAATGTTTATCCAACCTCTCAACCATGCTCAATCTACCATCAGTCCAGTGGGTCACTGTGATATTCCTGGTTGCATCTGCTATTCTACCTTGCAGACAATTGCTTATCCATAGAAAGGTTGTTTGATATTCATTATCCTAGCAAGGTTGGCATGCGTAGTAGAGTCTATGAATTTTTAAAGTCTGTTTCTTTGTGAAAATCTAATCGGAATTGAGTTACCTATTCTGGTATTGGAGAAGTTAAAATATGAATGTAAGTTTTATTTTTCAGAACAAGTTGGATTGCTCTATTAAAAAAAAATTAGTATGTAAATTGGAAACTTCAGACCATATTCAAATTGAGTTTTATTTTAAAGTTTTTAAAGATTTATTTATTTATTTGAGAGAGAGAATCCACATGGTAGGGAAGGGAAGAAGGGAGGGCAGAGGGAGAGGGAGAGTCTTAAGCAAACTCCATGCAGAGCATGGAGCCCTATGGGAGCTTGATCTCATGAACCTGAAATCATGACCTGAGCTAAAACCAAGAGTCAGGCATTTAACTGACTGAGCCAGTCACCCCATTTTATTTTTTTTAGAAGATTTTTCTTATTTATTTGAGAGAAAGAGAGAATGTGAGTGGGGGGAGGGACAGAGGGCAGAAGGAAAGAGAATCTCAAGCAGACTCCCCACTGAGCCCAGAGCCTAATGTGGGGCTCCATCCCAGGACCCCGAGATCATGACCTGAGCTGAAATGAAGAGCCAGATGCTCAACTGACTGAGCCATGCTGGTGCCCCTGAGACTGAATTTTTATAATTTTGCTGTATTGAAATACATTTTTCTTTCATCTATTTTTGTTTTCCAACTTCAGTAAGCTCTAGTTTACATATTTTGGAGAATTTAACTTTTAGATGTTTGGGGTATATAGTTTAATCCTTTCCTTCAACTGTACTAATAGCTTCCTACCTGAAATATTGTGTTAATTGATATAATAACAAAATCTCATAATAAAATTGGTATGTATGATTTAATCTTAGTGATTTGAAGGCTGCCTTTTTCCTTAAGTTTTGGTAATTTAAATGCTGCTTGAGTCATCATTGATTTAAAAAGGTAAATTTGTTTATATGTGTGAAACTATATGTTAATTTCTCATAATCAAAAAGAAAACAAAATTAAAACCTTACAAATACTACCTCTTTCTGTATTTACTTGTCTATTTTTTTTCCAGACCAGACACTTGATCTGATTTTTTATTATTGTCTTTCCTTCAAACAATTAATGAGCTTATTCATTTCAGCTTTCTCAGTGAATAGTATATCCTTCACAAGCAGTAATTGCTCAGTGGATATTTTTGAGTACTGCAGAGAAAGGAAGATGGGAAGGAAGGAATGCCAACCTTGAGATTTTATATGTCTATATGAGATGCCAGTGAAGGGTCAAATTGCTTATTTATAAATAATGAGATTTTAAGATTGAATTAGAGTTTTTGTGTGTTGTTTATCCTTGTGTCCATTTTGTCATTCTAGCACAGTGCTACGTGTATAGTAGACAGTCTATTAGGGTTTCTTTGGTTTTGCTTTTGTGGGTTTTTTGTTTGTTTTAATTGACTAACGTTTGCTCTATTTTAAATATTATTTCATATCTGAAATTTTTGGATATTAAGAACATTAAATAGGCCCTTTAAAACTCATCATCGGGGTGCCTGGGTGGCTCAGTGGGTTAAAGCCTCTGCCTTCGACTCAGGTCATGATCTCAGGGTCCTGGGATCGGGCCCCGCGTCGGGCTCTCTGCTCTGCAGGGAGCCTACTTCCTCCTCTCTCTCTGCCTGCCTCTCTGCTTACTTGTGATCTCTGTCAAATAAATAAATTTTAAAATCTAAAAAAAAGAACTCATCATCAATAACCTTATAATGATAATAACAATTTATTTATAGATATATATCAAATGATCAGGCTTACAAAGTATTATATGTCAATTATATCTCAAGCTGGGAAAAAATTTTTTTAAATGCATTGCTAAAGTTATTTCTTTGTATTGAATATGAATGAGATTACTGATATTTAAATGAAGCCAACTTTATTTCTGAATCCTTTCAAATACTGAATCTTCAATATTCTTAGTATTTCTTTTAACATTTATGAGGGTTTTGGTTGCAAATAACATAAGACCCACCAAATCGGTTTAAACAATTGGAGAAGTAATGCACTGATCCACGTTGATTATGAAGACGCAGAATTTGGGTAGATTTCAGACACTGCTTGATTTGGGCTCTAGCTTCAGTTCTCTGCTGCGTTCACTCACTTTGACTCCAGACTGCGTTCTTACATGGAGAAAAATGGCAGTGTTAGCTTCAGAAGCGGTATTTGCACACCGAATTTTCAAGCACAGAATCAAGGGAGACCAAATGTGACCAGTGTTCCTACTGAAGCCTCTGACTGGATGGCGATCACATGCCCACTGTGGACAGTCCCTGGGACTGCAGAGCCGCCCACACTGATGAGCTGAGCTCACGGATCATCCTTCCTGCAGCTCATTGGAGCACCTGCCTCTCCCAGCACACACAGAGACCACACGGGAATCAGGGATCTGGGGAGAAGTCTAGTGGGAAGTGACACTGAAGATATACAAGGTGGACAGTATGCTCACAGCTTGTTTCTTCTCATGTTGTATTTTTTTCCTACCTTACATTCTTTTTACATTTTCAAGGTACCATACATTGAGTCTTCTTACAGAAGTTTCTCAAAAACTTCCAAATCACACAGATGTGGCCAAAGCACAATAGTGGAAAATAATATGGAAAACTGGAGCAGCTGGGGGCTCAGTAGGTTAAGTGTCTGCTTTCAGTTCAGGTCATTATCCTGGGGTCCTGGGATCAAGTTGCACAACAGGCTATCTGCTTCCTGCTCCGCAGGGGTCTCCTCCCTCTCCCTCTGCCTGCTTGCTGCTCCCCCTGCTCATGCTCTCTCTCTTTCTCTCTGACAAGTAAATACATAAAATCTTTAAAAAGTATTGAAAACTGTGAATTACTATATAGGTGAAATGAAGTTTAGATATAATCAAGCTCAGGTCATTCTTATGCAGATTCTGAAAGATGAAAAGTAACAAGATCTCTTTGCAAACAAACAAAGACTATCATGACTAATTTTCAAACAAATTCTACATTTCTGGGAGGGTTGGAAAAATTTTTGAGAATATTTAAATTTGTTGCTTATTCTCTTTACCTGCATACATGTATGTTGTGTGTTGAATTGAACATACATATGTAAAGGGTTTGTGT
Organism: Mustela nigripes; assembly: GCF_022355385.1. NCBI lineage: Eukaryota > Metazoa > Chordata > Mammalia > Carnivora > Mustelidae > Mustela > Mustela nigripes. The sequence continues at coordinate 122,718,405 of NC_081560.1, read as the reverse complement.
GTATAGATTCCCTTTATGTATAACTACACACACACATACACATTTATATATCTACACACACACACACATGCACTATAAACGTATACACACCTGTGTGTACCTGTGTGTATAATATCTATATGTATACACACATATGTATAAGACATTCCCCTTGAGATGTAAGTATTTCTTGGGAGATATAGTTTGTTGCTTTGTAGTTCTAGGGATCATAAGTTTTACTATTTCAATTTAACATTTAAATGTGTCAGAAAACCCCAACACATTATACATGAGAAAGTCACATGGAAATACTATAGTGAGCTATAAAGTCATGATTATAAGCAGAACTCTAGAGCCTAGCTGCCTGGGACAGAAACAGAGACTCACTTCTTGTCATCCACATGACTACGGCTAAGTCATTCCGAGCTTCTGTCCTTACCGGTATAATGGACATAATCACAGTACCTTTCTCATTTGATTGTTGGAAGATCAATGAAGATAACTCACATATACACCTAAAAATTATCTACTGTGAATGAATAACATTAACCAGTTTCATATCTAGCAATATGATTAATTTATTACACAGTGATATGGGAACACTGAATCTCCCCTACTAATCAATTGAAATCCAGATTTATTTTGAATCTTCTGAGCTCTATCTAGTGAGAAATTTGAATGAGAAAGAGCAGTACAAAACCAGATATAAATAAAATGTACGTCTCATATTTTCCCTTCAAAACTATTATTTTTCAAAGCATATCTCAAACTTATTTTCTCAATAATAGATGTCTGATGATTTTTTTTCCCATATTTTGTCCTCACATGGTACCTACATATATCAGGTGTTGCATTTTTCTTCATCAGACTTGGCAGAAGGCAGCAGTGGGATCCCCCCAGAGTACTGGAGAACATAGTCCCCGGCCTGCACCGGCCCTCGCTGCCCACCTCCAGCCAGGGCTCAGCGGGACCATGTCTCCAAGGCTGCACTCCTTAGAAAGAACAGAAAGCGCACCGGGTGTGGGCAGAAGACAAAACCCCATTCTGCTCAGTCTTTTTGCCCCTCTGTCAAACTGCAGATGGAAAGAAAATCCATAAGGGATTTTAAAAACAGGCCTCTGCCAAAAACTACAACTTGAAATTAGCCTTATGTTATTTTAAATCAGATTCTTCTAAGGCCTGGCATGATCTAGAGTCAACCTTTAATTAATATCCAAATAAGGCATTTTGTGGTTTTTAAGCTGAGATGATAGACGTGTGTCCACTTTATTATTTTAAAAAATAAATCTACTATTTTGATGGGAATCGGTACACATTAAATATATAGACACACACATACCTGTGGACACACACACATTATGTGTATGTATGTATTGAGTGTCTATCCCCATTTATCAGAAACCCTATGTCCTTTCAATTTCTTAAAAGGTCATTAAGCTTTGCAAATGGTAAAGAGATGCCATAATTTACTAAAGGCATGTGATTGATTATAGCTAATCTAATATTAAACATCAACTTATTAGGTTAAGTCAATGAAATTACTAGTTTCATAGGTTAGAATATAATCTAATATCTGCAACATTGTGTGGTTCAGTGTAATGTCTAGATTGTAGGTCAAAGTCTTTCTATATCAAGTTCCCAGGGCTGCACTTTTAGTCCCCTTCCTCATCTCTCTTCCTCCCCACTGCCCGGGCAACTCCTTCCTCACTCCCTGCACTTCCACGAACTCTTGAGAATATGGCATTTTTCCTACTTTTTTATGTGGAGCACTTTGGAGCACTTGTTATAAATTTTATTCTGTCCCTTTCTATAGGGCATGGGGAGAAGGCAGGTAGCTGTGGAGATGTGTAGAGGCGAGACACACCTTTTCATAATTTATAGTCAAACTGGCCCCACAAAGGGATTTGATCTAACCAAAATAAATATCATTTTCCTGTCTGGAATCAGCCCAGATACTCGATACCAGCCAACATTAACAGTATTAAGAGTGTTTCCTTCCAATTACATTATAACTAAGAATTATATTAACATGAACTGCAGATGTTATAATAGAATTTAGTGAGAGTCACATAAATTCAGGCTCTTTAACTGAGATGGATTTAGGGATAGAAACTAAATTTATCAAGAGTGACCCTAGTTATTCCTACTCATACTGGTTATTCTAAGAACAGTGGATTTGTTTTCAGGACAAATGCTTTTCTAAGTCTTATTCCCTCCTGGCCTTGTTTATTATAAAATCAAGAGACACTCACCATGCCCAGTGCCCATTCTTTATTAATTATTTAATACCAAGATCTTTTTTCTTCCTTGTAACAAGTTTTCCACATTAGTATTCAATCTTCATATTATTTCAACCTTGGTATAGAACTGAACCATCATATTACAGGGGTGCAGGGATAGAAACTGAATTTATCATGTCAGAAATAACAAGATCAATGTAAGAACTGTCTGATTATACTTTCGTTCCTGATTATTCCAAGGTGAGAACTACCTAAAATAACAGTTGTGATAACAGCAGCCCAAACTTTTAACAAGATTTGATATATCAAGTATTACTATTTTAAAATACTTAAATTGGTGTTAGCATATATTTAAATGGGCTCTCCAATGGTCACATTTTGTTTAATATATACCTGGTCAGTGGAGCTTAATTCATTGTTTGATTATTCAGAATATGAGTTGTAAAATCAGATGGGCTGTTGTAACTTGACTCTACTAACATAGTAACCCTGTGACTTGGGGTCAAATTATTCAAGCTATTGGGGCTCTGTGTTTCTATTGTCTGGGATTTTGCAAAGACTGAGCTACATAACAAATTCCACTATTTAGTGCAGAATTATTAATATCTGTTATACCTGTTCGATATTATCATTCATATACAAAGACAAAATAAACCGCTCAATTTAACAAAGATATATGTGTGTGTGTGTATATGTATGTGTGTGTGTGTGTGTGTGTGTGTGTATCTTTGTTTTGTTGTTGTTAAATTGAGCAGTTTATTTTGTCTTTGTAACCTCTAGCAGGCATACATAGACTAAAGAATTCTTAACTGAAAACCTTTCCACAAAAGTTATTCCAGACACCACTCTGATTACAGTTATTAGTTAAAACTCTGCAGGTACTTTTTAATAATAAAGATTTTTCTTCATTCTGGGATTTCAAATTAGACCCACGAAATACATAATTAAAACTGAAAACAAACAAACAAAAAAGTCTATGAAATAAACTGCATGTACTTTGACTTATATATATATATTTTTAAGATTTTATTTATTTATTTGACAGACAGAGATCACAAGTAGGCAGAGAGAGAGGTAGAAGCAGGCTCCCTACTGAGCAGAGAGCCCGATGTGGGGCTCGATCCCAGGACCTTGGGATGATGACCCAAGCCCAAGGCAGAGGCTTGAACCCACTGAGCCACCCAGACGCCCCACACTTATGTTTTAAGGGAACAAGTAAACAGCAGAACTGACTTAATCAGTTAAATCTGCTGGATGACCAAACAAATTATTCCTGATTATTAAGTAATTACTATATGTGAAATTTATGCAGATAACCATAATTATTGCTGAATAATTTTAAGAAAATAGATTATTTATGATTTTCTTAGAGCTCAAATTCTTTTTCATACTCACTCTTGTATTTTTGGATTCTCCTCTTTACATGTGGTCATCATTATCATTTTAGGATCTTTATCATACCCCCTAGGAAAGTACACATCTCTTTTCAAATAACACCCTGAATTCCAATCATTATCATAACATAACTGGGGAATTGTATTTCTCTCTTCTGAAACATATTTCCTCTTATTCCTGCCTATGTAGGTAATATTCATCCTTCAAGGTTTATCTCACAAGAAAACTGTGTCAACGTTTTGTTTGATCCACAGACATGATATAGACAGTCTTTGTGTTTTTTTGTTGTGTTGCTTTAAAGTTATGCTGTTTATTAGTATTTGGCTTAGTTAGAATTTTAAAAAATATATTGTTTAGTCTCTCCCCAGTGTTTTTAAAATGCCTTAAACCTAAGACTGTGTCTGTAATGCCTCTCATGTTTGATCAATAATCTTGAGCATATGAAAATCACAGTAACATTCAAGATTATTATGATTTTGAAACATGCCTTCTTTGTGCCTATGCTGTGTGTATTTATTTATTTATTTAGTTAGTTAGTTAGTTTTAGCAGCTTAGGGGTAAGGAGATCATTCATGAATCCAAAGTGTTGAACAAAATGAATAACTGTAAGAACAAATAAACCAACAAACTCTAAAATTTGGTAGCTTATTATGATATTATTTCTCATGATTCCCTGGGATGAATGGAGAGTTTAATGACAAAAGAAAATGTCTTTCAGTTAGACAAGGTTCCCAAAAGAACTTTTTTTTTTAAATCATTTTATATTTTTTAGTTATCAATTCTCTTGATATTTTGGCTTGTTCTAGAATTGGCCCTGACTTAAAAGAAACGTTAGCCAGTATGGTTTGGCAGCTAGTGATTGGTGTGTCATGGACAGCAGAAATGTCATAGGTGTTTTCAGGATATAGAAAGAGCTGAGTTCCTAGTGGTAACTTGTGAATACCTGTATAAAAAGGTTCACAGGATAAAGAACTTTGCTCAGCAGAATGTGCCAGGCAGTAGGGCAGTGAACAAAGTGAATGAAGGTACAGATATATATCCATAGCAGTGTGGGTGAGAGGTATGGATGCGCAAACAGAAAAGAACTTTCCCTGAAGAACATGCCCATAAAGCGACATCAGTGGCAGGAAGGGAAACTAGCAACCGTTCTTCCTGTAACCAGTAGGAAACTTTGGGAGGAAGAAATTCATCTGAGGAGGATTTGTCTGAAGTTTTTGCTTAATATATTTTTAAATCTCCTTTATGGTTCCCATTGATGATGCAGGTACATTTTTCTTCAAGGCTTCTGGAGTCCAATCTGAATGTGTCAATTATTTTTTTTTTGTTTATTTTTTGAAAGACTTGATGGACAGAAACATGTTTCAAGATGGTCCCACTGGACTTAGGCTACAATAAAAGATACATATTTCATTTCATATTTGAAGATGGCTTACTTTGCTTCTTTTATAAGTATTTTACTTATTTATTATTTACTTATTGACTTATGTTCAAGAGAGAGAGAGAGAGAGAGAGAGCAGGCACACATGAGAAGTGGGAGGAACAGAGGGACAGGCAAAAGCAGACTCCATGCTGAGCCAAGGGTCTAACATGGGGCTCCATTCCAAGATGGCAACATCATGACCTGAGCTGAAATCAAGAGTCAGTTACTTAATGTATTGAGCCACCTAGGCACTCTGAGAGCTCAGTTTGTTTCCACGAGCAGTCAGTAGATTTTCATTTCTTTGAATATACTGTCTCCTTATTCTGAAAATGCAAACTTAAGGCTTTTATGACATGCCATAGTAGAATATTGATACACACAAATTTTATAAATTACCTAATTGGATAATGCTGTTAGAATATAAATTAATTTAAAGTGTATTTAAATAAGTTAAATAAAAATGCTAACAAAGAAAAGGAGAGAAAATTATACGTAAGAAAGTACTCAGAATGTACCAGACCTAATGGGACTAATGTGTGAGTTTCTTAATGTCTACAATAGGTCAAACTCATAGTTAAAAATGGAAAGTGGACAGTTAATTATCCAGATATTTAGAACAAATAGGCAGCCTAAATGTGTTGCTAACCACAGCAGATGGAAGGAGAGAGGAACATAGAGAGAATAAGTAAGAATTTTCTTTGTTGGGGCATCTGGGTGGCTCAGTTGTTAAGCCTCTGCCTTTGGTCAGATTGTGATTCCAGGGTCCTGGGATCCAGTGCTGCATCAGGCTCCCTGCTGAGTGGGAAGCCTGATTCTCCCTCTCACACTCCCCTGCTTGTGTTCTCTCTTGCTATGTCTTTCTCGGTCAAATAAATAAATAAAATCTTAATTTTTTTTTCCCTTTGTTTAGGGGAACTGATGTGAACTAGAGAGCATAACTTATGACATAATAAAGAATGCTCTGCCTGGTAATTTTTTTTAAAGAAAAAAAAACATAGATTTCTTATCTTCATTAGCTGAACCAAAGTACATCAAGTAAAATTAGATGTAGATACATGCAAATGTTATACTCGGAGCACAGTGACTGGCTTTTCTGAGCACAAATGCATCTTTTGAAATGGAATGTCTGCTGGAGTTTTAGATCTACCATGGATGGACAGTGATCTCTGCCCATTTGGAGGGCACGGAGGGCAATCCCCTTGTTTGAAAACATTAAATATCATACAAAATCTTGTCACCATTACTGAAGATGGATTTAGCTACACTGCCTCCCTCGAACCCTGTAATTCTGCAGTTGTAGATATCATTGACTAAAACCCATTTCAGGCAGCCATTACACAATGAGGTCTTTTTTTAACTTGTGTTAAAAATATGCTTTTTAAAATTTCTTATTCTTTTGGATTCATAGAAACCAGTTCAGACTCTTTCCCAAGAGAGCTATTCAGAGTTTGAAGTCAGCTATGTATGTTGGTAATTTCTTCCACTAGTTGTGGATTCCTCATGTACTGTCATTATTACCATAACCAGTCATTTCTGCATGTTCCTTTTCTCTTTAAAAATGTACTGTTCTGCTGAAGAGCAATGACTTCGGAGTCCAGTTGCTCTTTTGTCGAGTAGCTATGTGACTTGGGATTAAGTTAATCTTTCTGGGCCTGGATACTCACCTGTAAAATGGGGATAATGACTATACTTACCTCAAAAACTTATTGTTGTGAATTTTAGTATAGCACTTATGTGTTAGGCATTATTATTATTTATTATTATAAAATATTTCTACCCTTATTCTAATTATTCCTTTAGCATGCATGATTTGCATTGGTAAAAAGTCAACTCACTTAATATTACTAAAATTTCAACTTAAATCCCCATTCTCATGTTATGGGCATAATTGCTAATCTCAGAGTCCCTTTCTCTGACCTGATTCACTTGAGCTGAGTGTGGAACGCTGTATTAGTCTATATACTACATTTATTTTTATCACTATCAGCCTGTGGTTTCACCCTAACACATCTGGTTGGATCTTGATATTATAATTTAATGCATCTAGGTTTCCTTTTTTCTTTTTTTTTTCTTTTTTTTTAAGATTTTATTTACTTGAGAGAGAGTATGCACATGCATGGGTGGGGGAGGGGCTTAGGGACAGGGAGAAGCAGAGTCCCCACTGAGCAGGGAGCCCTATGTAGGTCTTGATCCCAGGACCTGAGATCATGACCTGAGCCGAAGGCAGATGCTTAACCAACTGAGTCCTCCAGACGCCCCTGTTTTTTTTTTTTTGTTGTTGTTGTTGTTGTTTTTAATTTTTAATAAAGATTTTTATTTATTTGAGAGAGAGAGAGAGCATGAACGAGTGGAGAGGCAGAGGGAGAGGGACAAGCAGACTCCCTGCTGAGTGTGGAGCCCAACATTGGGCTGGATCCACAATACTGAAACCACAACCTGAGTGGAAACCAAGAGTCAGACACTCAACCCACAAGCCACCCAGGTGCCCCTGCATTTAGGTTTTCTAAAAAATAATTTATCAAAATACATTCATATATGTGACTAATATGGTTTCTAAACTTTAATTCAGGTCAGAGGTAATAAGAATTAAAAAGAACTAGGCTAAAGAGATGCATGTAGTGAATGGCCAGGGAGGATTGCATATTGAAATTGTACATATTTTAGGTACTTTGAAAATTAGCCATTCTAAAATTATCAGTCCAGATGTCTTTATATTCACCAACATGTGCTTAAATAGTTATCATGTTTCTGCAGGAATTTATCAAACACCTTTATGATAAATAACCATTATGAATATCATCTCCATAAGGGCCATCATACACTCATTTCCTAATCTTTTGATCCTATTTAAGCCGTAAATAAATTCAGTCTTGAGTCACTTATTTTCAATGAATCTGTGCAAGTATTAAGTGTGCATCTTTCCAGATAGTGTTTTAATGTCCTTGAAACAAAAAGTTCTAAAAGCAATATTGGGATTGATTTTAAGACCAGATTGGATATTTGAGTTTCCTTTGAAAGTAATTAGTATTTTCCATTTTCTAGACTTTTAGCAGTTTTATTCTGATTTCTCATATATCAATATTAGTGGTTCAGTGAAATCTTGACACAGTATTCTCTGAATTTCGAAGAGATGTTGACTGGCCTAGGAAACTACTCAATTAAGAGTAACCTAGTGTTCTGTATACTTTAGCAGCTCCCTGGGACAGTCAGGGATGAAAGGAATGATGTGGGGATACAGAATCATCAGGAACATTTCACTTCAATTTAAGGACAATGCCATTCTAAAAAACTTGGATACTAAAACCTGGAACTGACAACGTAACCAACTTTAGTAATTTAGTTTATGCTAATTTCCAAGTTACTTAAATCCCAAAATACTTCATGACATACCTTATGTTTCCTAAATGTTTTCCTTTTGTATGTGCTTCGTGGTGGTTTTCCAGTCATACTCAATGTTCAGTTCAGTTCCCCTGTGTATGCTGTCAAGACACTTGGCCACAAGGTCCTTACCCCTTTTTTTCTAAGGTCTTCTTCCCTTCCCTGTCTCTCTCTCTCTGCCCCACTCCATTTTCCTAACTAACTTCTAGTTACCTGTACTGTTCATGTCCTCAGTCACTTCCTTTAGGAAGCCCTCTGTCACTGTCACTTCCCTCTACCTACATCATCTTCATTAGGTGCCACTATTGTGTCCTTCCATGGTTCTCCACATGGCTGCTGTGAACCATTACCACACATTATTTTCATAGCTAATACACACATCTATGACTCCACTGGATCCTGACAGTAATAGGGAAAAAAATAGTAACTATGCTTTCTTAAGTGCTTATTATAATCAAGTATGTATAGAAATGTATGTATTTATCAATATGTAAGTGCATATTTATATATAGATATAAGGACATAGATATATATTTATTCTTCTCAACACCTCTATGAAAGACTCATATAAGAAATAATTGAGAGGACCAGGGTGGCTCAGTTGGTTAAGCAACTGCCTTCAGCTCAGGTCATGATCCTGAAGTCCCAGGATCAAGTCCCCAGTCAGGCTCCCTGCTTGGCAGAGTCTGCTTCTCCCTCTGACCCTCCCCTTCTCATGCTCACTCTCTCATTCTCTCTCTTTCTCAAATAAATAAATCAAATCTTTAAACAAAATAATTGAATTAGAAGGTTTAAGTACAACCTGTAGAAGATCACATGGCTATCAAGGAATGAACTAGGATTCCATGAACGTAGTAACTACACTAATATCTTTAAAAATCTAAAATGGGGGCACCTGGTGGCTCAGTGGGTTCAGCTGCTGCCTTCGGCTCGGGTCATGATCTCAGGGTCCTGGGATCGAGTCCCGCATTTGGCTCTGGCTCGGTGGGGAGCCTGCTTCCCTCTCCCTCTCTCTCTGCCTGCCTTCTGCCTGCTTGTGATCTCTGTCAAAAAAAAAAAAAAAAAAAAAAAAAAAAAAAAAAAAAAAAAAAAAAAACAACCTTTAAAAATCTAAAATGAAAAATGGTCCACCAAAATGATCAACATATGAAATAATGGTGCCTCTTTGGCATTTATCTTCTCAACAAGAAGCAAATAGACCCAAGGATATTATACTGGAGACATTCCCGATTTTTTTTTTTAATTTTATTTATTTATCAGAGAGAGAGAGGGGGAGAGAGCAAGCACAGGCAGACAGAATGGCAGGCAGAGGCAGAGGGAGAAGCAGGCTTCCTGCTGAGCAAGGAGCCCGATGTGGGACTCGATCCCAGGACGCGGGGATCATGACCTGAGCCGAAGGCAGCTGCTTAACCAACTGAGCCACCCAGGCGTCCCGTCATTCCCGATTTTGACACACAAAAATTCATTTTATGCCCAAAACAAAATGCTCAGCATGGAACAGGTGCTCAACATAATTGTTGATGGAACTGGTCATTTTTAGGGGGTGTCCAAAAGAAATGCTTTCAGCTAAGGAGGTGGGTGTTCTGTAAAGTGTGAAGTGTGAGCTGAGATCTCACTTCACCACTCAGTGATGCTGTATACCTCTGTGTTCTAAAATTTTGTCTATCCTTAGCCCACTATAAAAACAAGAGTTAGGGGGTGCTGGGTGCCTCAGTTGGTTAAGCAACTACCTTTGGCTCAGGTCATGATATCAGGGTCCTGGGATTGAGTCCTTCATCAGGATCCTTGGTCAGCAGGGAGTCTGCTTCCCCTTCTGCTCCTCACTCCACTCAGGCTCTCTCACTCATTTTCTCAAATAAATAAAATATTTAATAAAAAACAAGAATTTGCATTTATCTGAAAACCAAATAAATATGCACAAAAATATTTCTCAAGGGACACTTGGGTGGCTCAGTTGGTTGGACGACTGCCTTCGGCTCAGGTCATGATCCCAGAGTCCCGGGATCGAGTCCCACATTGGGCTCCCAGCTCCATGGGGAGTCTGTTTCGCTCTCTGACCTTCTCCTCACTCATGCTCTCTCTCACTGTCTCTCTCTCAAATAAATAAATAAAATCTCTAAAAATAAATATATATTTCTCAAACTCATATTTATTTTGCATATGCATTAAGAGTATAACATTGGGGCACTTGGGTGGCTCAGTGGGTTAAGCCTCTGCCTTCAGCTCAGGTCATGATCTCAAAGTCCTGGGATCGAGCCCCGTACTAGGCTCTCTGCTCAACAGGAAGCCTGCTTCCCCCCTCTCTCTCTGCCTGCTTCTTTGCCTACTTGAGATCTCTCTGTCAAATAAAGAAAAAAATAAAATCTTTAAAAAAAATAAAAAAGAGTATAGCATTAACTTTATTTCTAGGATACTACACTATGCGGTAAAGTAAAAACTGCATTAAACGGTGTGTCCTTGGCGACCACTCAGAATCCTGAACTTATTCAACCTTTATAACTCTGAAGGATTTTGATGGAAATATGTATTTATATTGTTGATTTCAAAAGCAGCATTTCATTAGGAATAGAAGGCCCAGGGATTTCAATGTATTGAAAGAAACAGGGTGCATGGAGATATCATTTATCCACTCTCTGAGAACAAGGTTGTTTTTCAGGATGCATGTGTAAGCATGTATAAATACATGTACACATATATGTACATACGTACGTATATCTAACATGTGTCACATTAAAGTATTTACAAATTGTACAGACATAAATCAATATAAATGGAGTTTTCCTTGTTGAGTATCCTAGGCTGAATTACATAAAACTTTTATAACTGTATTGTATTCGCTGAATTTTACCAAAGACTGTTTAATTAACATGTACGATTTTTATGGGAAAGAAATTTGCTTTAACCTCTAAGCTATGCCATTGTCCCTTTGTTTGTGTGTGTATGTGTGTAATTTAGGAGTGTCCCAGCATATTGTCATTTGGTCTCTTTGCTTTATGTTTTGGGTTAGAAAAGAAATGCAGAAGTGGTATATTTATCTCATACCTTGATCATCTGAGAACTGATTCTTAGAGTCTTAGAGAGGTTAATTTAGTCATCAGGGGTATTTATTTTGCTCTTACACATATGTGTTGTGTGTATGTGTATCCCACAAACCAGGATCTTTCCTATTGTGTGAGTGTGTGTGTGTGTGTGTACACACATCTGTTTGGGCTCCTAGAGTGTGCTTCTATTTTTAAGATGTAGCTTGGCAATCAAAAGCTACTTATTCCCTTAGGTAATTGTAACTGTCACAATGTCAGCAAGGCTTACACTCCCTTCATATGAGACAAGGCATACATTTCATTTAAATTAGTCCTAATTCTGTCACTTCAGCAGTCCACTTGTGTGAACAATGTTGAAGCTTGGCTAGTCACCCTTGTTTTCTACACTTCGGTTGAGCAAACTGAAACTACTGTCAGTATCCGTGATTAGAGGATGCTGGAGTAGTAGCATAAAGAGTCTCAAAGCCCCCAAGAAATAACTGTAGAAAACAATAACTAATCATAAGTGTTCTCATGCTGCAAGCACAGATGCAGATCACAATACACCTTGGGTTTCAAACATGAAGTTTCACCTAGCCTAGAAAAAAAATTAATAGTTAATTTTATACATAAAGCATATGAGAAAGATTTTAAGGAGTGAAAATTGATTTTCCATATCTGCAAATGGGACCCAAGTTAAACCCATCTTTAAAATAGATATTTAAGCTGCCAACAGCCTTTTTGATAGCAGCTCTTTCTCTAAATTTGTATTTTGTATAAAGAATGATTCACCATCTATCCTATCCACTTTAACAAATCAGACGTTTTCATTATTCTGCACTCCTTTCTAATTGTTATTGATGTGTACACGAATTTTACCATAGCATCATATATTTGTTTTCATGTTCTATACATTTCACTTAATTTATGAGTCATAGTCTTCTTCCATGTGTCTACAGAGCAGTCACAATGTAATTTTAATAATGGGATAGTATTCTGTCAGAAATTCTACCACTTAATTTATTGCAATATTATTGATTCTATGATTGCCCTCTTAAAATAATTCCAAGGACTGTATTTACTAGGTAGAAATGTCTAAGTATTTTTGTAACTCACAACAAACACATTTTGAAAGTGACGACATTGTGATTTAGAATGTCACAAGGTCATGAAATTGTGTAACTGACATATCTTGAAGTCCTCTCTCTATATATAAAATAAAATAAAAGCAGAGTTTTTGGCACCTGAAGCCTGGTGAGCAGTATTTGTCAGGATGGTTCTAACAGACTGAACCTAAAGAGGCTTCTCAGATCTACGAAGTTCTCCTTGATTATTACTGTCAGTGACCTCAAGAAATTAGTAGTGTCTGGGGGACAGAGGCAGGGTATGTTTATTAACTTGAAAATTATACCAAATATAGGCATGAAGTGCTTTAACATTTCTTAATTACTCTAAATCAGAGAAGTTGATGACAGGTTATCGTTAGAAATCAAAGAAGAAAATCTAATATATCTTCATGGGCATATTTAATTCTTAGCCAATATCTTAACATTATTCAGCAATCATTTATTAAGTACTTATTATTTACTATGTGCAAACATAGTTGTAGATTCTGGGGGTGTGCTGATAAGGCAAAGTTCTTACCCATTTGAAGTTGTATCCACTTCCTACTTGCTGAAGAAGCACTCAGAGTCTCTGGACATTGTTAAAATACATTTACTATCAACAGTTTTCTATTTACTGATTATTTTACTGAAGATTTCATGAAAAAGTATAAAAGGTTTTACATGGCACTACTGCAGGGAAACAATAAAAATCTCTTAGAAAAAATTAAAACATCCTGGGGGATTTCTGCTTCAAACCAGTATAATGTAACAGATACTAATTTTCCCTCCTACGTGACAAAACTAAAAAAATCGGGCTGCCTGGGTGGCTCAGTTGGTTAAGCCACTGCCTTTGGCTCTGGCCCTAATCCCAGGGTCCTGGGATCAAGTCCCACATTGAGCTCCTTGCTCAGCGGGGAACTTGCTTCTCTCTCTGCCTCTGCCTGCTTGTGCTCTCTCGCTCTCTCGCTGACAAATACATAAATAAATAAAATCTTAAAAAAATAAAAACTAAAAAAATAAAATATGTAAAAAATACTTCTCATATATTGGAGATCAGGACAGGGATTCCTGTGAGAAAGAAAACATGAGTGAGCACAATGACTGCCCTGAGTTGTGGTCTGGAGAGACTTTCCAAGCTGTACTGTTGAGGCAAAACCCAGGTGCAGCGTGGCAATTTCCAAGATTAGGAGATAGAAGTAGGTGGCTAAGGGAACTAAGGCAACTGAAGTTCATAGGACATTGGACTGGAGAGAAAAGAGCTTCCCAAAGAGATGGCTTCAGAAATTTGTAGTCCTCTCCAAGTCTTCTCCCCACCCCCAACTGTGTTATATTATCTTTAATTAAGTACAAAGACTTCCAATCAAGTCACCTAGAGACCACTGCTCTGTTTGACTACTAGTCTCTAGTTTCTCTCTTCAGCAATGGTGAGGTAGATACACTTCCCACAGGGAAGAGAAATACATGACTTGTTGCCTTTGCCAATAACAAAAAAGTTGGAGACCCTGCTGGCAAATCTGTTGTTATTGGTATCTTTCATGGGAACTGCATTAAAAGAACCAGGATATCTCTTTCTGTTCATGATCACATGAATTCTTCCCAGATTAGCACCTCTGGTCAACATACACATATTACCAGTGTCAAACTTGGTGAAATCAGTAATCTTTTCCAGTTTCCAAATCAATCTGAATGGTGTCTTTCACCTTGATGAGTGGACAAGAATAGTAGATGGTGCCAACATCATAGGCTACCAGATGAGGGACTTCTTTTGTCCCCACAAAGATTTTTCTCACTTTTAACAACTTACACTTGACCTCCTCAGGAGTAATCTGATGAACAGAAAAGCAACCCTTGGTGTCACAGATCAGACAGAAATTCTTTTCAGGCTTGACAATGCTGAGGAGACTCATAAAACCAGTAGGGTGGGTTATATTAGTTCAGATCTTGCCATCAATATTAATAAAATGCTACATACAGATCTTCTTTACTTTATCTCATGTTGGGGGCTACTTAAGTCTGTTCCTTAGGAAAATGGTGAGAGGGAGGCATTCTCGTAGCTTATGGGGACCAGTAGATGGAGGAGAGACAAACACACTGGTCAGTTTATTCAGTATCCAATGCTTTGGAACTGCTACACACTTCAGATACTTCTTGGGACCATGAGCCATGCCTGTGTTAGGCACAGAAAGAGGACTACGTCTTCTGGTATCTGAGAAAAGAGAGTGGAGTCCTCTCTAGGACTTAAGTTGAATATTGACTGGCACAAGCTTGTGAGGAAACTCCCTGAGGCTGTACAAAGAGCCTGAAAAGAACAAAGGAATGCTTCTCAGGGCTACATAGAGCCAAGGATAGTTCATGTTTAAACTAGCCAAAGTGGAAAACTCTAATTTCCAGAGGGGGGGCAGTCTTTATAGGTTAGAGTACTCAGAAGGATATCCTAGGGGTGCTTGGGTGGGTGGGTGGGGAGTGGGGTAGCTCAGTCAGCTAAGTGTCCGAGTCTTGATTTTGACTCAGGTCATGAGATGTAGGCCCATGTCAGGGTCCACACTGAGTGTAGAGTCTCCTTGAGATTCTCTCACCTCCTGCTTGTGCTTTCTCTAAAATAAAAAGCAATACAAAACAGTAACAACAAAAAAACAACAAAAGAAGGATATCCTAGTAGTGGTAATAATTAAAAGAAAGATATTGTCTCAGTAGTGGGGAAAATTAGTCCTAAACTGAGCACTACTCTGGACACAGCTAATAAAACAAAATGCCATTTTAGAAAAAAAATCATCCTAGTTCCAAGTAATGCACCTGCTTTCTAGAATAATGCTAAAGAACATTTAGAATAATATAAAACCATCCATGATTCAGCAAGGTGAAACATGATGTCTGGCATTCAGTGAAATATATTGATACTCAAAGAAGTAAGAAAATGTAACTCATAATAGAGTGAAAAAAATTTAACAGAACTTTACATGTAGATTATAAATATGATAGAAGTAGTGGACAAGGACACTAAACAGGTGGTGTAATTATATTCCAAATTTGTAGGATGGTAGAAAAAACTTGAGCATGACAAATATGAAATGGAAAATACTTTGGATGAGATTGAAAGAAAATTAAACACCGTAAAATAGAAGTCCAGAGGAACTGAAGACAGAATGATAGAATAGAATAATAGAATAATAGAAACTATGTGAAATGAAACAGTGAGGTAAAAGACTAAAGACACAATAAAGAGAACATCTAGTGGCCATTTATAATTGCTATACCTGAAAAAGGGGAGACAGAAAAAAGTATTTCATGAAATAATGTCTGTAAATTTTTCAAATTTGAATCTTACACCAACAGATTCAAGAAGCTCAAGAAATGCCAAGCATGAGGAACACAAAATTGCAACAAGACATATCATACTGAAATTCCTCAAAACCAAAAGTAAAAATAAGCCTAAGAACAATCCTAGTAAAGCAGGTAAAGATAAAATGACAACAAATATCTCATCTGATACAATATAAGCTGGAAAACAATGGGAAAAAAACAATGGAAAACAGCAACAACAACAATAATGTTTAAAATCCTAAAATATGCCTCGGTGGCTCAGTTGGTTAAGCCTCAGACTCTTGGTTTCGGCTCAGGTCATGATCTCAGGGTCATTAGATTGGGCTTCGCACTGGGTGTAGAGCCTGTTTGAGATTCTCTTTCTCTCATTCTCTCTCTGTCCTTCTTCTCCCCTCCCCCTTCCTCTCTCGCTCTCTCTCCCCATCTCTAAAAGAAAGAAAAAAAAAATCCTGAAAGAAAACAACTGCTCTCTATAGTCTGTACTCTTAGGAATAGCTTTTAAAAATGAAGTGATTAGGGGTGACTGGGTGGCTCAGTTAAGCACCTGACCTTTCTTTTTTTTTAAGTTAATTATTTATATATATATATATAAAGATTTTATTTATTTATTTGAGAGAGAGAGACAGTGAGAGAGAGCATGAGCGAGGAGAAGGTCAGAGGGAGAAGCAGACTCCCCATGGAGCTGGGAGCCCGGTGTAGGACTCGATCTCAGGACTCCGGGATCATGACCTGAGCCGAAGGCAGTCGTCCAACCAACTGAGCCACCCGGCATCCCTATTTTACTTTTTTTTAGAGAGAAAGAGAGAGCAAGTGGTGGGGAGGGGTAAAGGAAGAGGGAGAGAGAGAATCCAAGCAGGTACCATGCCCACTGAAGAGCCCAACACAGGGCTCAATCTCAGGACCCAGAGATCCTGACCTGAGCCAAAATCAAGAGTTCACCGCTTAACTGACTGAGCTACCCAGGTGCCCCTAAGTGTGTGACTCTTGTTCTCAGGTCAGGTCTTGATTTTAGAATCATGAGTTCAAGCCCTGCTTTGGGGTCCAGGCTGAGTGTGGAGCTTACTTCAAAAAGAAAAAGAAAAAAAATTATATATATATGACTAAAGACTTTCTCATCATTAGCAGATCTATGTAAAAAACAAATAATAAATGTTTAAATACAGCTTTCAAGTAGAAGGATAAAAATACAATATAGAAGATATAGAAATCTGGATCTGTACAAAGGAATGAAAAATATGTGGGAAATATATTAGATTGTCTTGCTTTCGTGCTCTCTTTCTTTTTTAATCTCTTTGACAACTGACTCTGAAGTAAAAATAATAAAAGTGTACTGTGGCTCTTGTACAGATAAAATATGTTGACGTAAAATATATGAAAAAATGTGACAAAGGCTGAAATGGGGAATTGTCAATATACTATAATTACTGTAATACTGTATGTGAGGTGGTAAAATGTCACTCAAAAGTAGACTGTGATAAAGATGTATTGTATAAGCCCTATCAGTAGGTAGATGGATAAACAAGTAGTGGCATAGCCATACAATGGACTATTACTCAGAAATTTAAAGAAAAGAACTACTGATATTCAGAATAACATTTAATGCATCTTAAAATAATTCCATTAAGTGAACGAAGCTAAACAAAGAAAACATACTAATTTCATTCATATATAGTTCTAAGAGAGTGCAAACCATCCCACAGCAAAGCAGGTCAATGGCTGTCTGGGGAAGTACGTAGGGGTTGTCTATGTGAGCAACTGGAAGAAAAAAGGAAAGAGGGAATCTAAAGGACCCCGAGGGAACTATGGAGGTAATGAATGTAATCATTGTTGGTGGTGGTTTCAAGGGTCATACATCTCTCATCATCTATCAAGTGGTAGCTTTAAAGTAGGTACAATCTAAGGTGTTTCAATAATGTCTCAAAAAACATGTGAAAAGCCAAAAAAAAACAAACAAACAAAACACCAAACAACCAAAGTTCAGTTGTTCCTTCTATACTTTTTTCTAGCTTGCCATATTATCTTTCTACCAAGCATAGCCTAGAACAAATTGTCCTGAATGTACTTAGTATACATAAATATATATATATACACACATAATACATAATACAAAATACATATTTTAAATTATATTTCATATATAATGTATAAGCATATAAATATGTGTGTAATATATACACATACATATAAAATATATTTAATACAATATATACATATATACATATAATTATATATTATGAAATATATAATACAGATTATATGTACCATAGGTGCATCTATGATGTTTACATTTAGTGTAAACATTTACATTTACATTTAGTGTATACTAAATACTAAATACTAAATACTAAATACTAAATGTTTACATTTACATTTACATTTAGTGTATACTAAATACTATAGTATATGTGTGTATGTATGTGGGGATATTTTATATAAGTATATATACAAAGACACAGCCCTACTATGTTGTGATCGTAACAATTTTGACATAGTTCTTCATGAGTAAGCTACTTAAAGAGTTATGTGAAACCACGTTAATAACTTTATTTTACTATAGAGTCACAGGAAAACTGTTTTTACTTAAAGCTACCCCACTGGAGAAAATTTTTGAATTGAATGTGGTTGTATTATGGAGAAACATTCCTATAGCTCTCAAAAGACACACCAAACCAATCTACAAGCATATATAAATGAAGCAAAGTTTCATAAATCCATACTTTGTGGAGTACTGATAATTTCTACATTTTTTGTTCTAAAATAACACAATAAAAATAATAAGATATTATATGAATATAAAAATAAAATATAGTACATTGATTCCTTATCTGGTAATGAGTCATGACCAAAAGTTCTCTACTTAGATCACATACACATATATGAAATATGTGTGTACTGTAGCCAATATTCTCTTGTACTAGGCTTCTAGCACAACCTGACTTTATCAAACATAGATGAAATGCTACTTTAAATATTCCTAATCTACAAATTAACACTACCTTTCCTATGTGTTTGCAAAAGTTACAGAAGTTGTAACACATTGTCTCAGAGTTGGTTGCTCTTTCTGACTGTTGAGAATAAATTATCATTCATTAGTGCCTTCTTAGTGGTCCCTGAGGTTGTTAAAACTTTTCTCACCTCCTGGGCAAGGGGAATTGGAATTAAAGGCTTTATTGCTATTCAGAACTTGACCTCAATAGAAAAATAACATAATTTTAATACCCAGAGGAAATGACCTCTTACTTCCAAGGTTTCCCTTATGAACCCCGTCAATGATATTATTAGCATTATTTTGTCTTTTAAATGTTTCAAAGCATCTCACCATCTTTTGCATCTTTGCATTGTGATGGATTAGAAAGGGACCAGGCCCTTTTTATTTCTGGATCTTCATATGGATATAATGAGGCTACATGCTTTCCAAAATTTTTGTACCCCTGTAGTTCATTAATGAATATGGGGAATCAGAGGGGCCACTGAAAAACCTGTCATATTTTTTTCCAGACCAATATTATTCCCTTCTGTTCTTACAATAGCAAAGTGCAAAAACTGTACAAAAAGTATGTAAAGTCACTAATACTTTCTAAGCGTTTTGGGGGCTTGGAGTCAAAGATACACTGACATTCTAAAATCTGTGCCAGTTCTTCTGTGCTGCTAAACATTTAGAGCTAGGATTACTGGCACTTTATTTTACAGACACATTTATGAAGGATCAGACCCCCAAAAGAGTGCAGTGTAAAAGACAAACTGATCTGCATAGAAAAATTGAAGGGTATTAAATTGGAGGGAATAATTCTAGCAACCCAACTGGAGTAGGGTCCTGTAAGGACTGGCTGGTGATAGCCTATAGCCGATAGCTGCCAAAGGAT
This sequence comes from Mustela nigripes, assembly GCF_022355385.1. NCBI lineage: Eukaryota > Metazoa > Chordata > Mammalia > Carnivora > Mustelidae > Mustela > Mustela nigripes. Next base: position 122,698,683 of record NC_081560.1, on the reverse strand, counting down.
TTTTAAACACAGTGTTGCTTACTTTTCACTTTCACATCACTTATGTGCTATATGAAAACAAATCTCTCAACCTGAAAGTCTTCAGTCAAATGCCTTGCATGAATTGTTTTGGAAAACAACAATGAATACTGGTTAATTTCCACCAAGAGTTGCCACAGAATAAAAGGAAGACAATATTACAGGGATAAAATGTTAGTGAGATCTAGAAACTCAGACCCAAAGTGGCCATTAAAATGTAATCCTTTGGCGCCTGGGTGGCTCAGTGGGTTAAGCTTCTGCCTTCAGCTCAGGTCATAATCTCGGCGTCCTGGGATTGAGCCCCACATTGGGCTCTCTGCTTAGCAGGGAGCCTGCTTCCCTCCTTCCCTGATCCCTCCTCTCTGCCCGCCTCTGTGCCTACTTGTGATCTCCCTCTCCATGTCAAATGAATAAATAAAATCTTAAAAAAAAAAATTAATCCTGGAATGATATGTAGGGATTTTAGTTAGAGTGTGGATAAGGAGCTCAACCCAGCTGATTTCATTAAAATGGTCAGGAATACCTGCTTTATATGCAGATTACTATATACAAATTTCACTAATTACTTGTACTTCAGTGCCCACGTATGGCTTGCCAAAATAGCGAATCTCAAATGAGAAAATGAATATCCTCAAAATCACTTAATCACTCCCCATAAGGAGGAAATAGCATCCAACTTCTGCCCAACCTAGCACAAAGATCTTGGGTCAAAAGCAGCCCTTACTCCTTTCTTGCTCACTGCTGGGATGGTTATGCCAATATTTTATCCCTTTTATTTTTGGCCCCTAGAACTTTTCAGGAAAATTTCCCTTTAAAACCTCACAGCCCCTGTAAAGGGAGACTAGAATTATGGGGATAGCTAAGGAAAGCAGGGGTGCCAAAAATAGCAAACCTGAAAGAAACAAATCCTGAAAACATCCTGAAGACCCTAGGTTCTCAAGACATTAATTTTTAAAATATTTTATTTATTTGGAAGGAAGGGGTAGAACAAAGGGAGAGGGGCAAGCAGACTCTGCACTCTGCACTGAGAGCTCAATCCCATGACCATGAGATCACAACCTCAAGCTGAAATCAAGAGTTGGATGCTTAACCCACTGAGCCATCCAGGCTCAGTGGGTTAAGACATCATTCTTATTTTTTTTTTAAAGATTTTATTTATTTATTTGACAGAGAGAGATCACAAGTAGGCAGAGAGGCAGGCAGAAAGAGAGGAAGGGAAGCAGGCTCCCTGCTGAGCAGAGAGCCCGATGGGGGACTCGATCCCAGAACCCTGAGATCATGACCTGAGCCGAAGGCAGCGGCTTAACCCACTAAGCCACCCAGGCGCCCAAGACATCATTCTTATTACAAACAAGCCAAGACAGTCAATGAAAAACATTTTTGCTGGGTATTATGAGTCACAATTTAGCATGAAATTCAGAGAACCTATTTCATATATCTTATGGTAATTAGTATGGGAGGTGAAAGATGATATTTAACAACTTCCCACTTAAATTTGTGAAATAAATTAGAGTTCTCATCCTGGGGTAAAAATGCGTATTCAGAGATGTTTGACCTTGAATCTAATATCAAAGCCTAGATCCCCTCAGAGGTTCAAGTGTATATTTTTCATGGAGAGAGATAATGCTTTTTTTCCTATAACTTAAAAAATATATTACATTTTTTGTTAATGTTACTCTTTCTTTGTTGGTTTGTTTTTAGCACAGCATAACATCAGGAATCAGGTCTCTTTTAAATTCCAAGTGGCTAGCCTGAAAGGTTTATGGTTCTTTTTTGTAAGATGTTCTGTATTCTATTTCTGGAATGCTCCAGCCCACAGATATATAGCATCATAGGTATATTGCCTTCTTTGCTGTATAGACCCTGGAAAATGGTCTCCATTTGCCTTTTTAATTTTTATGATAACTGAATTTACTGTAAAGGAGCAAAGGTTTTATAAAGGCATTCAGTCATGTATTTCTACTGCAGGTATAAGGTTTAATTGTATAGTTGTTTTTCTAAAGCTCGTTTGTCATTGCCAATAGCATCTTCCTAATAGTGGTTTGCCAAAAAACATTTTGTTTTTATTATTTAATTTACTTATGGGGAAAAAAATTGGGCTATGTATTACTTATCTTCCTTGATTACATACATATTGACTCAAACCAGAACCACAAATGACAATGGAACTCCAGAAAATAGCATAGGTCGTAAGTTCAACAGCATTAATTTTGTTTATTGGCCCTCAACGGAGGTAGTTCACTTATTGGCACCTTTGTGAAACAGTGTCCATCTCATTGAGGGAAATTTATATATTCATATGCTTTAAGGACCATTGAGTAAATCATCTAAGTATATTATTTCACAGATGTCAGAATCATTCATACATTCCCTTATTAATTTATTAAAATAGACTCAATGAGATAAATTACTCTGGTATTTTCATTCTTACATTATAGGTAATAGGGCTAAGGTACAAATTAAATTTACTGGGCACAGTGTGCCTTGCTAGTCAGTGACAAAGATGATATTAGAACATAATGATGTTCAGGTGAGTAGTCCAATGTACAAATATAGAAAGGAGGGTCATTCATAGTCAAGTAATTAAATATAAGAATAGAACATTTTCTAGGAAGTGGAAAACAAGAAGAGCAAAGGTCACACCAAGCCCTGCCATTAGACTAAAACAACGTTGTCAGAGACAAAAAGACCATTACCACTACTGTGGTCATGGCAGCTTTTCTGTATTCATTATCCCCAGATAGCATCACCTCACCTTTGGGCCTAATGTATGTCAGGGTGGGGACCGGCGATCGACATATTGGTAGTATGGCATTTTCTCCTTAATCTCTTTGTTGTAAAGCAGCCTATTGACTTCATTTTCCCTTGACAACCTGGTAATTTTTCTTGTAGGATATTTTTTGATTTGTCTGATTATTTCCTTTTGATATATTTTACCTCGTTCCTTTATTCCCTCAATTTCCTAAAAATTAGAAGATAAATCTAGAGGCTAGATTACACTCAGGTTGTGTATTTTTGATAAAACTATTTATAGATCATATTAGGCACTAAATAATTCATCTCATTAAAGGGTACACCCACATGATGTCATCCCACTTGTGGTAAGGTTTTATTACTTTCCTAAGAAGGTATTATGAAATGTGTTCACTTTAAAATAAGTTTTTCCATAGATATTAGCAAGAAGACTGTGCTGTTTTACTTTGTTACCTTATAACTGTCCTGTCCCCAAACCTAATCAATGCCTTGATAAGTGGTTACAAAATGGTGGTTTTCCGAATTCTGTCATTCCATCTAAATATGTTAGTTGGCATTCTTCTAAGAAGTATCTTCTCTCATTAACTATGGATAAAATTCAGTTCTTCTTAAGAAATAGTAAAAGCTTATTTTTTCCCGTGAATTATCTATTCTTGTTTCATGTTTTTGTTTTCTTTCTCCTCTTCCTCTTCTCCCAACACCTGCCATGTTTTTATATCATTGCCATGAACTCGTGAATTTGTATTTTTCCAGTGATTTACTCCCATTTACAGTTACTGCATTTCCAATCAACTTTTCATTAAAAAAATGTGTCCTCAGGGCGCCTGGGTGGCTCAGTGGGTTAAGCCTCTGCCTTCGGCTCCAGTCATGGTCCTAGGGTCCTGGGATTGAGCTCTGCATTGGGCTGCCTGCCCAGAGGGAAGCCTGCTTCTCCCTCTCTGCTCCCCCTGCTTATGTTCCCTCTTCGCTGTGTCTCTCTGTCAAATAAATAAATAAAATCTTAAAAAAAAAATGTGTCCTTTAGTTCACTCATTAAGAGTACTTGGGTGGGGGCGCCTGGGTGGCTCGTGGGTTAAAGCATCTGCCTTTGGCTCAGGTCATGATTCCAGGGTCCCGGTATCCAGCCCCCATCAGGCACTCTGCTCCATGGAGAGCCTGCTTTCTCCTCTCTCTCTCTCTGCCTGCTTCTCTGCCTAGTTGTGATCTCTTTCTGTCAAATAAATAAATAAAATCTTAAAAACAACAACAACAACAAAAAAAGAGTACTTGGGTGTGTGTTATTATTCTACAGTACTGCCGTGGTGTACTTCAGCGAGGATACGTCAGTTTTAGCAGAATCACCTGCACCATTTCCATATGCATATTAGGAACATCTGTTACGTTGTGAAAATTTCCTGGACTTTTAAGTTCTGTTCCTTTTTGGGGTGGGGAATTTTGTCCTTTTCTCTGATTCCTCTTATCTCCTTCTTTGCTTCATTTTTGGTCCTGGCTCCTTCTTATCTGTACTTTTCTGTACATCCAGTTGTGCTATTCTTGGCAACTTTTGTAGTTTAGTCATGAGTTCTGAGTCGAAATGATAATTTCCTTCAATTTTCTCAAGGTCTGTTTGGCTTCTATTTTAATCTCCATATTATTTCTATTTTAATATTTAAATGTCGGATTCATAACCGCAGATTCCCTTTTTAAATTATATTAATTCAAGTGGGAGAAAGTGTATTTTGTTTTTTGGGGCAGTTTTGTCCAAAAGTTTAATTTTCCCCCCATGTTTTGGTTTTGTTTCACCATTTTTCAGTTCCTTTCAGTAAAAAGGTAATACAAAAGAATCTACTAAGCTTTTCCCGCCGCGCCGTGGCCAGTGGGGTCAGACAGGGTCTGTGCTTGGTGTTATCATCCTGGAGCTGGCCCGCGTGCCCCAGATGTTCCTAGGCGCTGCCATGTCTGATTGCACGCATGCGTGCTGGCATGCACTGGGGTCTCCATCCAGGGCCTGTTCAGCTGTACTGGGCATGGGTGGGATTGGTGCGACTCCCCACCCACCGTGGGCATCCCGGCACCTGCCAATGTCTTCCTGGTATCCGCCCAGCAGGTTCCCTCTACCTCATTAGCCACTGCCTGCATGCACCTGTCTTCCCAGCCCATGCAGCCCCCGCAAGTATGTACGCCAGATGTGCACCTTCTCCAACCAAGCAGGCTACCAGAAGTGGGCACCGCCCGCCTCCACCCGGGAAATGCCTCCACCCAAGAAGTGCCTCCTTCTCTGGAAGTTCTACCACCCCGCAAGAAGGTTCCCTGGAAGCGGCTCCCTGGAAATGGTCTCCCCAGAGTGTTCCCTGCCCTTAAATGGGAACCCGGAAGTGCCCTTTCTGGAAGCACTCCCACCCTGCAAGAAGGCACCTGGAAGTGGGCTCCCAGTAGAGGGCTCCTTGGAGAGGGGCCCTGCTCTGCCCTTCCCTGTATCCCCCAGCTGTCCACTCTGCCCCCTACCCCAACCCCAGCCCCCGGAGGGCCGATGGCCCGATGCTCATTTAGGACTGGCCCATTCCTGCTGCTTTTCAAGAGAACTGTGAATGCAGGTGTTTCACCAGCTTCTGTTGGGGGTTGACTTCCCTTCACTCCGCAGGATCCCTGGCTCTCCTTCCCCCGGGGTAAGCTGAGAGCAGCTTCTGGTAGTCTCTGGTAATCACATCTGTAGGAGATGTGAATATTTGAGTTGCATCCCCTGCTCATGGTCTTAGTGCTCCCTGGCTTTCTGATTTCTGCTGGGGAGAGAGCTCACCTGCTCCCGGGGCACCTGACCAGACCTCTGTGGGGGCAACTACAGGTATCCTTCCAGCTTTCAGGTCTCAGTGACGTAGCGATGTGGCCCCTAGGACTTGAGTAGTGCCCCTATAGACCCTTCTCCTTGGGGTTCTTCCCGTGTTTCCTGCAAGTCTGCTCAGCCACCCCTGCCCCGCTCTGAAGCTGCTGTGTACAACAGCAGGGAAAATCCTTTACCCTACTACCTGCCTTTCTTTGAAATGCTCCCTTTTATATCAAGCTCAAGGAAGACTTCGGGCTTCCAGGTCTCCAGATATCCAGGGAAAATTGTGTGAATGCCATTCTCTCAATTCTGCTTGTATTTTTCTCACAGGGATTCTACTAACATCCAAATCTGTCTTTTCTTTAGTACCAATTCTCCTTCCACCAAAATACTTCCTTCTCCCTTTGGGTTCACCTACTCTGGGTACACAAGACACACACTTGTTTTCAGCTTTCCACTGCATGTTCATGTGTCTATGAAGTAGAGAACGCAGTTGTAATTATCCCCGTGTGATAGTTGAGGTGACAGTACTACAGAGCTTAAATGATCAGTTCGTGATCACTTCTCTAGGATTCAGAACCGTAGCAAAAATTCAGATACTATGGTGATTTTTCTGTATACGAACCAACCTGCTTCATCTGATTAGCAGGAGGACAGAATCAAGGTGAAGGCTTGGACCGGGGTTTTCTTGCTGGTTCTGCTATTCACTAGATGACCTGGGCACATTACTCACCCAATGATAGTTCACTTACTGGTTTGTAATGTTATAATACTTTTTTATAACTTAAATTTTAATTAAAATGATAGTTTGAAACATAAAACAATTTCTGGAATTCAGCTGTTTTTATACTAAAGGCAAGTATGTTGTGCATACTAAATATTTGATATGTGTTAGGTATTATCATTGTCAAACAGCCTTGAGTCATTGCTGAACAGGAGTATGCTAATACAACTTCTAAGATGATTTCCATCTTTTAGATAAACAGAAGAAAGTGTTATCAAATAGCATTAGTTTTTACATGTCATTATTAAATATACCTCATTCTTTGTTCTTCATCTTAAGATAGTAATCTTCTTTGGAAATGTAGAATTCTTTAGCTTTTATCCTTTATGATGCAAAATGACCTTGTGATAATTATGCATATTCTTAAGTGCTCCCCCCCCCACAAAGATTTTATGTATTTATTAGAGAGAGGGGGAGAGAGAGAGCAAGAGCAGGAGCAGAGTGTGGGACAGGAGAGGGAAAAGCAGACTCCTTGCTGAGCAGAGGGCCCAACACAGGGCTTAATCCAGGACCTGAGATCATGACCTGAACAGAGTACAGAGGCTTAACTGAGGGATTCATCCAGGTGCCCCCCTAGTGCTTTTAATAATATATTTAAAAAAATGTTTTAGGGGCGCCTGGGTGGCTCAGTGGGTTAAGCCGCTGCCTTCGGCTCAGGTCATGATCCCAGGGTCCTGGGATCGAGTCCCGCATCGGGCTCTCTGCTCGGCGGGGAGCCTGCTTCCTCCTCTCTCTCTGCCTGCCTCTCTGCCTGCTTGTGATCTCTCTCTGTCAAATAAATAAATAAAAATCTTAAAAAAAATAAAATAAAAATAAAAAAATGTTTTAAAATGCATTTTGACTTGTTAAGGGTTTGTAAATTCAAATGTCAGTGCTTTTCTGTGCATTATTAATACAAACAGATCTCTGACTCAGAGAAAAACCAAAAAACTTGTGTAACTCATTGCTTACCATATAATATTGTCTCATGATTATGTTGTGACTTCAGCAAACAAATTTGCAATAGGCAAGGCTTGTTCCAAGACACAATTTCTCATGTGTTTTACAATTTTAAATGTAATCTGTTTGGAAGATGGCATGGCTACCTACATCAGAGCTCTGGTCAGTAAAACTTTTCTTTTAAAAAATAAATAGTAAGTGTTTTCAGTTTTGGAGGCAGTGTCATGACATTTTTAAAGCAAAAGCAGCCATTGGATATGTTTAAAAGATTAATTGTGGCTATTTCTTTACCAAAACAAGCAACCACCTAAATAGGGGACCTAGGCCATAGATTGTAGACTCTGAGAGAGGAAAGTTGACTTCTCTTTGGATGACAGCTGATAAAGATGTCAGGGATGAGTATGTGTGGAGTGTGAGACTAGGGAGGGCTCGATAGGTATTTATTGACATTTTAAGTTCAGGAAATACTAGAGAACAGATATTTGTAAGGGGACATTGATGTCGGGTGAAACACATATATACTTTTGTTTGTCAGTGGAGTGAAAGCAAAGATGCGTATGTATGGTTAGAAGTTTTCAGAAATCAGAGTAAAATCACCTATTTAAGAAATTTGCTTGAGTTTTCAGTTAGACTGTGTTGATAATGTACACAGGGAGATAAATTAGTTGTGTTGCTAGAAGCAGCATCTATACATAATTTGCAAAACTGAAGTTTTAGTTTCAACACACGTGCGTAAGAGTGATTTTATTTTGTAATCTATTAAATTATAGGTATGAAAAATCATTTTTATCTTGTGGCTTATCTATAAAATTACATTTTTACTATTTACTTACAATATAATAAATTACAATATAATAATTACAATGTAATAAATTACTATATAACAAGGAGAAAATCAGATTGATTTTGGGCTATGACCACATGTTCTATTATAGTTTGAGGGTTTTTTTTGTTGTTGTTTTGTTTTTTGGTTTTTGGGTTTTTTTTTCTTTTAACACAGTTATACTGTAGAGGAGGCCTACGTAAGTGAATATGGGATTAACAGACTGTGTCTACTTGAAAGTTTTTAAATTGTATATAAACAAAGAAATCACTTTGGAGAAAGATTATGAAAACCAAAGTAGTTTCCTTTTTCTTTTCTTTTTGATGTCTGAGATAATAATTGTTTGAAAATATTGGTACAATTTTGCAATGAGGAAGAAGGAAAACAAGAAAAATGCTCTTCTCTTTTTATTTATATAAATTGTGGAGTAATAGAATTCTTTGATATGTTAATTATACCTCTGTGTTTCAGCCTTCAAGCTTCACAGTAATTTGTTAAGTATTATTTTAATCCATTGAAACAGGTATAGTGCTGGAATTTGATTTGGTTGCTGTTGCCAAGAAAAGTTTCTGAAACTAATGCAGAGAATTCATTATTGCACAGTTAAGAAAGGGATGAATGATGTTAATAGTTCATTAAAAAAAAATTGAAAAAATGATCCCCATCCAGAATCCACATGATTTTTCTGGAACATCTTTAATGTGTATATTTAAAATAGGATGGTCTATGTGATGGGGTGTCACGAGCAAAACCCCTGCGTCCCGCCAGGAGGTCGCAACGTGTAAAGAAGAGATAGAGAAAGATGGATATGATATAACTCACTTTATCTTTATTGGGACGAGGTCCGCACCACTATCGTGGCCCGGTCATGGTCCGCTGACGTTGTCACGGAGAAGGAGACGTTGCCTCACAATCTAGACAGAGAGGTCACCGCAGAAGTTGAGACTGAGAACCAGTGAGTGGTTGGCAACGGAACTGTCCGGGCGTGGGTAGCACCGGCCATGATGTTCTCCCGACAGGGAACTTGCTGCACCTCAGTCCAACCCGATGCCTCTTTATATACTGTGCTAAGTCTCCTTCATAAACACATTACATCACTTGTTTTTCTTATGCTTACACACCAAAAACATACACACGTCGTAAACATGTTTTGGTTTACGATATTTCACACAAGTTAAAATATTTACAACTTGTTACTCCGCGCTAATCTTATCACTATACGCATATGGTCTAGGCTTTTTTGCTATGTGGTAATCACTACACGCATATGGTCTAGGCTTATTTGCTATGTGGTTAGTTTGTATTTTGTTCCTTTTGCCTGTTTTTCATTTAGTAGGGGTTTGCACTTACTACATATTATTTATTTATTTCTTATTTATTCATTTATTTACTACACTTTATTTATTAAAGGTTCGTACTCATTACATGGGGTTTTAGAATATAAGTGAAGTTTGGTGGGGTGAGGTCCAGAGCCCATAACCAAGTATTCTTAAGATGTCTCTGGCGCAAAAAAGGTGATTTTATTAAAGCACAGGGACAGGACCTGTGGGCAGAAAGAGCTGCCGCCTCGGGGTTGTGAGGGGTGGCTGATTAAGCTATGGGGTTGGAAGAGGTAAGGGAAAAGAAGGCTTTCAAAAAAACTTTCTTACACTAAGGAGGACCTATAAGATGCCAGAGGCCTTGCCATTACCAGGTTAAGGTTGTTTTCCTTCTAACAAAGCATTAAATTAAGATAGTTGGGTGCTTCCTGCAGGAACATTACACTCTGCCTGCTTCAAGTATCTGTCAATGGGCTGCAGGTTGTAAGGACATTTAATTTTATCTGCATTTCCTTCTGGGAGCTAGGTTATTAATAGAAATGCTTTGTTCTTGTATGTTGCTGAGACATTTGTAAACTGAGGGAGACTTGGGTTGTGATCACTATCAGGTAACCATTTGTTTGTCCTCTAGGGCAGCCAAGCGTGCCTGAGAAAATGTCACATATATCCTATCTGGGGTGGGGGGGTGGGGAGTGGTCTCAGCTTCTGGCTGTCCTCAGCTTGCCTTCTGCTCCCTCATCATATGTACTTACATATGTATCAAAAACATTCATAATGATGACGTTTTAGAATATAAGTGAGGTCTGGAGCCGATGACCAAGAAAGAATTCTTGAGATGTCTTTGGTGCAGAATGGTGGTTTGTTTAAGCCTGGGACAGGACTGGTGGGCAGAAAGAGCTGCTGCCCCCAGGGTTGTAAGGAGTGGTTCATTACAAACTTGCAAGTTGGGAGGGGGTCAGGGATGGCTTAAGTCTCTAAGGAATTTTGGAAGCAAGGTTTCCAGGACCTTGAGGGGCTAGCTGTTTTTGGGAAAAGATCATTTATTACCGTCTGATAAAACCTTAGTCATGAGAACTTTCAAATCTATATTGGTGGGTCATATGCTTGGGGGGGGGGGTGATTGCTAACATGTATCTTGGTGGGGGAGGCATTAGAGATAAAGGAAGTTTCCGAAGGAATTTTTTTATGTTAAAGTAGACCCACAAAATCCGGGTTGGGGGTGGGGGGTGGTCAGGATAGGATTGAGTTTTGCCCTGGGCAAAGTACTAAGGTGGAGGCAGTTGAGTCCCTAGAGGAATGTCATTTTGCCTGTTTCAAGGACTTGTCAGTGGGCTCTAGGTAGTAAGGAAATTTAATAACTTTTCTTCTGCCTGTTTCCCATATCAATAAGACATATGTATATATGTCTTAAATACATTAATCTCTAAATTAGTAGTCCTCTATATTGCTCAAGATTGTGTGAAGAAACAAAATTATTTTAGGGCTCATCTACCCTAACCAACTTCTTTCTTTATAATCCAAAAAAGTTTAAATGAAATGTGATGTTATCTTTGAACCTAGTAACAAGTATCTTCACTTTAGAAGGTTAACAAGTCACAAGATTATAAAAATCCTAAAAGGACTAAAAATGAAATGAATATATATATGTATGTATGTATGTATGTATGTATGTGTGTGTGTGTATTTTATGTTAAAACATGCAAATAGAGCAGGGCATCTATTTAGAAATAACCTGGAGGACTCCACAGGCCCAGCAGTGATCTGTAAACTGGCCTTTGGGAAATGCTGCTCTCCTGAATAGAGGCTGCAGGCTGCACACCGCAACAGATCAAGGCTTCAGCTGGCCATAGAAGTCAGTAGGATAACTAACTCCAGTAGGACTACCAGTAAGAGTGTTTTAAGAACAGTGTAACAGGAACTAATGCTGACAGGCACTGAGTACAGGGTAAGCAGGTGAGATGTGCAATGACCAGTGTGCTTTTGAAGAGGGAGCAGAAGGCTAGTTGAGGACGCCCTGCAACCTCTCCCCCAACTCCAACTCAGGGGCGGGATAGGTGTGACATTCTTCCAGAAAGCTCCCCACTACATTTATGTTAATGCCTTGCTAGAGGGGAAAACAACCTTAACTTGACAATGGCAAGGTCTCAGGTATCTTCTTTAACAAATGAAAATCTCCTAGCTCCCAAGTATGTAATTAGCCTCTCTTGGAACCCTGGGACAGCAACTCTTTCTGCCCATAGGTCCTGTCCCCATGCTTTATCTAGCACCAAAGGCATCTCAAGAATCCCTTCTTGGCCATCAGCTCCAGACTTACCCCCATCTAATCTCACCTATATTCCCAAACCCCATCACTTTCACAGTCAGTCTTACTGGAGTTACAAAGAGCCAAAGAGAAAGGGCTTGTTTTATATCTTCTAGATCTCTGTAAAAATTGAATATGCTAATGCCTGGAAATATGATAGCTGAGGTAAGTGGGCGCTCCCAAAATGGTAGCAGGTGTTATGTCTTATCAGTTGTTACTGTTTGTCTCTTCTTTGCCTGATATGGCGCCTTCTGTGTAATAGCTATTCAGTTTAGTAGTCGTTAATAAAGAAACTGGAATCCTACAGTAATGTGTTTTAAATTACCCAGTCTGCAAGGAAAAATAAATACAGACCATTTTGCTTACTTGTATTTTACTGGTCTGCTGGTAATTGTGACTAGAGTGTTGCTCATATAGTTGTACTTCATTATACACAGCAGATGAAGTTCTAAAATGTGTTTTATTCACATTTTTTGTGAATTAAAAAACATATTTTTCTCTCATTCTCTTAGAGGAGCAAAGGAATCTGAAATTACAAACAGTTATCAATGAACAGTGGTTCCTAACAGTAGTTGTAAGGATCTGTCTAATGTAATTGCCCCATCAAGTAGTAAAATCGCCGAAAAAATGCTTTGATTTTCTAGAGAAAAGTCACCATTTCAAGGCACCGTGTATCAAATTGTTCTTTAAACTTAAGAGGCACTTTGGTGTTTAGGCAATCATCCTGTAAACTAGCAGTTTAAATTCTGGGGTGGGTATGAAAACTGGTTTTCCTGATGTCTGGTCCCTGTGGTGTGTCTACAATAGCCCAGGGATCGTAGTCACTTAGCTATCAGGTATATTTTGTGTCACAAATTGGGAAATGCAATGCTAGCGTGTTGGTTCTCTCCCTATGTTCATCATGCAAGGATTTTCACAAAGAAGCGAGAAGACTCCTACTTTGGGATCATTATTTTAACTAGGGAAAATATTCAGATTACTAAAAAAAATAATGTGAGAAAAAGAGAAGTAGAACTTGACATCGAATACTCGGTGTCCTACAAAGAAAGAGAGCCGAGACCTGGCCTGTGGCATCTCTTATTTATATACCACTGATGTCATGATATTCGGAGAGGAATTCATCTTCATAGTCTAGCAGGTCTGTTGGCCATTTGATGTATATCCTGAGTTTCCCTTACTGTGATTCTAAATTCAGCAAGAACACTCCCTTAATGACCTTGGTTCTCTCTATAGTTTGTACCCTGAGGGATGTGGATAACCAGAAGGGAATTGGCGAGTCCATTTCTCAAGCTAAATTAATGAATTGGCATTCTGCTGTTAATTCAGTATTTCTGCTTTGTTCATGAACTGAGGAAATTGAAGCACATGTTATACTTATTTAAAAGGCAGAGGTCAAACATTACACCAAAGGTGTCACTTTTGAGAGTATAAACTCAACCCTTGCTTTAAAATGAGTCCTTGGGTACCAACACCTGCTGATGCTTTTAGACTCTTCCTTATGAAACTAAGGAAGCCATATGAGGTAAAGTTGGGCTGTAAAAATGGATGAAAAGGGTACTTCCAGCACATGCAGATTCCAATGGCTACATGTGTGGCCACTTTTAGAAAGCCTAGTGCTTAGACTAGGAAAAAGAAAAAAAAAAGACTTTAGGTAAAACAGTAATAAAGTTCTGTTTAAGAACATAGTTTTCTGGGTGTAACTATTTCCCCACAAAATTGTGTGTTTATGTCTTTGTCGACAGATCAATAGAATTTCTTATAGCATTTTCTTGGGCGGAGGAAACACTGAAGCATGGCATTAAAAAGTCACTCGGTAAAAAAACAAACAAACAAACAAAAAAAACCAACACCACCAATAAAAACACCACAGGTTTTTGAAAACCGGGAAGACCTTTTCCAGTTGTCTAAGTCATGCTGTTATCTGTCTTATCCTGTCTCGTTTTACCTGACTCCAAGGAAGATTGCCTTGACGCACAATGTATTAGAAGGCTCCTCTGCAGAAGGGAGCCAAATTTGACAATGATACAGATTTGAAGACAAGTAACCTTTTCTGTTTTTAATGACTGAGCTTCTCTATCCCAAGCATCCCCAGATCTACTTAGTGGTATAAAAACAAACGAAGATCAATTTAAAAAGTAAACTTATCTCCTCAAGTAATGTCAGCCTTTTCTAGTTTAACACAGACTCAGTCTATTTAGATGAATGATCAGACTTTTCCTGTTTCTCCATTAACCCCCTCCTCCAGAACCTTCCGGTCCACATGCCAGCATGCACACATCACAGCCCCACACGTACCACAGCGAAAGAATCTGTCCTTACCTAATGGTATATGGATGCAACCTGAGCTCTGAAAACAGGGATTTCTGTTGATGAGTTCACTGGCTTCTGCTGGCCTCTGGCTGAAATGTGGACTGGTGTTGACTCAGCAACTTTCAAGGTCACTGCTTAGCTACTGTCTATTCTCTGCCTATATAACACCTGACTTCTCCTCCCATAAAGTTGGAGGGCTCCTCTGCCTGGCCTCGAGCTGGCTCTGCTGCTCTCCTGTGTTTCTCTGCCTGGCCCTGCCCCTCCTTTGAATTCAGACTTACTCTGGGCTTACTCCCAGTTTGCCCTCAGCCCAGGAAATCTCTAGCAGGTCTGCAGGCTGGTGTTTCACAGAAACCCTTTGAACCCCACAGAGTGCGCAGGAACAGGGAGATTTTTTCCAATGTCCCATGCAGGAAGAGAGCTGACAAAGAGAGCTGACACTCTTGAGCCCCTTCTCATTCTAAACATGTGATGCCCCTTTCTGGTCTGCCATAATCACCTCATGTGGTCATAGATCATGCCAGAGCAGCCAAGCTTCGAATACTTTTATGCCAGCAACTCCTTCCACTACGCAGCATCTTAATTCTCAAGTTCCTGAGGTTCACGTTTTAGACCTCGGTCTACCTGAGCAGAGACAGTTTTCTTAGGAACATACAATTTTAACCCTCGTCTTATCCCCTCCGAGTCTGTCTTCTCGGCCAAAGCCTCCACTGTCCTGGAAGGCTTTACTTTTTGCTGTGGAATAAAAACTTCCTTTATACCATGTCTTTCACCCTCTCTGTGTCAGGGCTTATAGTAAAGAGCTTTACTCAAAACTTCCTCTGCTTTAGTCGGGGAAAACGCTTCGGAATTTAAGAAATTATTTTATTTTCAGAAAAACCTGGCTCCCAAGACTCTTGCTTAAGATTCAAAACATTCAATTTGAATCTCAACATAAGCAATGACACGTTTATTCTAAATTGTACTTGCTCTCCCCATAAAACTTGAATGCCATCGATACAAAGGATGTTGACTCACAGAAAAACAACATTTACAGGGTATGCAAAATATATTGGCTTTATATTTCAGTTGCGTGAAACCCATTATGAGGCTTTTCACATAGTGTGTAGTCATCTGCTGACAGTTCTCCCAGGCTGTACTTGAGATCTGATTTGTCATTGGAAGAAAAGCATGTATTTTTAAGTGGAACCATATTGGGGAAAATCATTAACATCTCTGAGCCACGATTTTGTCATGGCTTAAATGGACTTTAAAAAAAAAAATAGTACTCACCTTCTATGACTTTTGTAAGGAAAATTTTATAACTTATAGAAAGAACTTATGATATTTTACGGATATATTATTTAGTAAAATTCACTTGTTACTCTGATTAGTGATGATGGCAATATAGCAGAAACCCTGAATCCTTATGTGCTATATTTGTCAAGATGATGAAATTTAATTAAAAAGAAGAAGAAGAAGAAAAATAAAGCAATTCCAAAAAAGTTACACTGAACAAAGTGGAAAATCACACCATGGAGAAAAATGTATGAGTGAATCAATTTGTACAACACTCTGGAAAAAGGTAAAGTGTAGAGTCATAGCCAACAGTTTCTAACTTAATTAGGGAAAGGAAACTATCTCAAATAATGGTTTATCTGAAAATGTCCACTAAAGGCTAAAATCCAACAGTAAAATGTGTGAGGAACTGTAGACTATTGAAGAAATATGGGTAACCTCTTATGAAAAATGTATATTCATACTATAATATTCATACTGCAAAACTATTGTGCTAACAATACTTTAATTACAATTCTGTCATCTATAGGTGAAATACAGTATCAGCAAAAACTATTATTTCTCCCATTCTTAACAGGATAGGGATGGAACACAGAAACACAGTCAGCAGTCAAGAGAACAATGGCCTCCAAAAGACATCCATGTCCTGATGCCTGGAATCTGTGACTATATTCCCATATTAGAAAATAGGAATTAATCTTATAGATAGAATTGAGTTTGCTAATCGGCCAACCTTAAAAAAGAAGATTATCTTGGATTTTCCATTTGGTCCTGATGTGATCGATCACAAGGAGACTTAAAAGTGGAAGAGAAAGACAGAGGAGAATGTTAGAGTGGTGTGATAGAGTAGAGATTTCTCCCAGTATGGCTGAGTTTGAAGAGTTTGAAGACGCATGCCATGAGCTCAGGAACACAGGAAGCTTGCAAATGTTAAGAACAGCCAGGAGACAGATTTTCCCCCATGAGCCTCCAGGAAGGAACATAGCTTTCCTGGCTAACAGCTTGAACCCTGTGAGACAAGTGTTGGAGCTATAGCCAACATAATTGTAAGATAACAAATATGCAGTGTTTAAGTCACCATATGTGTGATATTATCTGAAGCAGTAATGGGAAATAAATATGGTTTCTTCTAATCATGAAACACGATGAGGGATAATCTCCCTCGGGAGCTTTCTTTTACTCTCAGTAGTGACTTAATCAATTTAACACGTCTGACTCCTACGGCACCTGGACATGGCTTGTCATAGAGCACGCGTGGCACCCGTCAGTGTGCCTCACAGAGTAAGCCTCTAATTGGGTATTTGCTGATGGCGATGGTGGTGGGGACATCTTTATTTCTTCCTTAGTGGTTCTCTGACCTACTACTAAACCACATTAGTTAAGTCCCAATAATAATTAGAAATTTTCTTTGACAACACAGCTCCTTTTTAAACAATCAAGAAATTTAAAGTAAATCTTTGATCCTGTGCCATACATTTAACTCAAAAAACATGCACTGAGGTCATAAGATGTAGAAAGCACTATGTGCTATGGTGTGTCATTTCTGGTGCAAAAAACAGTTGAGGGATAGCAGCTCATCTCAGGATAATGCTCACAGTATCTGAGAGCTATAAGAAGACAAGGAGATCTAAAATGTGTTATGAAAATTGAGAACTGACTTCTAGAATGGTGATATGAGGAGTTCCATGGACCTGGTCGCCAGCAAAACAGCTGGAACTCATGGAAACAAAACAAAAACAAGCCATTTAAAGCCTCAAGAAATTGTCTAAAGGACATTCCACAAAGAGAAAAAAAAATATTCAAGAAAATGTATTGACTATTGATAAGAACAGGAAAAGTCTGTGCCCTTTGAGCCACAAGCCACACACTTCTTCCCCTCATCTCTGCATGACAGAATTCTGCTTTGGATGAGTGCAGAATGCAGAGCTCCTGCCCCCCCAGACTTCCCAACCTAGGACTACACATTGTGCCCCAGGAGGTCATATTGTCAGGGCTTCTATCCCCTTCAGTTCCATGTTGCAGAAACTCTCCAGGCAAGAACAATGAGAGGGTGGGGTTTTCCCTTCCTTCACCAAGCCAGCACTCCAGGGTGCAGGCTCTATTCCAGGAATGGCAGGCTGAGAATATGGAACCCTGACTGTCCTCAGCCCAGCC
This sequence comes from Mustela nigripes, assembly GCF_022355385.1. Taxonomy (NCBI): domain Eukaryota; kingdom Metazoa; phylum Chordata; class Mammalia; order Carnivora; family Mustelidae; genus Mustela; species Mustela nigripes. The sequence goes on along the minus strand of NC_081560.1, from coordinate 122,681,202 downwards.
CCGAGAATGGTCAACACTCCGTGCTGACATGTGAACTGAAGAGACCAGGGTGACTAGCACTCCCCAGCACACTGTATAGAAAGCAGAAGAGCAACAATGACATGTCTACAGTTTGCTAGCAATGACATAGCCCTTTGGTCTGGGAGTGGTAACAACAGAGAGCGTTGCTTACCATGCCCAGGGAACTGAATTCATTTGGGGGAAAAAAATGTATAGAAGTTCAAGGCTAAAAGCAGAGTCAAAGCCAGTGGGGTTTTGGTGGTAAGCAATTAAAAGGGGTGGGGAGGGGGGCCTGGGAGTTGTACCTTCATGAGAGCAAGACGTTAAAGCACAAATCAGCTAGAAGTTTATCTGAGAGAAAAAGGAAAAGAACAAAGAAAAGCCTACCTAGGGCCAGCACAAACCTCCTAGACTAGCTTTTAAGACTGCCCCTAAAAGTGACTCAAAAGTAATTGCATCAAACTGTGAAGGAATATCAACCCCCTGAGCATTGTCTAGAAAAATAGAGTAATTATGTAGGAATGAGTTGGGGGTGGCAGCTGGATGTGACACCTGCAGAAGTAGAGAAATCAGGGGAAGAAATAATTGAAGATTGACGGACTAAAATTGCATCCCAGAGTGACTGTGTGCCTCCACAGGGCTGTGCTCTTTGAGGACAAGGATCAGAACCATGTGCTGGGGAGGAAATGAGCTTCACTGGAATAGTCAGTTCAAGTCAGCAAAGAAAGAAGCCTGCAAACAACATAAATAAACCCTGGTGAGGAGTAGGGTATCAGTATCCGGATTTCTTAGAATATATTTCCTGGAATCTCTAGTTCTTTGAAAAATAAATAAATAAATAAATAAACCCAAAAAACCAAAGCTTGTAAGATATGCACATAAAAAATAAAGTGAGACTAAACACAGATTGAAAGAAAAACAGACAAACAAGCACAGAATCTACTTTGAGAAGGCCCAGATATTGGGTTTAGCAGATAAAATCTTCAAAGTGTCTATTATAAATACATTCAAAGGACATAGTTAAAAATAAGAGATAGCAGGGAAGGGGAGAAAAGGAGAACCTTGCACACTACACTACCAATAGGATTATCAATTTGTGTGACCATTTTGGAAAACAATAGGTAGGTTCCTCAAAAAGTTAAAAACAGAACTACCATATGATCCAGCAATCCAACAAAAAACACAAACAAGAGAAAAAATACATAAATTTACTTTATCAGTATTAAAATTTTTGTGCTTCAGGGGACATCATCAAGAAAGTGGAAACACAACCAAGGATGAGAAAAAAAAATGCCATTTATGTATATGATAAAGAACTTTTATCCTAATTATATAGTAAAGAGCTCTCAAAACTCAATAGTATAAAGAAAAAGAATTCTTAGAAATATAGAAATGAGAAAAATATATTTCTACAAAGAAGAATAAATAAAATGGCTAAGAAAAAAATTTAAAAGACTATAAACACATGGACATATGCCTCATTTGGTCATTAGGGAAAGGCAAATTAAAACCACAATAAGATAGCTTCACTTACACTAGGAAGATTATAATGAAAGAGAGATTAGATGTTGAATGTGAATAAAGTAGAACCCCCTTACATTGCTGTTGGAAATATAAAATGGTTTGGATACTCCAGAAAACAGTTTGGCAGTTACTCAAAATTTTAAGCTTAAAGTGACCATGTGATCTAGCAATTCCACTTAGACATGCACCCAAGAGAAAGGAAATCATGTGACTTTATAAAAAGTTTTACACATTATTATTATTCATAATAACCCAAAACAGAAGCAAGCTTCATGTCCAAATACACTGTGGTATATCTACACAAGGGAATGCAATAGAACAATAAAATGAATGAATATCTGTGCTGCAACATGATTGAATGTTACAAACATCATGCTAAGTGAAAGAAGCCAGTCAAAAAAGACCATATATTGTATGAGCCCTCTTATGCACCATGTCGTGAACAGGCAAATCTGTAGACACAGGAAGTAGATTTGTGGTTGCCTAGAACTGAAAGGCTGAAGGGGGACAAAGAGAAATAACTACTAATGGGTATGGAGTTTCTTTTTGGAAATGAAAAAAAAATGCTAGAAAATGACTTTGGTGATGTATACAAACCTTTGTGAATATCCTAAAAAAACTATGAACTATGCACTGATAAATAGTGAATTGAATTGTATGTGGGCTGCATATCAATACATCTGTTAAAAATGCTTTGAGGATGCGGGGCGCCTGGGTGGCTCAGTGGGTTAAGCCGCTGCCTTCGGCTCAGGTCATGATCTCAGGGTCCTGGGATCGAGTCCCGCATTGGGCTCTCTGCTCAGCAGGGAGCCTGCTTCCTCCTCTCTCTCTGCCTGCCTCTCTGCCTACTTGTAATCTCTCTCTGTCAAATAAATAAATAAATCTTTAAAAAAAAAAAATGCTTTGAGGATGGAATACCTGGGTGGCTCAGTCTGTTGAGGGTTCAACTCTTGGTTTTGGCTCAGGTCATGATCTCTTGGGTGGTAAGATGGAGCCCTGCTTTGGGCTCTGTACTCATCAGGGAGACTGCTTGAGGAGCTCTCCCCCTCTGCCCTTCCCCCCCACTTACCCACAGGTGCGTGCTCTCCTGATCTCAAATAAGCACATAATCTTTAAAAAAGTGCTTTGAGGACATAAAAGGAACAGTTTCATCTCTTTAAGTTCCAGTTATGGAACTTAAGAATAGCTTTATCTAACTTAATAACTCTAATTCCATTTAAATTAAGTACTATGAGCAAAAATCCTGGGACAGCATGAACAGGAGTCCTGTGGTAAGCAGTGTGTCATCCAGATGAGAGGATGGAGGAGATGCAGGAGACAATCATGAGCCGTAAGTTTGGGAAGTTAATATGCGAGTACAACTTGGATGGTCAAACTGCCAAGGCAAAAGAGTTTATGTTTTGTTTTGTGTGTAATTTGGAGCAAGCAAAGATTCCTGAGGACAGAAAAATGGTGGTTGCTGAGGTGGGTGCTGCAGTGATCCACACAATATTTAATTCGTTTTAAGATCCAACTCAATTTTAATAAAGCTAATGCGTTTGAAGGGTATATTTTAAGCAACCAAACTCTTAGAAAATCCATTATACAGTGTGGTCTTAATGTCTGGAAATGTGGGCAAATAGATCTAATAAATGCTTCACAATAAAAGATTATGTTGACGTATCGTCCCTTGGCACCCATGCCTGGTTTTAATGTATTCCCAAAAGTTGTGCTGAACCTAGTGCATTAGTGCAGTATTTTCATTTATCTGTGCATAAACATCTGTGATGTGTTACCTCTAATTTTTACTGAATGCCCTGCACATTAAGCATAACCCAGAAGAAATGATGAGGAGAGTTCAAAAGAGGCATACTTCTGCATTTATAGACTTTATAGCCACCCTGTTGTTAATATATCACTATTAATATCATTGCTTCATATCTCATAGTGCTATTTGATGATCCTCTCTCCTGCCATGCGTTTGTCTCAGTTATTTTAAATTTGGAGATAAATTTAAGTTTGCATGAAGGTAAAGTCTGTGTTCTTAGTAACATACAAGGAAATGAAGGAACAGACAATGGAAAAGAAAGTATCTCACAAATTATTAAGCACTATATATATTAAATCACAGGTTTATTTTCTCATAAATTTTCTAATAAATTTTGCCATTTTCTAATGGCAAATCAAGTACCCAAAAATCAGATTTGCAGTTTACGTAGAAAAGCTATTTTAAGAAGTCACTTCCCATTCTTTGCCGTGACAATTGTATTTTGATTGTCTTTTTACATCTTAATTCTTTGCATTAAGGGTACATTGGAATAAAAATGCACATAAATGGAGCTTTTAATTTATATTCAAAATGAATAGTATCGACCTAACCTTGGTACTTTCTGAACACAAGAACAAGTGCTAAAACCATTGTCTGTGGATAAGGATTTAATTTTACTTTACACAGTCTTCAGAGTTATTACAGAGTCAATTTTAAAGTAAGAGCGCTACAATATAATAATAGTTGTTCATTGGTGAAGCTTGCACACAGAATCCATAATGAAAATATCCAATTAATATTGCTCACCTATGGTACATGAGTTTGAAAGAGGCCAGCTTTGTAAGGGATTTTATCAAGATTTCTTTAGCAGGAAGAGGGTACTAATTAAGGGAAGCAAGCAAATTTATTAAGTCTCGAGCTGGCAATTGGCTTGACGCTGATGAATTTCCTATATCAGAAAAATTTTCAAGCCTGGAGCAGTGTGATACCCTCACTTCTCCTTTTCTCTTCTGTTCCTGTGTGTGTGTGTGTGTGTGTACGCGTGTGTGTCATGGTGTAGGATATGAACTTGACTTTTTCCATTCTACCCCTTAAGAATGAACAATTTTTCTATTTCTTTCTTTTTTTTTAAATATTTTATTTATTTATTTGACAGACAGAGATCACAAGTAGGCAGAGAGAGAGAGAGGAGGAAGCAGGCTCCCCGTGGAGCAGAGAGCCCGATGTGGGGCTCTATCCCAGGACCCTGAGATCATGACCTGAGCCGAAGGCAGCGGCTTAACCCACTGAGCTACCCAGGCACCCCAAGTTTTCTATTTCATACCCACTGCTCTCCCCATTTCGTGGGAAAGAGTAAAGGAGAGAGGTCGGGACCAGGAAGCAACATAAAACATTTCACTGATATAAAAATTGCTACTTGTTATCAAATACCTTAAAAGCTTTAATTCCTAACTACTTTGCAATTTACTGACCTTTTGTAGGTAATCAGCTATGTACAGGTTAAGTCGAGCATGAAGGCTCTTTAAGACCGAGCATTGGTCTTTAAAAAGATCGTACTGCACTCCCTGTCGCCAGGCTTGGCTTGAAACTCCTGTTTTTCTCCTTGCTAAATGGTTCTAGACAGTATCCTAAGCCTCACTGAACTAAGGAAAACAAATGAGACAAGATACATTAAATGATTTTTGAAACTACAGCACAATACCTGCTTTTGGTTTATTATAATACTTGTCAAAAAAAAAATGCAGAAGGCTGTATAATCACAAAAGTAGGGATTATCCTAACCATTGCATCTTTATTTCTCTCTCTCAGTATCAACATTTCTCAGAATTTAGGGTGGATAACAGTGACTCGCACCCATTTATAGAATGTGATACACAAAGGGATTACACTATTTGTAAGGCTTATTGAAGTAAATGTGTGAGGCTGTTTATATTCCAATGGACCATCTGCTCTGGGAAATTAAGGGGATCTATAATTCAGGAGAATTGTAATCCATTCGTTGACCTCTAGTGTGAGGCAGAAAACTCCCTGCATATGAGAATATCCTGGGGATCCTGATTCTTAGGTTTGGTTCAGGGCCCAGAAAATTTCACTCCAAGTATTACCCCATGGGGTTTAACATTACACTTCAGGGGACATATGTGCTAACCTACTTTCTCCTCCTCAACTGAGCGAAAGAATATAGAGTTCTTTCAGACTAACCATGGTCGAGGACAGTGCTGCCACTGTCAAGTTCGAGTAGTGGGGCAGAGGAATAACAACTCTAAGATCAGAGTCCTCGGGTTTCTTCCCAGTTGTGAAAATTACTATGACACTAGGAAAATCATTCAGCCTGTCTTTGCCTTCGTTTCCTTGACCGCCACGATGGGGGTAGTTAAAATCCTTCAAAGGGTCTTGATGAAGCTTAAGAGAGAGAATGGTTGTGCAAGCAACATTATAAGCCACCTCATGTTTTACAAATGTCAGAAATTGTATTATTGTCATTGCCACTGTTGGCACCATCATCACTGTGATTGCATTTGCTTTGGAATATAGAGATTTTTGTTATTGTTGTTGCTGTTGTTTTTCTTTTGGTGATTATTTTGCAAGTAACTGCATCATCACACAATGTTTCATTTAAAATAAATGACTTCTTTCTGTTCAGCAGACTATCTCCCAGGAACATTTGCAAAATGACAGGCAGAAATCTATCAGAAAGATTGAAGTCAGAGGATAATATAGCTCATCACTATAACTCTTCATAACACTTTTCAAATACTCATAAATATGATTTTGAAATAATTTTATGTATCTAAAATAAACATTAAAATGTGATTTGATAAACTGAGCCTATAGTTTGAAAATAAAATACTGCAGACAAATGGAATGTGGGTGCAAAGGAAATTAAGTAAATGTATAATTTATCAATTTTGTCCATAGTGCTACTAATTCATAATCCTGACAGCCACGTTCCATGTTATTCATAAGGGATAAAAATTGTCAAAACCTTTTATTACTCAATTAAGGAATCTGTATACAATTGATTACATCTGTCCTGTTAAATGTTGTATATTATTAGAAGATGTGTTCATTCAATCAAACAATAAAAATTAAATTCCTATTCTTTATCAGGTATGTGGAATTTAAAGAGGAACTCAGTCTAGGGTTTCAGACAGCCTATTGTATTGGTGGAAAAGTAATATGAGTATTAAGGGGTAAATATAAGATAATATAATAGTAATATAATTGCAAGGCTATAATTTCTATGATAATAATAAGTAAAGTGCTAGGTACAGGGTCATTAAGAGGACATCTAAACCAGTGAGGGGCGGATCAAGGTAGGCTTGCCGAAGAGGTCATATTTGTGTTGAACTCCAAAATTCCAATAAAGAGAAGAACAAGAATGGTCAAATGGTAAAGCAGGCCAGTTACTAAAAGGCAGGAGTGTTGGAAATTGTGCTGACCCAAGAAGCAGATTCCTCATACAGTTCCAGGTGATAGTGTCATGCAAAATTGCAAACCCACTGACATCATATATTCTTGTGTTTTCCAGAAAAGCCAGATGTGTAAAATTCTCATTAAAGTATTGGCAACTAATCTAATAATTTTATCAATCATTTTTAAAAGGCCATATAATGTATGTCAGCTGTCCAAATTGGGCCCATGGACCACAATTTGCAAACTCTGCTATAAGCAGGAGCCATGATAAATCAAAGAAGGCATAGGATAGTTTGGGATATAAGACTCACCAGGCCTCTAAAGGCTGCTTAAATATCAAGACTCATGTCTACACTAAAATCTCTTTTTAGGTTCAGGAAATAAAAAATTATATGTAAGAAAAAAGTATATGAGAGTATATTTGAAATTTAGAATTAGGAAACAAACATAAAAGTAAAAGGGTATAAAATTTGGACAAGCTTCTACATGAATTTGGAAAACCTAAAACTCTAAACAGCTAAAAAAAAAAATGTAAAGACTTTTTAGATACAAATGTTTAACTCCTCTAAGTAATGGGTAGAAGCCATTTATTGTATCTTAGAGAGGTAGAAGGGAGAATCACTTATAACATGAATCTCCACACCAGTTTTAAATTACACATAGGCATATCAAATGAGGGGCACAGCAAAAGAGGAAATATCACAGATGCATTAATGAGAATAGTTAGGCTTCAGTGACAGGCAGTAAATTTCAAGACTCTTTTATTGTTATTACTGATGATATGATAGTCATCATTAAGTAGACTTGGGGCTACTTACTCAAAAAGTAATTCACCATTGAATTGGCAAAGTTCAGATAAAGTCTTAAATTTGTTTGCCAGTTTTCAATTACCCCTTGTTTGGAGAATACTTCTGTATGTTCCATTCTGGTAAAACTGCATACTTTACTATTAGGTAGTGGGTTTAAGCCACCTGGATTTAAGCGGAGATTCTTACTCACGTATGTTGTTTCCAAAGTAAAAACTTCACAATGACCAACCCATATTTGTTAGTGAAGATTTGTGGGAAAAACTTGGTTTCTTTTTCAAGAAAAATTCATGAGTGAATTTCATTGAGAAGACCAAGACCGATGCTAATTTGTATAAAGACTTTTTCAGTAATGCAAAAGTCATACATCTTTATTTTAGGTGTCTGTTAATATCTGAATGTTCCCATCACCTAATACTTTCATGCACCAAGAAATATTTACTTTATAGTACTTTCCATTGTTGTGTCAGTCTGAAGTAATGAATGACTTTTAAAAAATGGAGGAAAGAATTAGATAGAGAGTAGAGAAAATGAAAAAGAGATTCCCTCTTAGGTTATCCAACTCAAGAATGGGAGGGGTATGGAAATTTGCTAATCCTGAATTAGATGAGATCCAGTATTTGGATCTTATGGCTTTTAGCATATGTAATGAACAAACCAGAAACTTACAAGTATGAAAAAAGAGAAAAGTTTTGAGTTAAACAATGGAGAAGATCACCCTCACATGTGGGAGAATTTTAAATAGCACTTCATCCCCCAAAGGCATAGGTATATAATAGCCCATGAAAGTTTATACTGAGAGAATTGGTCCTGAAATCTTCCACAAACACTTAGAAATAAAAACTTATCACTGAATACACGCCTCAGCTCACCAATAAAATCTGTCAAGGACAGAAAGACCCAGTCACTTTCAAAAGAGAACCTTCCCTGTTTCTGTGATAACCTATAGGAACCCTGAATTTAAATCAACCAAAAATTTGGGAAACCACCTCTCCTTTTAAATTCTTCCTTATATCAGGTTCTGGTGCCCCTTGTCCTTTAGAGGCAGACTTGGACACACGGATTATTTAAGTGACCGAGTATAGTTTGAACTCTCAGAAACGATCTTACTTGAGCTACATTCTCTACATGCACTTGAGCTAACAGTGCAGGGACAGTAACTGTGGCACAGTCAACAAGTGAGTTCAGTTTCAGATTATGCTGTACTGAATTTGCATGTGGTTTGTTTAACTAACTGTTCATTGAGATGTTGGGCACAAGGAGTCCCTTAATGGAGTCCCCTAGGAATGAGATGTCCTTGCCATTCTGTTCTTAGTAGAAATGTTTCTGTGTTTGTTCAGACTTCAGCTGTGTTCTTTGCAGAAGGAGTTCTTACAGTTTCAGGAATGGAGACTCTTCTCTGTATCTCATCTTCATAGTTTCCGACAAGAAAATTATTTGCTAAGTCCTCTAAATTGGTATATTCGATGTCTGTGACCCATAGAAAATATTTCCTACCATCCATATGCAAGTTCTTGATTATATCTTACATATCTCCTAGCCAAATGCATGCTGTGTACTTCTTTGTTAGACAAATGCAATAATCTCGATTCATACTTGAACAAGAACTCCACCTTTGCTGTAGTTACCTGTAGACCGAAATGGTATTGGAAAGAGAAAGTTCATATAGGCAAAACTGCTTAGCTATTGCTTCAGTGCAATTTTGGGGGGAAGATAAATATTTTTAGCTAAACAAAAATGAATGAAAAATGGGTAGTCTCCAATTATTTAATGTACACAAATTCTAGCATCTTGAAGAGTGATTAAGAGTGTTTCAAGATGGGATAGAAATACTGATAATGCAGTTGATTTCAGCTTAAGGAAGGCATTTTCCTGCTGGTTTCTAAACAGTTCATCCTTGAAATATATTTACAAAAAGTATTCATATGACATATTTTATGTGTAAAATCTTCTATCATGTTACCCGTTATGTAGACTGTAGTAGATCATAATTTCATACAGGCCTATCTCTCAAAATGAAACTCAAACCACCTGCAACCTTGTCCACTACCAATATCCCAGTGAAGTTGCTTTTTCTTGAGAGTCCTCTGCTTCACACAGGAAGAATTCTTATTTTATGTGTAATCCATGAGTTAATTAATGAGTGTGTCGTTCCTCCCAAACAAGAAGACTTGAAAGCTTCACGTAAGATCCCTATCCATGAAGCCCTCTTCTTTCTCATGGACACCTTTATTCCATACCATTTGAGAAGCTTAAGGTACTGTGAAAATATATGATTTTCTTACACATCACTAATATCTAAAACAGAGTTTGGATCCACAAAACTTTGTTGACAGAATGAAGGAAATGAAAATGTGAAATGGCAATGGAGAAACATAATAATTAAGTTTTATAATTATATGAGAAAGATATGAATTGGGTGACATATTGAGTCGAAAATGTTATCAAATTCTGCATTATTAAAAGTCCAGGAGTCAGTTCTTCTGCACTTCTAATTTATGCTTTTCACAGCATCTGCTTGATTATTTCTGGTGATAAGTACCTTAGAACTCCACAAAGCAGACAGTTCTATTGTAGAGCATGAATGTTAAAATTTTTCTTAAAGGTAGCTTAAATTTACTGCATAATAGCTAATTTTCTTCTGGAGAGTGATACAAAAGTAAGTCTTGGTTCTTCTGGCAATGTTGCAGATATTTAGAAACACCTGTCATAAGTTTTCACATTATTCTCTCTACCAACTTAAGAATATCTAATACTTCTATCATCATTTATATTAACAAATCAAAAGGCCAAATGACTACATGTTTTTCCATGTTATTAGTCTCAGAGAGCATAAACAGTAATTTGCTGGTATTTATAAATCTTGGTAGTAAAAGAGTTAAGATTAGAACCTAGGTTTTATCCTTCAAGAGTAGTTTTAATTGAAAAAAGAAATGACCACAGTACCTTAACTATTCTTAAAGAATCAGACACTTGAAGGCATTGGTTGAAATCTCCATACTATGGGAGTTACAGCTTCCATGAGTCTTCTGACTTTTATTTCATGGGGACAAGATGGCTATTGCAGCTCCTACCAATAAATCTACATTTCAGAGAAGTAGGAAGGACAAATGATCTTGCCTATGCAAAGAAAACACAGGCTCGATCTAGAATCTCCAAAAAGACCTTCCACGTGCTTATCCATTGCCTGAATAGTGGAGTCATAGAGTAAGTTATTGGTCAGTCAACCAGCCGTATATGCTGAGGTATCTACAAATCTTAGATGTGAACCCTTTTTACAACAATCTTCTGTCTGTTTATGCAAGTTTATTCCTTGCATATTGTTATTTCCAGAATGATAAGCATTCACATAGTGCTATATTAACAACAAGAATGATAATAATTAATTGAACACTGGAGCATGTGGTTTGATTGTTTCATATGATTTGACGATCATGCCTGTGATATGTGGCTTGTCTCAATATCTTGCTTTGGCTAGTGATATGGGATAAGAGTGCCATGTGCCACATCCAAGGTAACCATCATAAGGTTCCATCTTTGTTTTCCTCTGCCACAACAATGGCACATCCCAAGCTGTTCTTTCAGCTTAATCTCTGAGTGAAGACAGCAGATATACAAGAACAGCAGTCAATGTGGTTGAGCATCGTGGATGACAAGTCTTTGTTGTCATGTCAGACATTCAAGGGATTTTAGGTATCCCAGCAAAATCTGGGAAAAGCTGACTAATTTGTGAATAGCTGAATAGGTGCTACATATACATTTTTTTGAGTGTGATATTCAACACAAATCAATAAAGTAAGCCAAATTTTTGTCATTTCTCAAAGAGGAACTGAGGCTCAGAGAGACTGAAGACATTTCCTAAGTTCCCACAGTGGATAACTAAGAGCAACATTCAAATTTCTAAAATGAGACCCACTACTCCAGATTTGTTTTCACTACTAAGAAGCTCCATGGAAAATGAGTAACTTGGGTCTTATTTTATGTATTCTTAAGGAAATCTCAGATCGAATTGCTAATTTTTGGCATACAATCATCTCAGATGGTGACAAAACAAACCTTTCCTCAACTGATCTTCTCAACATAAATATTCTCAAGCTATGACATCATAGTTAAGTAATTAAAGCAATAACTTTTAAAATTAGATAGCATCAATCAGTTCAACCACATGGTTTTTCTAAAAGATACTATTACCAATTTTGAATTTCTGCTCCAAAAAACTATTTCTTTAAGTCTATTTTATAGTCGAGAAGGTATACAGATAAAAACTTAGTAGAAAGCTAATATTATATTCACCCTTATGTCAATTCAACAAGAAGAAATTTTACACACAGTACACTTTCATTTTTTTTTTAAGATTTTATTTTTAGTTTAAGAGAAAGAAAGAGAGAGTGAACACAAGCAGGGAGAGTGGCAGAGGGAGCAAAGAGCTGGACATGGGACTCAATCCCAGGACCCTGGTATCATGACCTGAGCCAAAGGCAGACACTTAACCAACCGAACCACCCAGACACTGCAACCGAGTATATGTTCTATGAGAAGTATATACAAAAACATATATTTTTTATGGTAAATGCTTACACTGTTGAATACTCCAAATGTGCTTTTGAAAGGGCCTACCACTGGGGAAGGAATTCAAATATGGACATGTTTTTATGTAAATCAAATGTTATACTCAGTATTTTGGAAGACATCTTAGATAGTTGGAATGCTCCAGAGTTTCTGAATATACTCTTAGCTGTGATTAGTGGGAGACAAATGATGCAAATTTTCAGGAGCTGATACCATTCACATGCTACTTCATAAGTTATATTTTAACCACCTGATTTAGGGCTGCTGTGAACAGCGTGGGACTCTCTCCCCTCAAGTTTCTCTATTAGTTTCTGGTCATTGAATATCAAACATTACAAAAGATGAGAGTACACTTTCCCTGTTTCCCATGATTTGCTATTCTCCCACCCAAATTTTACCCCAGAGTGATGTTATTATAGAGTTGTATGATTGAGACAGTGGATGTATGGATGATGAAATGCAGAGAATAATTATAGGCAGGATTCATTAGACAAAATTAAGGCAGGGTTTATAATAAATGTCACTCCTTGCACGTGTTTGACTTTCTAGACTATTTATATGTATCTTTAACTGTGGTAGCTAATCCTCCAAATGTTTAATTAGATAAAGGACTTTCTAGTGATGGTAAAAACTAAGACCATTGAAAAATAAACAGATGAAACTTCTGTAGATTAAAGCTTGTCAAAGATGGAATGAGTTCTGTCATCAATGCCTACTCAGTTGGCCTGCTTTCTTATCTAGGTACACATACTACTATGTTCCTTCTCTCTCTCTTTCTCTCTCTCTTTCTTTTTTTTTTTTTTTTTAAAGATTTTATTTATTTATTTGACAGAGAGAAATCACAAGTAGATGTGGGGCAGGCAGAGAGAGAGAGAGGGAAGCAGGCTCCCTGCTGAGCAGAGAGCCCGATGCGGGACCCGATCCCAGGACCCTGAGATCATGACCTGAGCCGAAGGCAGCGGCTTAACCCACTGAGCCACCCAGGCGCCCCTCTCTCTCTCTTTCTTTCTCTCTCTCTCTCTCACACACACACACACACACACACACACACACACATACTCACCACAGTGCCAAACCAAAACGAAGCTCACCAAAGCAAACTTTCAGGTGTACAACATAACTCAACTCATCACATCATTGGGAAATACATATTTTTAACTACTGTAGCATTTCAGGTATAATACTGAAACATATCAGAATGAAATCCTTACAAATAGTGAAGTTCCATTTCAAAGGTCGCTTAATGCTTAGAAAGTTAAGAGCTCAATGTATTCAAATAATGAACAGAAATAGTGTGCAGACAAGTGGGCTAGGATGCTGGATAGAATTAGATTTTGAACTTTAAGCACATGCAGGTGACAGCTCTCCCATTCCTGTGTTTTGGTATTAGGAAGCCCTGTAATAGCCTTACTGTCTTGGAACTCTTTCCAATTGTCTTTCCAATTTCCAACTCTTTCCAATTGTCTTTTATGATAATGAACAGTTTTCTGCATCTCTAAACTTGTTGAATTTGTGAGTTGCAACAGTTCTTTTTTATTAATAGTATTAGAAAACTCACATTTTATAAAGGTATAAATTGTATGAGACTTAATTTTATTTTTCAAAATAACATATTAATGTAATATATTAAAATTAAAGTAATGTAAAATATCCACAATGAGCAAAGTATCAGAAGATCGGATCATATCACTTATTTGCACTTCTGTGTTGGGCTCTGGTCTTGACATGGCATTGTTTTTGTTTATCATTTTTGTTTGTTTATGTTTGAAAATTTATTGGATTTTTTACTTGTTTTTTTTTTTTTCTCAGCTTTATTGAGATATACTTTACATATAACACTAAGTTTTAAGGGTACAATGTAACAACAGTTCACATCATTGGCAAATACATGTTTTTTAACTAATATAACATTTCTGTTATAATATTGAAACATTTGAGGGTTAAAACCTTAAAATTTTATTAGGCAATGATACAGTATTCAGGTTAGACAAAAGAGGAAATCAAAGATTCTGGACAATAATGAAGAGAGATTAACATTATTAAGACTTTAGGTTAATATATCATCTATTCTTTTCACATCCTGTACTAGTAGAATTAATAATAATCTATAAAACATAGTTTGCTACAGTTAAAATGAAATGGATGACTAATAGAGGAAAATCTGGCAGAATTTGGTAAAAGGTTAAAAAATGTGTTTTAGTTAAATTCTTTTCATTGTTTTTATGTCTCCCACCTGCCATGCTCTTTCTATCCTTAATTTGTGTATTTGAATTATGCTCTTACATGGTGTAAATCCATTTTGTAGTTTATTGGCTTGTAGATATTCTTCCTTCGAGACACTTGCCCTAATCTTTTTACCTCACTTGCTAAACCTACTGAACCCTCCATTGGGATTTGGCTGCTGGGTCCAGTCCTGCTGGATCTTCTCTCTAGCCATTGTTCTTAGAGTTTCCTTTTCCTCGACTTCAAAACCCATCACTCTCATCCGTGATCACTTACATTTCTTTTTAATTCCTCGGGATATAATGGATTGGGTTGTTTTTGTGCTGTGACCCTCCGTTTTTCCCACCGGGAAACAGAGTCAGAGCACTGAGTAACTGAGGTGTGATTGTAAGAAGCCAGGGCTCAGGTCACAGGAGGTCCTGGCTGAGGTCTGATGGTGACTGTCCCCACAGTGGGAAATACCACGGCCACTCTTGTATTTGATTCCCAGTGCCATGTTTTCTCTGAGTCCTCATGTCCATTATTTTAATTCCATGTCTTTCCTCTAATCCCTTAGTAAACTTATGGCTGTATGCTGGAAATATGAGTCAGGATCTGTAATAAACTCAGCATCTCAATCTGGGTCATCTCAACTGCATCAGTCAGCACAGTGGCCCATTAAGACACCCTGCTGAGCTCCCTTCCACTCTCAGCCCTAGCATTCTCAGGCTGTGCAACACTGGCTCAGTGAAGTCAGCCTCTCTGGGTCTTATCTTCCTCCATCTGCAAAATGAGAATATAGATCATAGCTATTGCAGAGTTTTGTAACAAAGATTTTAAAGTTCGCGCATGAAAACTCCAGTACTTCTGTCTCTTTTGGCATTTTTTCCACTGGTGTCATTTTCTTCCAAGTCCTGGTATTATCTTTTGAACACACATATCCAGCCATGTCTCAACTTTTTTATTTATATCCACCTGTCTCCTTCTTTAATAAGTATCATTTTAGTATATCTATCCATTGTTACAGAAATTCGTTCTAATTGATACAAGGTCAGCTGTAATTTAGCTTCGTTAGAGAACATTTCTCTTCCTCCCAAAGCAACCATGGAGAGAAAATGAGGTCCTTCTAGAAAATCTCAGCTTGGGCCACCTGCGTGGCTCAGTCCTTAAGGTTTTGCCTTTGGCTCAGGTCATGATCCCTGGGTGCATGGGTTGAGTCCCCTTCCTGCCTGCTTCACCCTCTTCCACTCCCCCACCTTGTTTTCCCTTTCTCCCTGTGTATCTCTCTATCAAATAAAAAAATAAAATCTTAAAAAAAAATTAAAAAAAGAAAGAAAATCTCACCTTATTTGGGGAACTGTACCTCTATCTTAAAAGATCTGCCTCAGAGCAGAGCTGCCAGAAAAAGCTGGGAGACTGAAAAATAAAGACTTGGTACCTGAGTGCTAAATAGATGCTTTACCTCATCCTTCCCTGATTTATCCCTATTTTATTCATTCATTCATTCATTCATTCACTCATTTTCATACATGCCTCTTCACAGTCACCTGTCCTGCCACCTGGCTCATCTGATCCATCTGTAGTAATGACAGGTTATCCTCTCTAACAAAAGTTATTTAGAAAAATGGAGGAATAGTGAGCTAACATTCTTATTATGGTTAGGCATTCTGATAAGGGTAAATATATGGTACACAGGAAGCAATTAGAATGCATCGGAACCCTGAGAGTTGGATTCCTGAAGGTAACATCTAGTTCAATCTTATCAAAGGTGGCTAATTTCAGTGAAGAAATTTCACTTTTTTCCTAACCAAGCAGGCCATTAAGCAGAGACTTTAGACACCCAAATATGAGGAAAATAAAGGATATTGTTAATGCTGCCCTCTCCTGACCTTCAAATCTCTAGCAAGAAGGGAATCGAGGCCCTTGTTCAGGAAGGTGCAGGGCCCTCCAACTCTATTGATGAGGAAAGCAGGTATTCGGAAAGTTTTGATAGCCTCTGGTTCTCTGAGCCCTCCTGGATCTGCTCTTCTAGACAGAGAAGGGAATTTGTCAGAGAATCCCACCGACCCAGCAGGCCCTCAGAAAGAGGGCCCCAGGTCCTTCACTTTATGGGACTCACTTGAGGTTGACCTGATGTTCATGGAGAATGCCAAGCTCTCACAGGTGTGATATGGGTATGTAATTTCTCAGGGATTCCCAAATATTATGTTGCTATGAATCCCCCAATTTTTAAAAAAATTGTTGTTAATATATAATGTATTATTTGCCCCAGGGATGCAGGTCTGTAAATCCAAAGGTTTACACATTTTGCAGCACTCAACATAGCACATACCCTCCTTAATGTCCATAACCTGACCACCCTCTGACTACCCTCCCCACTCCCCAGCAACCCTCACTTTGTTTTGTGAGATTCAGAGTCTTTTATGGTTTGTCTCCCTCCTGATCCCATTTTGTTTCATTATTTCCTTCCCTATCCCCCACAACTTCCCAACCTACCTCTCGAATTCCTCATATCAGAGAGATCATATGATAATTGTCTTTCTCTGATTGACTTATTTCGCTCAGCTTCTACTTCTATCCACATTGTTGCAATTGGCAATATTTTATTTTTGATGGCTACATAGTATTCTATGGTATATATACACTGCATCTTCTTTTTTTAAAAATTTTTTATTTTTTATTTTTTGTAAACATATATTTTTATCCCCAGGGGTGCAGGTCTGTGAATCACCAGGTTTACACACTTCACAGCACTCACCAAAGCACATACCCTCCCCAATGTCCATAATCCCACCCCCTTCTCCCAAACCCCCTCCCCCCAGCAACCCTCAGTTTGTTTTGTGAGATTAAGAGTCACTTATGGTTTGTCTCCCTCCCAATCCCATCTTGTTTCATTGATTCTTCTCGTACCCACTTAAGCCCCCATGTTGCATCACCACTTCCTCATATCAGGGAGATCATATGATAGTTGTCTTTCTCTGCTTGACTTATTTTGCTAAGCATGATACGCTCTAGTTCCATCCATGTTACACTACATCTTCTTTATCCATTCATCTGTTGATGGACATCTAAGTTCTTTCTTTCCATCGTTTGGCTATTGTGGACATTGCTGCTATAAACATTTGGGTGCACATGCCTCTTCAGATCACTACATTTGTATCTTTAGGGTAAATACCCAGTAGTGTGATTGCTGGGTCATAGGATAGCTCTATTTTCAACTTTTTGAGGAACCTCCATGCTGTTTTCCAGAGTGGCTGCAACAGCTTGCATTCCCACCAACAATGTAGGAGGGTTCCCCTTTCTCTGCATCTTCACCAACATCTGTTGTTTCCTGACTTGTTAATTTTAGCCATTCTGACTGCTGTGAGGTGGTATGTCATTGTGGCTTTGATTTGTATTTCCCTGATGCCCTGTGATGTGGAGCACTTTTTCATGTGTCTGTTGGCCATCTGGATGTCTTCTCTGCAGAAATATCTGTTCCTGTCTTCTGCCTATTTCTTGAATTGATTGGATTATTTGTTTTTTGGGTGTTGAGTTTGATAAGTTCTTTATAGATTTTGGATACTAGCCTTTTATCTGATATGTCATTTGCAAATATCTTCTCCCATTCTGTCAGTTGTCTTTTGGTTTTGTTGACTGTTTCCTTTGCTGTGCAAAAGCTTTTGATCTTGATGAAATCCCAGTAGTTCATTTTGTCCTTGCTTCCCTTGCCTTTTGCGATGTTTCTAGGAAAAAGTTGCTGCAGCTGAGGTCGAAGAGGTTGCTGCCTGTGTTCTCAAGGCTTTTGATTCCTGTCTCACATTGAGGTCTTTCATCCATTTTGAGTCTGTTTGTGTATGTGGTGTAAGGAAATGGTTTAGTTTCATTCTTCTGCATGTGGCTGTCCAATTTTCCTTCTAGCATTTGTTGAAGATACTGTCTTTTTTCCATTAGATTTCCTTTCCTGTTTTGTCAAAGACTAGTTGACCATAGAGTTGAGGGTGTATTTCTTAGCTCTCTATTCTGTTCCATGGATCTGTGTATCTGTTTTTGTGCCAGTACCATACTGTCTTGATGTTTACAGCTTTGTAATAGAGCATGAAGTCCGGAATTGTGAGACCACCAATTTTGGACTTTTCTTTTTTCAACATTTCTCTGGCTATTCGGGGTCTTTTCTGGTTCCATATGAATTTTAGGATTATTTGTTCCATTTCTTTGGAAAAAAAAAAAAGAGAAAATGATGGTACTTTGATAGGGATTGCATTAAATGTGTAGATTGCTTTAGGTAGCATAGACATTTTCACAATATTTGTTCTTCCAATCCATAAACATGGAATGTTTTTTCATTTCTTTCTGTCTACCTCAACTTCATTCATGAGTACCTGATAGTTTTCTATCTTTGCATCTTTGCTTAGGTTTATTCCTAGGTATCTTACGATTTTGTGTGCAATTGTAAATGGGATCGACTCCTTAATTTCTCTCTCTTCTGTCTTGCTGTTAGTGTATAGAAATGCAACTGATTTCTGTGCATTGATTTTATATCATGACACTTTATGAATTCCTGTATCAGTTTTAGCAGTTTTGGAGTGGAGTTTTGTGGGTTTTCCACATAAAATATCGTATCATCTATGAAGAGTAACAGTTTGACTTCTTCTTTGCCAATTCAGATACCTTTTATTTCTTTTTGTTGTCTTATTGCCCAGGCTAGGGCTGCTAGTACTATGTTGAATAGCATTGGTAATAGTGCACATCTCTGCAGTATTCCTGACCTTCGGGGAAAAGTGCTCAGTTTTTCCTCATTGAGAGTGATAATCGCTGTGGGGTTTTTCATAGATGGCTTTGTTGATATTGAGGCATGTACCCTCTATGCCTATACTGTGAAGAGTTTTAATCAAGAAAAGATGCTGTACTTTGTCAAATGCCTTTTCATCATCTATTAAGAGTATCATATGGTTCTTGTTCTTTCTTTTATTAATGAATTTTATTACATTGATTGATTTGCAGATGTTGAACCAACCTTGTAGCCCCGGAATAAATTGGTCGTGGTGAATAATCCTTTTAATCTACTGATGACCCTATTGGCTAGAATTTAGGTGAGAATTTTTGCACCCATATTCATCAAGGATATCGATCTATAATTCTCCTTTTTGATGGGGTGTTAGTCTGGTTTTGGGATCAAGGTAATGCTGGCCTCATAAAATGAGTTTGGAAGTTTTCCTTCCATTTCTGATTTTTGGAACCGTGTCAGGAGAATAGGAATTAATTCTTCTTTAAATGTTTGGTAAAATTCCCCTGGGAAACCATCTAGCCCTGGGCTCTTGTTTGTTGGGAGATTTTTGATGACTGTTTCAATCTCCTTACTGGTTATGGGTCTGTTCGGGTTTTCTATTTCTTCCTGGTTCAGTTTTGATAGTTTCTATGTCTCTAGGAATGCATCCATTTCTTCCAGATTGTCAAATTTGCTGGCGTTTAGTTGCTCATAATATGTTCTTATAATTGTATATATTTCTTTGATGTTGGTTGTGATCTCTCCTCTTTCATTCATGATTTTATTGATTTGGGTCCTTTCTCTTTTCTTTGGATAAATCCGGCCAGAGGTTTATCAATCTTATTAATTCTTTCAAAGAAACAGCCCTATTTTCATTGATTTGTTCTACTGTTCTTTTCCTTTCTGTTTCATTGATTTCTGTTGTGATCTTTATGATTCCTCTTCTCCTGCTGGGTTTAGGCTTTCTTTGTTGTTCTTTCTCCAGCTCCTTTAGGTGTAGGGTCCGGTTGTGTATTTGAGACCTTTCTTATTTCTTGAGAAAGTCTTGTATGGCTATACACTTTCCTCTCAGGACTGCCTTTGCTGTGTCCCAAAGATTTTGAGCAGTTGTGTTTTCATTTTCATTTGTTTCCATGGATTTTTTTCAATTCTTCTTTAATTTTCTGGTTGACCCATTTATTCTTTAGTAGGATGCTCTTTAGCCTCCATGTATTTGAGTTCTTTCCAACTGTCCTCTTGTGATTGAGTTCTAGCTTCAGAGGATTGTGGTCTGAAAATATGCAGGGAATGATCCCAGTATTTTGATACCAGTTGAGACCTGACTTGTGACGAGG
Organism: Mustela nigripes; assembly: GCF_022355385.1. NCBI lineage: Eukaryota > Metazoa > Chordata > Mammalia > Carnivora > Mustelidae > Mustela > Mustela nigripes. Next base: position 122,660,856 of record NC_081560.1, on the reverse strand, counting down.
ATGTGATCTATTCTGGAGAATGATCCATGTGCACTAGAGAAGAATGTGAATTCTGTTGCTTTGGGATGGAATGTTCTGAATATATCTGTGATGTCCTTCTGGTCCAGTGTGTCATTTAAAGCCTTTATTGCCTTGTTGATTTTTGCTTGGATGATCTGTCCATTTCAGTGAGGGGGTATTAAAGTCCCTACTATTACTGTATTATTGTTGATGTGTTTCTTTGATTTTGTTATTAATTGGTTTATATAGTCAGCTGCTGCCATGTTAGGGGCATAGATATTTGAAATTGTTAGATCTTCATGTTGGAAAAATCCTTTGAGTATGGTATAGTGTCCTTCCTCATCTCTTATTATAGTCTTTGTCTTAGGATATAGTTCATTTGGTAAAAGGATGGCTACCCCAGCTTTTTTTTGATGTCTGTTAGCATGGTAAATTGTTTTCCACTCACTTACTTTAAATATGGAGATGTCTTTGGGTCTAAAATGAGTTTCGTGTAGACAGCATATTAATGTGTCTTTTTTTTTAAATTTTTTAATTTTTTTTATCCATTCTGATAGCCCGTGTCTTTTGATTAGGGAGTTTAGCCCTTTTACCTTCAGGGTAACTTTTGAAAGATATAAATTTAGTGCCATTGTATTGCCTGTAAGGTGACTGTTATGTATATTGTCTCTGTTCCTTTCTGGTCTATTACTTTTAGGCTTTCTCCTTGCTCAGAGGACCCTTTTTGATATTTCCTGTAGGGATGGTTTGGTGTTTGCAAGTTCCTTTAATTTGTGTTTATCCTGGAAACTTTTTATCTCTCCTTCTAATTTCAGTGACAGCCTATCTGGATATAGTATCCATGTCTGCATATTTTTCTCGTTTAGTGTTCTGAATATATCATACCAGTCCTTCTGGCCTGCCAGTTCTCTGTGGATAGGTCTGCTGTCAATCTAATATTTCTACCATATTATGTTACAGACTTCTTGTCCCAATCTGCTTTCAGGATTTTCTCTTTGTTACTAAGACTTGTAAGTTTTACTATTAGACAATGGGGTGTGGACCTATTTTTATTGATTTTGAGGGTGGTTCTCTGTGCCTCTTGGATTTTGATGCTTGCTCCCTTTGCCCTATTAGGGAGATTCTCTACTGTAATTTGCTGCAATACACCTACTACCCCTCTCTCTCTTTCTTCTTCTTCTGGGATCCCAATTATTCTAATATGGTATCACTTATATCTTGAATTTTCCCCTTGTGGTCTAGTAGTTGTTTGTCTTTCTTCTGCTCAGCTTCTTTATTCTCTGTCATTTGGTCTTCTATATCACTAATTCTCTCTGCTGCCTCATTTATACTGGCTGTAAGAGCCTCCATTTTTTATTGTACCTCACTAATAGCTTTTTGATTTCAACTTGGTTAGATTTTAGTTCTTTTATTGTTCCAGAAAGGGATTTTATTTCTCTGGAAAGAGATTCTTTAATATCTCCCATGCCTTTTTTGAGCCCAGCTAGCACTTTGATAACTGTTGTTCTGAACTCGAGTTCTGACATACTACCAAAGTCCATATTGATTAGGTCCCTAGCCTTTGGTACTGTGTCCTGTTCTTGTTATTTGTGGTGAGTTTTTCTGCCTTGTCTTTTTATCCAGATAAGAATATATGAATGAGAGAATAAAATACTAAAAGAGTAGCAAAGACCCCAGAAAAATATGTGCTAAGCAAATCAGAAAAGACTCAAAATTGGGGGGAGAAGGAAGGGGGAAGAATTTTTTTAATTAAAAGAATAGATATAAATATCTATAGATAGATAAATAGATAGATATTAGAATGATGAATAAAACAGAGCCACTTACTTGATTCTGGGTGTATTCTGGTCTCTTAGAGGAAGCTATCTCCCAAAATTTTAAAGAAAGGAAAACATATATATACAAAAACAAGGGTAAACATGATGAAGGGATGAAATATGACTGTAACGATTAAAATTAAAAAAAAATTCTAAGAAAGGAATTAACAAGGTAAGTTGCTGAGAAAAAGAAAAAAAAAGAGAGAAGAGAATGTGATGAGGCTGGAGACTAGAACAAAGCCACATGCTAGATTTAGGGTACATTTTGATCTATTAGAAGAAATTGTATCCCAAAATTTTAAAGAAAAAAAACCTGTATGTATTCAAAAAATAAGGTTAAATAAATGAAAGGATAAAATATGACTATAATGATGAAAATTTAAAAATATTTTTAAAAAGGCATTATTAAGATAAAATAGTTTTTAAAAAAAACAAAAACATTAAATGTGGGGCACCTGGGTGACTCAGTGGGTGACTCTGCCTTAGGCTCAGGTCATTATCCCAGGGTCCTGGGATTGAGCCCCACATCGGGCTCTTTGCTCCCTGGGGAGCCTGCTTCCTCCTCTCTCTCTGCCTGCCTCTCTGTCTACTTGTGATATCTGTCAAATAAATAAAGTATTTAAAAAAAAATTAAAAGAGGAAAACAGTTAAGAAGTAGAATAGGAAAACATTTTTTAAAAATTGACTTTGCAAGAGTGAAGCATCATGGGGAAAAAGCCATAAATTCTATGTGTTGCTTTCCCTTTTCTGTGGAGTCTTGTAATTCCTGTTGATCCATGAACTTGGTCTTGGCTGGATGTTCTTGCTGATTTTCTGAGGGAGGGGTCTTTAGTAGTGATTCTCAAATGCCTTTGCCAGATGCAGAGTTACAGTGCCCTTGTCAGGGGCCAGGCTAAGTAATCTGCTCAGGTTTACTTTTGAGAGCTTTTGTTCTCTGAACGCTTTCCATAGAGATCTGGAGGATGGGAATGAAGATGGCGGCCTCCCAATCTCTGCCTGGAGGAGCCGAGCTTGGGCCCCACCCCTCAATATGCCCTCAGAAAAAAGCGGTCAATCAGTCCCATCTCCCTCGTGTCTGGCCGCACTCCCTGCTCATCAGACCTGTGGCCAAGCATTTCTATCTCTGGTGCACAGCTCCACTTGGAGTCCCTAAACCCAGCAGATTCCTGCCATGCACTCCCGCACTACTCCTCCCAGAGGAGGAACGGGAGTCTGCCTGAATCTGCCACTTGCGGGGTCCCTGCTTGAAAAGCGGTGGGTTGACTGTGTGGCTGATGATGGTTTAAGGTAATCCCGAGCTGAGAGCTCAGTGCTCAGTCCTTCTTTTTAGTCGGCTTCCCCACACTGATACCTGGGAGCTCTGCCACCCTCAGACACCCCAGGTATTTCTATGACCCTGAGGGACCTGAGACTACACTCTCCCCATGAGGGCTCCACCCCTGCTTAGCCTCTGAAGTGATGTCCCTCAGTGGAGCAAACTTCTAAAAGTTATGATTTTATGCTCCGCTGCTCTGCCACTTGCCCAACCCCCCCCCAATTTTTTATAGTGCAAAAACCAGTTGTGCCTAAATCATACTACTGTATAATCATAAATAGGTACCATTTGATTTATTACTTTTTTTTTTTAACAGTAATACACTTAAGGAACAGTTTGGGGACCAGAGTATATTTCTTATTTTCTTGGAAGCACCACCTCCACAAAAGCAAATCTTCCCAGAGGACTTTAACACTAATCATAGCAACAACCCAAACAGTGGGGAGGTGTCCTATGAGGCCTGAGGAGGGCGGAGACCAATATAGCCATTAGTATCCACACGGGCAGAAGATTTGGAATGAAATCAGAGGTCAGCATCTGAAGTCTTCTTCACATGACAATGCATCCTGGGGTGATTGTCACCAGTGAATATGCTGAAAAGTATGGAGGGAAACTTAGCGAGTGTGGAACAAGGGCTGCTTTTTCATTCGTTGTCTTCTCCCTGTACTTTGGAGAATAAAAGCAAAGGAGGAAGGAGAACCTATCACTCTCGACTGGGTGGAAATCAGAGGTTTCTAGAGTCACTCTTTTGGAAACCTACCTGGGATATATTTGGAACTTATTTAACATGATATACAGTAGTTATTCTAAGCAACATGTCTTTCTGGTTTGGTAATTATGTCCTGGTTTCAAGAAGAAACAATATGCATTTGCATGATAATTGATTAGCTAGTGATGGATCACTGTAGACCCATGGGGAGGAGTCATCTCTTTTCTCTGTGACTTTTACCATGAAGGGGTAATGCAGATGGACATTTTCCCTGCAGAATCAGAACATGAAAGGTCACATAGTCCTACATGTAGCTGATGGGTTTGTTGCCTGCATATGGCCATAATACTCCTATTTAGTGAATAGTTGCTATTTTCCAAGTAACATGGAAAACTGAGGGGCTAACAAATATAAAGACATGCCCTCTCCACCCTAGGACCTGGAAATCTTATAGGGGAGTAGACATCCCCATAACTCACTGCGTGCCCAGCCAGCTGCATGAGCCAAAGTCTATACTGCTTCAGAAACAGAGCATCTGTGAATCAAAAAGTGGGAAAAATGTCATTTGGGTTGTTCCTATGTATGTGACAGAAGGGACATGTTCTGTCCCCAAAGAAGTTATCTAAGGACATAATATTCTATGCAAAGCTGCTGATTGGTGCCTGCTATCTGGTATACGAGGATAGAGCACACCTTTATAAGCTAATGACCTTAGCTTTTGAATTTCCACAAGTACTGTGCTTTCTCTAACTCTGCTCCCGCTCCTCCAGGTTATCTCCCAAGCAAACTGGCAAGGGGGTGGTGAAGGCTGTCTCTGAGCCGCAGTTATAAGGACCTAGCACTGGATGAGTCATCTCACATACATCAGCTCTTACAACTCCCAACACAAAGCCAGTAGTCATAATTCTGAAATTAAACAAAGAAAAAAGCAAAATAAAACTTGATGTCTTTGATTTCTGTTTTCTGTATGTATGTATGCATTTATGTTGTCGTGCATTTATTTACTTTATAATTGGACCTTGGTAACATGACTAGTGGTTTTGGATGGAGGTATACTTTCATTGTTGCCATTGAAATTAAAAGCAGAGAGGAAATGGAAATGATCTCATCAATTTCTGTCCCTTCTTCACAGGGGTGTGTTTTAAAGACCATATCCGGAGAGCAGACCCCTGGGTTCTCCACTGTTAATAATGCTGGTGCCGATTTCCATATGGATTATATATCCTGTCACTGTTTAAATACAACATGGGCATCGGATTCTCTTGGTGACCTGGGGAATTCCCGAGCCACTTGGTTTTGATTTCTGTCGGCTGCTGCATGAGGACCATTGGATTTAGTTGTTAGGTAGTTTGGTGTGGACAGAATGCTGAGTCTGACCTTCAAGTAAAAGGAGGTGTTTGCCTCTTACTCTTTTGTCCTCATTAGTGATTACCCTCTGTGTAAGCCTCTGGACTGTGCCTTGTCACCCCAGGGGAGGCTGAACAGGATTGACCAAATTAGCTTCATCTGAGTATATTTAGAAAGTAAATCTGTTAATCTGCATTAAAGTGGCTTAGTATGTTCAAAATGAAATGTCCAGAGGGAACAAAGTGTATATTCATGATGTACATGCAACGTATTATTGACAGAACATCTTCGCATGAGCCAGAAACTTTCATCCCTGTTCCCTCCCACAGAGAAGTGTGCTCCGTCTTGTCTTGGAAGAGACAAGGGCATTCAGCTTTCTAAGGATAAGGGCAGTACTCTCATTCATAACCTAGTTTCCTTGAAAAGCCTTGCCTTCTCAGGCTCCCTATAACGGTCCTAGGACCTGGCATTTCTTATGTTTGCATGTAATCAGACATTCTCTGAGCCATGCCTAAACTTTAGAAATGATCCAGAACTCAACAAATTAACTCGTTGCAGCAGAAATGAATGATGATGTGGAGACATTTATAAATGCATGGTTTTATTTCTTTGACAGCATTTTGGACCCTGCATTCGCTGTGTTCATCACATCTTGGGAATTCTGGGATTTAATGCATTTTGGTGAAAGGAATACACACTGTTTCTGTTTAGGATGATACTGAAAGAATTGAAGGGATTAAAGCCTGTGTTCAACTTCTGATGGTAACTTTTGTTCAGTCCTTGCTTAAGGCAAAGGAAAAAGAAATGTTTTGGGTATTGTCCTTTTATTCAGTGTGTGGACATCTGTGTGGTGGGGCATTGTGTCACTGAAGAAGGAGCCCGGCTTCCAGGCCAGGTACTGCCTCTGCCACTTCTTCACATGCTGTAGGACCTCAAATCACTTGCTTTCCTCATAGGAGTTTACAGGATGATAGCAGTATCTGCTTCATAGCGGGACCAAAACCAAATTGCAGGGCCCCAACTAAAGTAGGTAATACAAAAAGCCTCCTCTGTGCTGACTGTTCCTTAAGAAAAAGCTGATTTTTAAAAATAATTATGTTTCTCCCATATTTTGTCCAAATACTAATGGATCCTCTTGCATTGTCTCTACACTATGTCTTGTCCTTCTCATAGCCACAGCGCCCAAAACAGCACATGGAAATTGATCATGGCTTGGAACGTGGGGGTTGCCTGGAGTGGTGTGATGAGATTGGAAGATTGCTGGAACATCATTCAGTTTTTGTTTGCTTGTTTGTTTGAGTGGTAGTTTTTTTCTTATTTTAAGCCACCTAAGAATTGTGGTCTACTTTGATGGAATTCAAGACAGAGAAACAGCTTCTTTATGTTCTTACCCACTCTGCTGTTACATAGCTATATCATTGTAAATGTAGTGTAATGGAAGCTATAATTGGGATAATGAAACTATTTGCCACGCTGTTATGTAGATTTTGTTTCAACGTGAGGTTTTTTTTTCCCTTTAATCACCATATCCTTAAGATTAAACCAGTTTAATTTAGAAGTGAATATATTTAAAATAGACATTAAAATAAATTAATGCTACAATCAAAGATAGAGTTGTATTTAATTATCCCCTTCCTTCTAGATGTGTCATCAACACTACAACCTTATGACATTGGGCAGAAATCAGTTATTTCAGTTTCTTCCCACCTTTAAAATTAAAATATATAATTATAGGAAAATAACATTAAATATACTTCCATCGCAAGTCATCTAGTAAGTTTACAAGGTTCAAGCTAAAATGAAGAAGGAAAAAATTCCTCAAAGGGCAAAGATTTCTAGTTTGGCTTTCCTTTTATCTTTAATTTCAGAGCATAAAATCACTTCTTTGGCGTAAATCAAATTCAATAAAAGTGATAAACTGAGGGCATCGATTTCTTGTTGAAAGAAATAGAACATCATCATAATTAAAAGTGGGCAAACATATGTGATTATTATTGATGCCATAACAGTGATACCATTTGATTGGGCAGAGTACCCTGGGAACAAATGTCAATGAGACAACTTGGCTCGGCAGCCTGCTGCTTTATGGGCATTGTGGGCAGGACACAGCTCTTCATTACCGTCCTGATAAACAAACCAGATCATTTAAATAACCCCCAAGCACTGCCTTCCAAGGAAGACGTTCAGAATGTCATGTTTATGCAAATATGACTTTGCATAGAATCTGTTCTCTCATTTATATTTTTATGTTTCACATTTCATTTTTGGTTTTGCAGTAACTGTACCCTCTTCAAGCCTGTACAGAGGAATACTCTAGAGAGGAAACAAAGTGACCATTATGTTCTTACAGTTATTTTCTTTGGGAGTCTTACAGATTTTCCTGAACCAGGGAATAGAAACTATTCATAGAGATCATTCCTAATGCTGTACAACCATTCAGTTAAATACTTGGAAGATTGTTAACATTTGACATCTTACATGCAGCAGGGCCCCATCTTCAATTGTTTACTGAAGTAGCCACTTCCCACCCAAGATACACTGTAGGGTTCATTCCACGGTCATGGTCATGATCCTCCTGCTTGCAAACACCCACTCCCCTTTCTCTGTACTAACCCATCAACACCTTTAGGAAGGATACTTCCCTCGCCTGCTGCATTGGAGTAAGGGAAGGACAATGAAAGAAAAGTGTAATTTGAAAGACAAGAGATACAAGCTATTATTTGTCGAGTGAGGCAGATTCTGTATAAGTGTGTCCTAAAGATAACCTTCCTAATACACAGTAAAAGGAACCTGCTCCCCCTCATCCACCCGCCCCGGAGAGGTGAGGCATCTCAGCCAAGTGTGTGAAGTTCAGAGTATAGCATAAGAGTGTACATCTGTCACTGTTTTTAAATTTTTCAATTTATTTATTTTCAGAAAAACAGTATTCATTATTTTTTCACCACACCAGTGCTCCATGCAATCCGTGCCCTCTATAATACCCACTACCTGGTACCCCAACCTCCCACACCCCCGCCACTTCAATCCCCTCAGATTGTTTTTCAGAGTCCATAGCCTCTCATGATTCACCTCCCCTTCCAACTTACCCCAACTCCCTTCTCCTCTCTAACACCCCTTGTCCTCCATGATATTTGTTATGCTCCACAAATAAGTGAAACCATATGATAATTGACTCTCTGCTTGACTTATTTCACTCAGCATAATCTCTTCCAGTCCCATCCATGTAGCTACAAAAGTTGAGTATTCATCCTTTCTGATGGAGGCATAATACTCCATAGTGTATATGGACCACATCTCCCTTATCCATTCGTCTGTTGAAGGGCATCTTGGTTCTTTCCATAGTTTGGCGACCGTGGCTATTGCTGCTATAAACATTGGGGTACAGACGGCCCTTCTTTTTACTACATCTGTATCTTTGGGGTAAATACCCAGGAGTGCAATGGCAGGGTCATAAGGAAGTTCTATTTTTAATTTCTTGAGGAATCTCCACACTGTTCTCCAAAGAGGCTGCACCAACTTGCATTCCCACCAACAGTGTAAGAGGGTTCCCCTTTCTCCCCATCCTCTCCAACACATGTTATTTCCTGTTTTGTTAATTTTGGCCATTCTAACTGGTGTAAGGTGATATCTCAATGTGGTTTTAATTTGAATCTCCCTGAGGGCTAATGATGATGAACATTTTTTCATGTGTCTGATAGCCATTTGTATGTCTTCATTGGAGAAGTGTCTGTTCATATCTTCTGCCCATTTTTTGATATGTTTGCCTGTTTCGTGTGTGTTGAGTTTGAGGAGTTCATTTTAGATCCTGGATATCAACCTTTTGTCTGTACTGCCATTTGCAAATATCTTCTCCCATTCCGTGTGTTGCCTCTTTGTTTTTTTGACTGTTTCCTTTGTTGTGCAGAAGCTTTTGATTTTGATGAAGTCCCAAAAGTTTATTTTCGCTTTTGTTTCCTTTGCCTTTGGAGACATATCTTGAAAGAAGTTGCTGTGGCTGATATCGAAGAGATTACTGCCTATGTTCTCCTCTAGGATTCTGATGGATTCCTGTCTCACGTTGAGGTCTTTTATCCATTTTAAGTTTATCTTTGTGTACGGTGTAAGAGAATGGTCGTGTTTCATTCTTCTACATATAGCTGTCCAGTTTTCCCAGCATCATTTATTGAAGAGACTGTCTTTTTTCCACTGTATATTTTTTCCTGTTTTGTTGAAGATTAATTGACCATAGAGTTGAGGGTCCATATCTGGGCTCTCTACTCTGTTCCACTGGTCTATGTGTCTGTTTTTATGCCAGTACCATGCTGTCTTGGTGATCACAGCTTTGTAATAAAGCTTGAAATCAGGTAACGTGATGCCCCCAGCTTTATTTTTGTTTTTCAACACTTCCTTAGCGATTCGGGGTCTCTTCTGATTCCATACAAATTTTAGGATTATTTGCTCCAGCTCTTTTTAAATTTTAAACTCCTGGTGTGCCTGGGTGGCTCAGTGGGTAAGCATCTGCCTTCAGTTCAAGTCATGTTTCCAGGGTCCTGGGATCAACTCCCGCAATGGGATCCTTACTCAGTGGGGAGTCTGTTTTTCCCTCTGCTGCTCCCCCTCCTGCTTGTGGTCTTTTTCTCAAATAAATAAAATCTTAAAAAAAAAAAAAATTAAGTCCCAAGCTTCTTCCCTCCCACGCCTCCCACTTATGGAAATAATTAGCTCATGATTGTATGCCTTATTAATCATATTGTGTTTCCAGAGCAGGTTACAACCATTTTAGAGAATACATAATTCTGCATACGTAGGATGGCATTTGGGATTTTACTAGGAAATTTTGCATCTCCTGGTTTGAGGTGTCCTTGGATCAGCTCCATCAGATACCACGATGAACCCTGATCTAGTTTGTTTTTCTCACCCTGTGTGATGCTGCATGAAAACAAGTTTGAAGCTTATTGATTAAGCCCAGCAACTCAATATCAAGATATAAAATATAATCCATTTGGGGGATATAAATGAGAGGGGATTTTTTTTTTGTCTGTTTCAGTTATGTTAAGCTGTTTTTGGTGAATTTTTGACTGGGGTTTACCAGCTTTTTGCAGAACATGTAGTATGATTATCAAAAAAATTTTGTCTGCATTTATCAGTATGGATATCTGGGTGAATTTCATTATCAAATATTTATCTTAAAGATCTTCAAACACATAATTATAAAACTATAACTGAGATGAAATTCAGCTTTATTCTTTCTTAGTAATTTTTTTCCTAAACATAAACATATTTTATATAATTTATTTTTAGGACTTTTTGATAATACATACATTAGGTATGAAAGAAAGGGCTATAATATTTTACTCTTTTTAAAATCAATTTATTAGAAGAACTGTATATGTGACAAACATTATCACGTCATTTTTGGTGTGATTTTTCAGCAGAGGTGATGATTATGATACTCATATGAGAACTTCGTAAGATCTTAGCTGCTGGCTAAATTACAATAAGTAAATGTTGAAAAAATATCACATTTGGATGGAAAGAAATCTCTAGGATTATGTGCTCACAAAATAGAGTGTGTGTGTGTGTGTGTGTGTGTGCATTGCTAAAATGTGAGGGAATAATATTATATTATAATCCACATTCTTGAATAAATGAGATTATTTGCATGCACATTATCATTAGGCAATAAAATTATCTCTTATAAACACTGAACTCTACGTCTGAAAGCAGTTATAGAGAAATTTCATAGCAGTTTGATACTGATGGGTGAAGGTCTTCACCGCAAAATTTACCAAATAAACAATTCAAAAAAAGCTTCAACCCTGACACACTTGTTGCCTTGTTCTGTGTTAACATCTACTTGATGGTCATAATCATGAGGCCTTGAGCACAAAAGATATCTTAGTGGATATCAAAATCTCTGCTGGGTCTTTTACTAATTAATCCCAGAAGCAATCAGATCATTACATGAAGGCTGATATCATCCTAATTTTCTCCTGACAAGCTCAACGGAGGGCTTTTGAGGAGCTTAGTGTGGTTATTCTGAAGGCAGAACGTTCTGTGGTAGAACTTTCCTGCACTAGGACTGACCTGAACCACTTCTATTTAAGCTGTACCCTGATTTAGTACACAGCAGTGATCCAGGACTTACTTGTAATGTATTGTTGCCTTTTTATCCATTTCCATAGCACCCTGCTTGTCAAAGCAGACAGAGATATATTTTGGATATATTTTTAACATGTTTGTGTTAAAAAAATTAATAATAATAATAAAATGACAGCATGTCGAAGGCAGTCCTGAAAAAGTCTGCAGAATGGGAAGTGCCTATGCCTAGATATTTTTCTGTGAAAAGTCATGAAACAAAATTAGTTTATTTCTTTTGACATTCAAGCAAATTTGATTATTTTTACTAATTTATATAGTATCTTAACTTAAAGCTAGCAAGCATTGTGATAGACTTTGGAGGCATTAAACAAGGATTATTCCAGACTGTGCTCAAATCTTCCTGTTATCCACTCGATTCAGTATCTCAAGCTGCTGCCATCCCACTCGCAACCCTCCTTCCCTAACTGACCATTTGTCACTCTCACCACCTGCGAAACAAAGTCTGCTTCTTTTATGGTTATTGCATATAGCTTTATTATAATCGCCAGAGTACAAGATTTAAAAAAAATTGTTTACTGGTATATCCCAGATGTCTAGAAAAATGCTAATTACATAGCTACAGAATGACCAATAAATATGTATTAAATGAACACATAAAATGTCTATGCAGTTAATAGCAATGGCCCAGCAACTCTTGAGAACCTCTGAAATTTGTCTGTTTCCAATGAGAATTCGTATTTGGCAATATGGCACTTTTTGGATAAATAGTTATCCAAGTTTTTGGATAAGTAGTTATATATACAAATATATAGTCAATTATTTTCAATTATGAACTAAAAGGAAAACAATTCCAGGTATGGGTTTATAAACTTATAAATCTGTATTTCTCATTTTTGTGCAGCTGAAGAACAAAGATAGAGCCACTGAATCATAGATAAACATTTATTTTTGTATCTTTCTGATGAATACAAAATTGGAAAATATTAAAGCAAAAATTAAAGATTTTTAAAGCTTCTTAAGGAGAACAGTTTTAGCATCAGACCTTTCCATCGTCTTTGCACATTGGGACATAACTTGGATTCACTTTATATTCATTTGATTTCCACAAATAAATATTCTAAGTTCAACAAGTGAATTATTTATAGGTCCTTCATACAGTTGAATTTATTTTCATGTGATATCTTTTAAAGTGACGGTAGTTCCTTTTAAGATGAATCCTAACTCGAGCTCTGGTATCAAGATGTTACATGACCTTTAACAGTACACTGCCTTTCAGAGCACCATTTTATACCCCCCCAAAATGTGGGGATCAGTCTCCATGCCCTCTGAGGTTCTTTCTTCTGTGATTATATGCCTGTGTATCTTAACACTTTTCTGATTATGTCTTTTTATTTTACTATACGCGATTGAGTTTTTATATTAAAACACCTAGTATTAGCAAAAATATCTGGATCTACTTTTAACTTACCATTTCTACATTTATAAAAAGTGAACATGTTATATTAGTTTTAGAATTTGACATATCTTATAGTTTGTGCTATCTACTAAATATACAACATATCCTATGATGTACTGTACTACACACGACATATCTTTTATGTATGATATGTTATATATATAAATATGACTTTATAAAGTTTAAGATAAAAAATATTTGTCATGTTTTCCTTGGGAACTATACTTTACTTTCAAAAGGGGATTGGGGCGCCTGGGTGGCTCAGTGGGTTAAGCCTCTGCCTTCGGCTCAGGTCATGATTTCAAGGTCCTGGGATTGAGCCCTCCATCGGGCTCTCTGTTCCACAGGGAGCCTGCTTCACTCTCTGTCTCTGCCTGCCTCTCCGCCTACTTGTGATCTCTCTCTCTGTCAAATAAATAAATAACATCTTAAAAAAAAAAAAAAAGAAATTACTCTCATTATCAGGAGCCTGCCTTGTTCTACCAAAATGGTATTATACTTTCATCATCTCATTTACAGAGAAAAGTTAGTTGCTTAAAAAAACAAACAGACAAAAACAAAACAAAACAAATAAAAAAAACAAAACAAAACAAAAAAAAAACAAAGAAACCTAATGAATTTAAGGAGCATATTTTGTTAATATTAGTTTAGGTGATAGCTTAGTTATCTTGCCCAAATATGAAGTTAGATACCTTGTCCTGAAGCCAGCACAATAAACTTTCTATTTTTTGGTATGCGAAATACAATGCTAAACAAATTACTGATATTTCAGTTATTTTGCCCCAAACTTTATTTCGTCTTTTCCAAAAAGCCAAAGCAATACAATGTGAAATATACTTGTATTTGTGAATAAATGAACGTACTGAATGTGTATAAGAAGAAGGATTTTTAATGCCAATTATTTTATTCCTCAGGTATAACTACTGTATATGTTAGTGTACATATTTGCGTATATTTAAATGTCCAGGTTGGCTAAAACTTCTTGTTTACTGAAACTAACCACAACATTTTTTATGCTTTATTTCCATATTTCTTGTGAAACTGGAAGAATTAGCTTTCAAATGATCCGATAATATCTGGACCTAAAAACCACTGAAAGTATTGTTAATACACATTTAATGAGAAGTAACAATTTTTAATGATACAGTCACACCTTATGTTGATTTCTGTATATGAGAATATATAGGGAGAATTATAAAAATTTCTGTTTGTGAGAATATATAGGGAGAATTATAAAAATTATATCAGTCCTGGAAGTTATGAGGAAATATTTGATAGGTAACAAGTAGTTTTGCCTTAATTGCATAACTAATCACTCGGATTCACATTTGAAAGTGCGCTTGACTCATTACTTCTTTTTATTAACAGGAATTTGCACTGTCATGTTCCTGAACACTGCATACACGACCTACAAATAAGGTAAAGTATGGCGTATTTTGTTTTATATTGAAGTTGACACATAAAGCCTCTTGTTAATTGTTGAGTAACTGAGAACTGTGCATTGTCAAGAAAACCATAAGTAAATTTTGGGTTTGGAGATCGAAGTTACAGTCATCATTGGTATGTTGGCAAATTGTTACTGTTCTTTCGTTTTATTGAAAACCTCCTTGCGTGGAGATATCCACCATTTGCTGCTTATTCTCCAGTGTTAGTAGTTTACGGCAAAATAAAAATGCTTGATTTGACTTAATTTTTCTGCCATCCAGGAAAGACTTTCTTGCTGAGCTTCATGAGGCAACCGTGAGGCCGACATTTATCCCCCACATGTAGAAACATCTGTCCAATCCAATGGCCACAAGGACAGAAGCATAGAAAGCATACATGTGCCAGTGCTAGGAGAAACATAAAATCGATGGTTGTGTGTGTGAAACAATGTTAAGAAAGTGAAAAGAGTCCACTTTAAAAAAAAAAAACAAAACATGGTTCTCTATTCTCAACTTCATATTGATTTATCTGCGTCATTAAAAAGTGAGCAATGTTATTGAGCTGACATAGTATCTGAGACTATAAATTAATGGTAGACATTTTGTTTACCCCTTTATATATACTGGGGACAGATTTTGTAACAGCAAAAACATTTTGATATGCAAATCCATTCACTTGGGCTCTTGATCTCTCCCAAGAGGCTCTTGTCAGTCTACTTTTGGCTATGCACCTGTTAACAGGAAGGATTGAGGGGGCCAGGGCAGAGATGTTCTTACCTGAAAAGCAAATGCCCCTGGTGAAGGCTCGGGCTTCTTAGAGGGCTGGATGGCAGGAAACACGCTTGTTTGAAAGATCCTGTTGGTGTGTCTTGGGGTTCACGTTACAAGGACCGGTGCTATGTTATTGCTCAGAAAGCAAATTATGTCTTAGTCTCAGAAATGAATCAAGGGACAAACATCACAGTTCAATATATTAGTCATGTTTTTTTTCATTCTTAGCTTCTCATCAGAACTTTAAAAACAGTCTGGGTGGAAGAATTTGGAATCTTTCCAATCCTGTATTTCTCAGCTATTTCTCTTCTGGTTTCGGAAGGAGGTGGGAATATGAATACACATATTTCTAATTGAAAATATGAATACACAGATTTCTAATTGAAAATAGTAAGACAACATTGAAAATTGGATGAAATATAACTGATTTGCCTTTATATTCATTTGTTTTGTTTCTTGAAAAATGTCCTTTGATGCCAGTGGATACTTTTTCCATCTATCACTGTCGATCATATAAGTTTAAAAGAACAGTAGAAAGTTATATGTGATTGGAAAAAAAAAAAAAAAAAAAAAGAAGTCCCTGGACTTATTTAGCTTGTCTTTTCTAGCTACATCTCCCTGAAAATAAGAACTCATTTTTCCTTCAATCCTTGATAGGATTAATAATGAAAGTAGAAAATGTCTTGCAATAAACCAGTCCTAAATTAAGCCATCTAAGTTTTTGCCTTCTTCAGGAATCCTGTTAGTGGTGTAACACAGTTAAATCTTAAAATAATTTTACTAGTCTGACAAATGAAATGCAGTATGTAATGCCAGTGGCCAAACTTCCTCTAAGGAGTTATTCAGAAGAGTGATGAAAGAATTCAGTCAATATTGAACCTGTCCCTTGTCTTTGAGGTATTTGTCTGGGTTTAGGATCAAGGCTCATCCAATGTCATCCAGACACTCAGCTTAAGAATGGTTATGACTTTGGAAGTCTTCTCTATGCGTTTGGTCCAATCTTCTCACTGCCTGAGTGGGAATAATCTGTAGACGTATAATCGCCAAGGCAGGGAATCTAGGATTTCATTTGGATGTGCTCTTTTGTTACTGACTTTTAGGAGAAGAAAGGGGCATTAAGACTATCCACAACCCAAAGGATCATATGTGTCGCTGTTCTGTGCTTATCAGGATAAAAGTGAATATACGTTGTGCTTCTTTTTATTGCTCATTCTAAGAAGCTGACTTTGTAGGTCTATTTTTATGTATGTCTCATATTTAAAAGATAAAGCAATGCACATCCTGTTTTCTTATCTGAATTTTTATTCTTTTTTTTTTGAATTTTTATTCTTGATTCTGCTGTCAGAGTGATGAATATGTATAGATAGACACCTAGCAAGAGAACTTCTGAAAGTGATGGAGATAAGGAAATGCTTAGTATTCTCAGTAATGGATAAATGAAACGGAAATATGTTCGTTATATTGGTATTCAGTTCTTTTAATCAGCACTTCGTAAAGCAGACTTACAAAGGTTTTTAGCTTTTTAGAATATTTGACATTCTCTACTTTGTATATGCAAGCCCAGAGGACATTAACCAAGCCGAAGGTGACTGCTGTGGCCAATTCCATATGTCCCACTTTTGGAATGCTTCCTTATACGCAGCCTTCCCTCAGGGCGCCTGGGCATCTCACTCTTGGTTTCATCTCAAGTCATAATCTTAGGGTCATTAGATTGAGCCCTGAGTCAGGCTCCAAGCCCAGTGTGGAATCTGCTTGTCTTTCTCCCTCCCCCTTCTGCTGCTCTTTCTCTGCCCCCAACCCCTCACATGCACATTTTCTCCTTCTCTCTTTCAAATAAATAAATAGATAGATAAAATCTTTTAAAAAAATCCTTTTTTTTTTAAAGATTTTATTTATTTATTTGACAGAGAGAAATTACAAGTACACTGAGAGGCAGGCAGAGAGAGAGAGAGAAGGAAGCAGGCTCCCTGCTGAGCAGAGAGCCCAACGCGGGACTCGATCCCAGGACCCTGAGATCATGACCTGAGCTGAAGGCAGCGGCTTAGCCCACTGAGCCACCCAGGCGCCCCAAAAAAATCCTTTTTTAAAAAGATTTTATTTATTTATTTGAGAAAGAGAGAGAGAGAATGAGTGCGCATGAGAGGGGCGAAGGTCAGAGGGAGAAGCAGACTCCTCATGAAGTTGGGAGCCTGACACGGACTCGATCCCAAGACTCTGGGATCATGACCTGAGCAGAAGGCAGTTGCTTAACCAACTGAGTCACCTAGGAGCCCCCAAAATTCTTCTTTCATTCACATGTCATATTTTTTTATTTCTTTATGGACCTTGGTTTCTCGTTGATTGCTACGGTACTGGATTTT
The DNA here is from genome assembly GCF_022355385.1 of Mustela nigripes. NCBI lineage: Eukaryota > Metazoa > Chordata > Mammalia > Carnivora > Mustelidae > Mustela > Mustela nigripes. The sequence goes on along the minus strand of NC_081560.1, from coordinate 122,643,576 downwards.
TAACACCGATAACCACCATTTTCATCCCAGGCCAGGTACCAGCTGTAACACAATCACATGCCAGATATTTGAAGTCTAGAATGTTTTGATGAAGTTTAACCTCCAGCTCAGTCTGAATAACCTCTTGATTCTCCTTTAAGTTATATTTACTTATTTATTTATTTGTCAGAGAGAGAGAGAGAGAAAGAGAGAGAATGAAAGTGTGCACAAGCAGGGGGAATGGCAGAGAGAAAAGCAGGCATTGAGCAAGGAGCCTGATGTGGGATTTGATCCAAGGATCCTTGGATCATGACCTGAGCAGAAGGCAGACCCTTAACTGACTGAGCCACCCAGGTGTCCCCATGTGTCTCCTTCTTCTGGATTATATCCTCCATCCCAGGTGTGTCTAGTGCACTATACCTTTGCTGTGCTTCTCTTGTTTGTAGAGTGATTTCCAGTTTCCTCTATACCTGCCCGCCCATCCTTTGGGGCCTCCTTCAAGCCTGACTTCTAAATTCTCCCCTATATGTTGCAACCTGGCTACCCTAAAGTCATTTTACCTTTACTATGCAATAATGGAACTCCACTAATACCCACCCATTATAAATCCCTTGTGTTCTAATAGCACTGATTAATTCATTAATTTATTAGTGCACATTATTGCCCCTTGACTTTGCATTCTACTAGTGTTGTCTCCCTGCTAGATGGCAAATTTCTAGTGGGATCGACCATGTTACTATGAGAAGAGATCAAATAAAAATGTTTCTGAAGCCCAATACTCCAAGTGGCCATGTTCCAGGCATATACTTTACAAAAGTAGTTTTTAGAAAATTGATGATTTAGGGCGCCTGGGTGGCTCAGTGGGTTAAGCCGCTGCCTTCGGCTCAGGTCATGATCTCAGGGTCCTGGGATCAAGTCCCGCATGGGGCTCTCTGCTCAGCAGGGAGCCTGCTTCCCTCTCTCTCTCTCTCTCTCTGCCTGCCTCTCCATCTACTTGTGATTTCTCTCTGTCAAATAAAT
>NC_081560.1:122520999-122642477 GCF_022355385.1 Mustela nigripes | reverse complement strand
AGAGAGGGAAGCAGGCTCCCTGCTTCCCTCTCTCTCTCTCTCTCTCTGCCTGCCTCTCCATCTACTTGTGATTTCTCTCTGTCAAATAAATACATAAAATCCTAAAAAAAAAAAAAAAAAAGAAAATTGATGATTTATTAAAGGAGAGGTCTTCTTTTTTTTTTTTTTTAAAGATTTTATTCATTTATTTGTCAGAGAGGGAGCACAAGCAGACAGAGTGGCAGGCATATATATATATATATATATATATATATATATATATATTCCAGTGTTTAATGATGTAGAGTTTAGGCACCAATCCAATTCTTATATCTTTAGGTGTTTTTCCCTCTGAAGCTTCTATCTTTCTTTGTCATTAACATTTGAAAATTCCCAGAGGATGTGTCTTGTGGAATACTTCTCATTAAGTTAGTCTGCAAACACTCAATTTTTAAAAATGTGATCTTCTTTAAATGAGAAAAGTTTCTTTTATAATTATCTCTTTCCATGCTTTTTTTGTTCTGCTGCCTTTTTCTTTACTTTCTCTAATTATAGATTATATCTTCCAGATCAGTCTTCCATCTCATTTTTTTTCTTTCTTTCATGGTTTATTCTCTACTCTTTCACTTTGAATTTTTGGGAAATTTTACTGCATTATTTTCTATTAATATAAATTATTAAGTTCCTTCTTCCAACTGTTCTTTATTGTTTTTTTTCCTTGAGTTTTAATTTGACAATCTTGTTTTCCTTTGTTAGCAAGATCATGAATTTACAATAAGATCATGAATTAACATTATTCTTATAGCTAGTTCACATGATTTTACTGACAAAATTGAACCTTGAATCTGCAGAGAAAATTAAATTTCTTCTCTTTAGGCTGTAACTAATTTAAAGTATACCTTAAACCTTCATGTTTTATTATCTAGAAGGAAGAAATAAATAAATAAACCAGTCCAATTTTAATTAACCCAACTATGCAGTATTTAATCTCTCTTGGATAAAAAACAAACAAACAAACAAAAAACAAACAAACAAAAAAACCACAAATAGAAACAAAAAACTCAGTGTTTCAGTGATGCCAATTTCTCCTCCTGCAATCCCCCCCCCACCAAAAGAAGTGACTTCATGTGCATCTATGTGGTGGTGTGTGGAGTGAGATATATGGGGGAGAGTGTCACCAATGGGATCTCATTATGATGTGAATGAAAATGTGGCTTTAGGCGCTCTGCTTCTTCTCCTCTTTGTCATGACATTCCTTGTTGCCCTGGGTCTTCAGATGGCCCATGGTCTTGCTTAGGTGCCAGTGGTGAGGACACCTTTTCTTTGTTGAAGTGTAACTCTGGAGTTCCATTGTCTGGGCAGTTTGAGACTCTCTTTGAAGCCCTCTGTGAGGCCACTGTCCCTGGGGCAAAGATTCACTCCTTAGCTAGATTCTCAGCTAAGATGGTGTTTATGACACTAAAAAGGGCACTAAAATTCAAAGCTCCCCTGTCCCTCACAACAGTGTGGTTCTTTTTGGTCTGTTTTTGATAGGGCTTCTGCAGTCTGTAAGGCTGTGTGAGGATGGGAAACCCTACTCTGCTCTTGGTGGTATCTTCTTTTACATAACAAAACTTCCTTCTATGTTTGTCCACGTTTGTCACTCTTCTGTCATCATGATTACTCTTCTCACAAATACCATATATCAGAAATATGGAAGCCAAACTTTTATTCCCATCTTTTCTCTGTATCTGCCAGATGTGGGAGCAGTAATAATCAGAAGGGAGGTTACTAGCTCTAAGTCCTTATTGTTCTGTAGCTTTTATGCTAAACTGAGTGTGAAGACCTTTCTATCCCAACACGGTGACCCAGCTCCCAAGGCTACTGACTCTTTCTATCAGACCGATTTATAAGTTAGAAGCTGAAATTCTTGTTCCTACTCTCAGCATGCCCATCTAAAATATATTTCAATCTTTCCCAAAAATACTGATGTGCTGGGTAGACGAGAAATGATGCCTTGCTACCCAGAAGACATGAAAGAAGCTCATAAGTAATATTCAGTTGTTCTCATAAATTTTATAGAGTGGTGAATAATTTATTTTTCAATCACCTCTTCTATTTCCTATAGTGAATCAGTGTCAATAGGAATACTCATTTCCAATAAGGGGACATGCAATGTCCCCTTTCCTGAGAGCAGTTTTCCTAATACACTCCTTTTCCTCTCTTGACTTGCTCATCTTTTGGACCAGGAGAAAATGCTTTCATATGATTTATATATAATTAAGGAAGGCTGAAGGTGTGTTTTATCTAAGATTGGGTTTCTTGTGGCTGTAATCTTTCAGAGACAGAGAATTTTAGGTACAGATGAGTTGCAAGAAAATCTTTCTGGAGGGTGTCTGGATGGCTCAGTCATTAAGTGTCTATTTTCAGCTGAAGTCAGGATTCCTGAGTCCTGGGATCGAGTTCCACATCAGGACCATTGCTCACTGGGGAGTTTGCTTCTCCCTCTCCCTCCTCCCCTCCCTCTTCTCCTTCTCTCTCTCTCTCTCTCCCAAGTAAATAAGTAAGGTTTTTTAAAAAAGAAAGAAAGAAAGAAAGAAAGAAAACCTATCTGGAATAGTGACAAGAACAAAAGGCAAACCTGTATTCAGTTTAAATGATCACCTTTGCCATCCTGACCCCTACATAGAATGGTGGGAGATTGTGACAGATTTTCGTAGACTAAGACAAATGGTATCTCAGGTAAGGTGCTACCTCCCATCCAACCCATGGGTCTTGAGCCGCTGTGTTCTTCTGACCTTGACTTTGTGAGGATGTGATGGTCATCCATGACCATGTAAACTGGGGGAAACGTTCTCTCAATTAGATTAACACATAGGGCCCCGACACCTTCCTCCAGTGCTTTCTCCTCCCTTACACCAGCACAAATTCCTTGTTGTATCTGTTATTAGGTGGATTATGCCATCTACATATTTTAGCACCAGGGCACAGTTTTATTCTTTATTAAATTTTACATTTTATTTACATTTTGCTTTTACTTTGTTTTGTTTTACTTGCCAAACTAGATGCCAAGCTCAGTAAGATTGCTTACGGTTCTTGAATAGTTTTGGAATTTTATGGCCTTTACCCTCCTTTTTTTTATTTTTCAAGATTTTATTTAATAGAGAGTGAGTGAGAGCAGAAGCAGGAGGAGCAGCAGAGGGGAAGGAAGAAGCAGATTCCTTGCCAAGCAAGGAGCCCGATGTGGGGCACGATCCCAGGATACTGGGATCATGATCTGAGCCAAGGGCAGATGCTTAACCAATTGAGCCACCCAAGCGCCCCATCCTACTTTAAATAAATGTATTCAGTTGTTTATCAGCTTTCCTCTTTTTGAGCTCTATTTATGAAAAACTGTGATATCTTTTCATGGGATTATTTGATGAATTTTATTTTTATAAAATTAAATTTTTATAAAATTAAATTATATTAAATTTTATTTATTTTTATTTTGAAATACTTTGTTAAGGATTCCTATTATATTAGTTGCTTATCATTTAAGTCAATCTAAGTGATCTTTTCGCTCCAAAGATCAGTCTGCCTTGAACTGTTTTTCATTCTCTGAGCATATGGTGTGTTTCTAAGTCTGTATATTTCCTCAGTCCAAACAGTGTTACCAAGGGCAATATTTCTAAAATGAGTTTTTCTACTTTAATCAATTGTTCAGTAAACAAAGGGTTAAAAATGAAATGGCATCGGCTCCATAGTTAATCTTTTCTCTAATTTTGTTTTTAGATACTACTGGGTACTCTAGGGTTTGGCTGTGAAGTTCTTTGCCTTCCCTTACATAAAAGGTTATTTTGAAACTTTAATGGTTTTCTCTAGGATTTTTTTCATTCTCACAGTAAATAAAACAGATTGTTCATATCCTATCCTGTTTAAAAAATTTTAAGAGCTATTTATTCAAACGCATTTAACATACTAAAACTTCCTGCAGTCTCTCATCTGCCTCCTGAGTTTGTCACCATCCTTCTGTATGACTGATATCACTACAGATAACGTAGTAGAGTCCTGGAGGACTCCACGCATTCATCCCAGTAGGCCAGCATGACTCTGCCATGCACAGGTGTGACTAAGAGCAGCCTGTCCTCTCATCTGCAGGAAGAGAGACTTAGCTGGGACACCTAGTTTTCTGCTCAAGACACTCTGCAGTTCCCATCTATCTGACCTTTATTTTCTCACGTGAATTATTGCTTTATATGTGCATGTTTGGGGCAGGGTTGAACATTCAGTCTCGTTGACAACTCTTGATAAAGAGCAAGCACTTAGTATGTGCCAAGTGTTTACACGTCGGTGACATCATTCAGTCTTCCTAAAAATCCACATAGGTGTTATTTCCCATTCCGTGTGTGGGAGGTAAGTGGACAGAATTATACAGGATTAGTGGAACTGATAGTACACAGGGTCTGTCTCACACTAAGGGCCATTTCTCCCTAATTTTATTTTGCTGCTGCTTAACTGTGCTAGCAGTAAAAATATGGGAGTTCATAGATTTTGAGAGTCATCAATTTTTCAATGATCTAAGTCACTGATGCATATTCCACAATAAATGGGCTTCTCTAAGTGATGCAGCTATATTAATATATATAGCTGATTGGAAACATTATTCATAACACATTGTGTCAAGTGCACTGCATGGAACATTTAACAAGACAGACCATATTCTAATTATATTCTTACAATACAATTAAAGGATTTAAGTCAAGCCAGCATCTGGAAGAAATCACTTGCAAATACTGTGTCTCATAAAGGACATGTACTCAGAATATATAAAGAACTCTGAAGATTCAATAATAAGAGAACCCAATAAAATAAAAGAAAAACTATCTGAACATTCACTCTAACCGAAAAGATGTTTGGATGAAAAATAAGAATGCAAGAAGATATTCAACATCATGAGAGAGATGCAATTTAAAGCCTACATGAGGTCCCTCTAAACACATATCAAAAATTCTAAAATTAATAAAATCCTGCAAAAGTTTCTGGAAATCAGCTTGGCAATTAAAAAAAATATATTAAACATACACTCACCATATGACCTTGCCTCTTCATTCTTATATATATACCTAAAAGAAATAAAAAGCACATCTTTTTGCAAAGATTTGGATACGAATGTGCACAACACCAACCCAGGAACAACACAAATGTCCATCAGCAGATAAGCATATAAACATTGTGTTATACCAATGCAATGAAATATTCAAAATTAAAAGGGAATGATATGCACAACAACGTGTAGAAATCTCAGAATACTCAGGCAGAGTGGATGAAGCCAGACAAAAGAACTAGCGTGTGTTCTATCTCCCCATGGTTGCATAATTCTAGAAGTCAAAAACTAGTCAATGTCAGAGGCCATTGGCAGTTGGGAGTGGAGAGTTCAGAAAGGGGCAGGGGGAGCTTATGGGGATGGTGGACCTTCACAGTCTTGGTGGTGATGATAGTTTCACAGTGCTTACATATGTGAAACTTGTCAAATTACATACTGCACATATACAAAATACCTTGTATGTCAAAACTCAACATAAGCTCCTAAAAAGTACTTATTGTGGATGGTGTTGAAAGTACAAGTGACATAAAAGAAAATTCCAAATAGAATCCTTCAGTACCAAATCCTTGGTCACCATTGTGGGAGAGCGGAATATGAATTCTAACTGGAAGTTTAAAAAGAAAAAAGTATACAAGAAGAAAAAGTAAAAATGATTTATTTTCCACTGTGGGCTGGAAGTAAGTTGTTTCTCCTGAAGTATGTACAGTTTTGTTTTCTTTTCCTGTAGTTCATTGAAGAAAAAACTGAGCCTGAAACCAGAACAAGGAAAGGCCAATTCTATCCAGATGTATGAAATTCATCACTTTTAAATAGTATCACTTAATAATCATTGTAAATATTCAAATGAAATCAATTTCCCCCAAATGAATGTCTTATTATTTTTCATATTTAGACATAATTTTAACATTTATTTCCATTTAATTTAAAATAGCATCACATTACCTTTTTTCATTTATATTTTCTTTATATTCTTTTGAAACAGTGTTGAAATGAAACTATCAGATTTGGTAGTAAATGGACTTGCATACAAATCAGTTAATGAGGAGCAGAAGAGGAATATAGTTAGAATTTCAATGGGTAAATGTAAGCACTTTATTTACATCAAGTTCTTATATGTAAATCTAGACACAATATGAATCAGAGATATGCACATCTTTATAAAGCATCTCTTCATCATAGAAATTTTCACGTGACTTCATTAATAATTACAAAGGCCTGGTGTTATAATGCATTCCCAAAAGATCCCAAGGAGAGGGGAGCAGATATAGAGACTATGATTCATCAGTTCACATGTTCTGGCAGAGTTGAATTCAGTCCAGAAGTGCAAAGGAAGTGAAGTCCTAATTGATACTCTGCCTATTCCTAGTTGTCTGATAACCTCTCAGTCAGATATAAAGATAAGCAGTGCCCTTGGCTGAGCCCTGTCCCACCCTGCTTCCTTGTGTAGCCCTCTTGGGAATTTCGTTAGCAATTTGAAGTTCCAAACTAACAAGTGCAGTACAAAGGATATCTGTAATTTTTGTGAGCACACCCTTTAAAAGACTCCTATCCAAGAGATTTATAAATATGTGAATATGTTATCATTTAAAATACACAAATTAATATCATAAGTTTGTGTACACACAGAATTCGTAACTTGAGATATGCACAGTTTTCTCTGTTACTTTAAAAATGTGGAGGGAAATACTTTAGAAATGTGGAGAGAAATAGGAAAACCTGGGTACTTACCCAGGAAGATCTGTCTTCCCAGAGTAAGTAGAATATAGAAGGGGATTAAAAAAAAGCCTGGAAAATATGATAGCTAGATCATTCTTTTTAAAATTTGTATTTTTATTTTTTACACCTAGATCATTCTTGCAGGAAATAGGTATTGGAAGTAATGACTGCAAAATATCAATAATTCTTAGCTATCTTTCCTGGTGTGAAACTGTAAAAACAAGAGCTTGATATTTCTCTAATGTCAGATTTTAGAATGAATGAGAAAAGCCAAGTCATTTAGTTCTTTTTTTTTTAAATTTAATTTTTTTTTCTGTGTGCCAGCATTCATTGTTTATGAACCACATCCAGTGCTCCATGCAATATGCACCCCCCACAATACCCACCACCAGCAGACCCAGCCCACCACTTCCCTTCCCTCCAAAACCCTCAGTTTGTTTCTCAGAGTCCAGTCTCTCATGCTTCATCTCCCCTTCCGATTTTACCCAACTCACTTCTCCTCTCCTTCACCCAATGTCCTCCGTGTTATTCCTTATGTTTCACAAGTAAGAAAAACCATATAATTGACTTTCTCTGCTTGACTTATTTCACTCAGCATAATCTCCTCCAGTCCTGTCCATGTTGATACAAAAGTTGGGTATTCATCCTTTCTGATGGAGGCATAATACTCCATTGTATATATGGACCATAGCTTCTGTATCCTTTTGTCTGTTGAAGGACATTTTGGCTCCCTCCACATTGCTGCTATGAACATTGGGGTACAGATGGCCCATCTTTTCACTACATCTGTATCATTGGGGTAAATACCCAATAGTGCAATTGCAGGATCATAGGGTAGCTCTATTTTTAATTTTGGAGGAATCTCCACATTTTTTTACAACGTCATTTAGTTCTATAAGCTTAGAAATCAATTAAAAGATGTTTTCCTGTGTGAGGAGAAACTAGTCTAACTTTTTTAAAAGTAAAATAAAAATGGAATATTTTCCCATTATTATACACAGATCATATTTATGTGTTCTTTAATTTACTGGCATTCATGTGAATTTCACTTAACTTACAGCTTAATGACCTGTTTCCATATTTGTAATGTATAAAAACAATGCTAGAGAATAAAACTCATTGAACTCTATTGTGAAAGTAATTTTTTATTATCTTCAACAGCTGAATCTGAGAGAGACAGAGACACTGAGACACAGGGTTGGGGGAAAGGCAGGAAGGAGACTGTGTAGGCGGATCTATGGGTTCTTCTTGTAGTAATATATAACTAGATTATCTGTTCTTTTTCTTTTTTCTACTTATGAATAAAGTAATTTATTTCCGTGGAATAAATCACATTGAGACATAAAATAATTTTCCACCAGTGCGGACCACTTCTTCCATATTTTCCACTTATGCAAAATCATTGTGCTTAAAACAAAGCCATACTGACAATTTACTCATTTTGTGTTTCCTTGTAAAATCCTCCACTCTGAAAAACTGGCAATCAATTTTATTGACTGATAGCTGAGTAAAATCATGGCTAGGAAAAATAATTTAAAAGTTATATATATTTTTATTAGATAAAAGATTTTAAAATAAGCTTCTTTTTACACTGAGAATCTCTATAGCATAATGAGATTTGATAACACATAAAAATGTTAGAATCCACTTTATACATGACTTTTCCCCTTTTACCTGAAGGTAATTTTTCAAAGGTGTATATTTGCTGGGATATATAAATATTAAGCTGAACACTTCTTAGATAGCCATATTTTCTTTAAGATACCTCCTGTCATCTAAGTGTAAAATTAGATTGGAGACATTATTCATCCCTTTTATACTATCTAGGGAAAAAAAAAAAGCTCTCCAAATTTAACTAAATTAGATTCCAGGGTACTTACACTAAAATATAAGAATATATACATTTACAACACCCATCCTATAAAAGTGTCCAGTAGGAATTTATTCTAAAATTCATTTTTTTTTTGAATAGCCATGAAATGTGTGTGATAGAAATTCTGAAATTGGTTTTATTTGGAGGTAATATTTTGGAACACATTTATTTATTTTATTCTAAAGCTTTTCATCAAATGAAGCTTAAGTACTTTTAAGTGCTGCAGTGTAGTTTTGAAATATAAGCCAGAATAAATTCAAGAGGTAGCTCTTGGCTTCAGTCTTCCCTGGGTGATTATTTGAAAGGGAGAGATGTTTGGGTCAAGACAGAAAAAGAAAACAAAGAAACAAAGAAAAAACACTTCCTCTGTGGCCTGGAACACCAACTTGAGAAGTCACACTCTATCACAGAGGAAATTCCCCTGACAGCATCATTTAAAGCTGGTTTTCTATGAGTTCTCTTGCATTTCACTGAACTAGATTACAAATCAAGCCAATTTGGCATGAACTACATTTACTCTGAGGAGAATAGTGCTTCAAAGCTCATGCTCTGGTTAAAGATGTAAATTGACCACTCATAGCTGTGGTCAGAATGAATGCTACTAATTCACTTCCAGTCCCACTGTCCTCTGTGACCCTAACTGTCAAGACAGCAACAGGAGGCATTCGGGTTGCTATATTTTTGATTAACTAGATGACCATCACTATTTTAAATAGGATCTTTTTTTTTTTTTTTTGAAGACTTGCTTTACCTTAAAATGGAAACTTGAAAACACATTTCACATCATTTTTTTTTTTCATAAAAGAAAATGTTCTTAAAATGAAATCCTTATTATAGATGGCATGTCATTAGAAAGGAGAGGATTCCCAATAGTAGAATGTATATATGAAAGTCTAATCATTTTGGGGAAGAGCAGTGGTGCCTTTTTTTTTTTTTTTTTAATTCACTGCCCCCTTAGGTGTTAGGAGAGATTTACTTAATTTCTGCAGTTCCCCCCCCCCCCCGTAGTTTTTTTTTTTTTTTTTAAGACTTTATTTATTTATTTAACAGACAGATCACAAGTAGGCAGAGCGGCAGGCAGAGAGAGAGGGGGCTCCCTGCCAAGCAGAGAACCTGATGTGGGGCTCAATCCCAGGACCCTGAGATCATGACCTGAGCCGAAGGCAGAGGCTTTAACCCACTGAGCCACCCAGGTACTCCCGTTTTTTTTTTTTTTTAATGTATTTTTATTTTCAAAAATTAAATATTTTATTTATTTATTTGAGAGAGACAGAGAGAGTGAGAGAGAGCATGAGTGGAGAAAAGAGGGAGAAGCAGCCTCCCTGCTCAGCAGAAAACCCCATGCAGGGCTCAATCCCAGGATCCTGGGATCATGACCTGAGCAGAAGGCAGATGCTTAACGGACTGAGCTACACCCGTGCCCCTGTTTGTTTGAACAAAGAGTTTGTTTGTTTGTTTGTTTGTTGTTTACCCAATGCTGACTCTTTATAATATCAGTAAGAGCATAGCTATGGAGAAGTAAGTATTTTCTGAGGTTCAAACTATGGAAAAAATTCAACATTTAAAGCATGGTGCCTATGATATTACTTTCATAGGTAAAAATGCAAAATTATAGCAGGCTATATGAAACAAATTTTAATTGTTTTAGCTATAAAGGTAAAAATGATTTTCTAATATGTCTATTAACAACATTAGGGAAAGTCATATTGTTAAAAGTTCATTTCTTAAATCTGTTACTAATAAAGATAGGAGATCCTTTCTTTTCTTCAGTGATTTTTTTTTCTTTTTTGATGCTAAAATAAAACTTCGTCTTCTATATTCAGTATCTAAATAATGTAGATTTAGTCATTCAACAAGGGAATACAGCTGGGGTCACTCAAGTTTCTAGACTCTGACAGTCTAGTCACGAATGAAACAGAAAAGAAACCTGTCTCCATTGGCACTTACTCTTAACCAATACTAGTATTTTCCATTGCTTTTCCAATGCATTTTTAAAATTAGAAACATGTAACTGGTGACATTGTTGTTCACAACTTCAAAACACCTTTGAGATAACATTTAAAAATAAAATGATACATTATTTTTAAAACTTTAGCTTTTAAGACACTTACTTGAAAAAGTATCACCAATTGGTTAATTTAGATTCCACACCATTCTGATGATTTGAATTAATCTTTGAAAATGGAGGTGCAGCCTAATTTGTTTCTGTCATTGGTTACACGGCTCCTACTTCCCTGGCTTTTGAGGTGGGAAATAAGATTCCAAGTACAGGGGATTCCCAGTGTTAATTATGGTGCTTCCTATGGTGAATTAATGCTGAAGACTTTGCATCAGTAATCCACACTTGGGAAGTTAAGAGAAAGGATGTATTAAAATAAATAAATAAATAAATAAAAGTTCTTCTGCCAAACAGTGTTTGAAAGATTTGAAAGATTTTATCCTATTTCTGTACCCTAATATGTGTGAGGCTTCCAAATTATATTATTGAGAAAGAAAATAAAAATACTTCCTTTAAACTATTAACTCAGTACCTATGTCTCTGAACTCAGATAGTAAGTGCATTAAATATAGCTTCTGAATAACTCTCATATGACCATATTCATCTGCCTCAAGGCATAGAAGAGGCAAAACCACTTCCTTACGTTCACTCTCCCAGAGAGAATACAAGTCTGTTTATCATTCCCCTTTAATTCCTACTGACCCCACTGACATACCCCTCAAAGGTCCCCTGCTCCAAAGCTCCTGAACACACACGGCAACCAAACTATGTTCTCATTTTTACCTTGGGAGAAAAACCCAAAAGTATCAAAGTATCAAAGACATTTAAAATCATCACAAATTGCAGAGGACCTTCCTTCTGCATTTTATAAGTGTTGTTTAAAAGTCAGAAACGATACTGGAAGTCAATGCTGTATTTAATTCTACCTTGCCTGTGTATCTCCATCTGAAATTTCAGTGGAACTTTTATCACAGATATAGAATATTTTTGGAGAGAACCTAGAGTATTCTCCTTTTTTTTTTTAATTAAGGTGTTTTTTTTTTTTTAATTACAGTAGAGTTAACTTACAGTGTTGTATTATGTTTGGGTGTACAATATGATGGCTCAACAGTTCATACATTGCTACATTGCTCCATGCTCATCGTTAGGGCCCTCTTAATCCTCTTCCACTGATAGCACAACCCACTTCCCCTCTGGTGACCATCAGTGTGTTCTCTAGAGTTTAGGGTCTGTTTCTTGGTTTTTCCTTCTCTCTCTCTCTCTCTTTTACATTTGCCCATTTGTTTTGTTTCTTAAATTCCATATCAGTGAAATCATATGGTATTTGTTTTTTTCTAACTTACTTCACTTAGCATTATAGTTTCTAGCTCCATCAAGAAAATACAAAAACACTAATTCAAAAATATTATTCTTTTTTCCTTTCAATATAATACCTTTAAATTATATACAGAAGGGACGCCTGGGTGGCTCAGTGGGTTAAGCCGCTGCTTTCGGCTCAGGTCATGATCTCAGGGTACTGGGATCGAGTCCCACATCGGGCTCTCTGCTCAGCAGGGAGCCTGCTTCCTCCTCTCTCTCTCTGCCTGCCTCTCTGCCTACTTGTAATCTCTGTCAAATAAATAAATAAAATCTTTAAAAAATAATAAAAAAAATAAATTATATACAGAAAAATGTATTTGTAAATGACAACATCAATAGGAAGTCAGCTAGATGTTACATAAATGCATTTTGTATTCCTGTATTTTATCCCATTAAAGACAAAATTTCCTTCAACATATGACATTTTAATATAAATATTACTAAAATCTAGTATGTACCTAATTTCTTATATGGGAATATACAAATTAACATTCTTCCTCCTGATTTAGGGCCATCATTACAAATTTTGATTATTGTACCCAATTTTTTTTTTTTTAATTTTTTATTTTTGATAAACATATATTTTTATCCCCAGGGGTACAGGTCTGTGAATCAACAGGTTTACACACTTCACAGCACTCACCAAATCACATACCCTCCCCAATGTCCATAATCCCACCCCCTTCTCCCAAACCCCCTCCCCCCGGTGAGATAACAAACAAGGACCCAGTCTACTCAAGGGATCCTTGTCAGTAGCACTTTGAGTATCTACACATTACACATTCTGTTGTATTTGTTGGTTGATGGTGACGAGAGGTGTGGTATGTGAGAACTTAATATGGAATCTGGATATAGAATATTGAATCAGGGTTTAGGGCTTATCCCAAACACACATGAATCTACTTCAGGAAATTGGAAAGATGACTTTAGCTGAATCTCTAATGTTTTATTTTCTTTTTAAATTTAAGATTTATTCAAGAGAGAGAAAGAGAGAGAGCACATGGTGGGGGGAAACAGAGGGAGATGGAAAAAAAGAATCTCAAGCAAACCCCCAACTGAATATAGAGCCTGACTTAGGACTCCATCCTACCGCCCTGAGATCATGACCTGAGCCAAAATCAAGACTCAGACACTCAACCAACTGAGCCACCCAGGTGCCCCTCCCTTCTTTTGAATGAGCTCTGAAGCCAGTTTTGAAAATGTTAACATTAAAAACCATTTTAGTTATAATATTAATCTGGAAACCGTCCTCAAAGAAATATTGACACTCGATAGCTATAAATTAACAAACCGTAGATTCATATTTATTTGTGGTTTTATACAAACTATATTTATGTACTATGCCATATCATAAAGTATGAATCTGCATATATTTATGAATTATATTTTATAAATTAGAATATTGATATTACTAATAAGATTACATTTTTTATATTGAAGAGGAAACCAACATCCAGTGGACTTTTTCCAACATCTGCATATATTTCTTATGCTGTCCTCTGCACTCTAAAAGTACTTTGTTATTACAATTTATTTTACTAAATACTATTGTACAGTTTTCCATTTTCATGTTGTATTGTATAATATGCATCTTTAAGAACCAGACAGCCCTTAGTTTGACCCAATCTTTGCCACTTTCTTAGTATGTGTCATTGGAAGAACCAGTTAAACTTGATGAGCTTCAATTATTTTGATGCTAAGATAAGGTTTTATAATAAAAATTATATCTTTTCAGAGCACAATAACAAAAACTCATCTTGAGCACTGAACATATAGAAGGCTCAAGAATTATACATATAAATTATTTTATCTATAGCTCACATCTCTGTGGTGTAGGTGTTATTATCATACTTGTATTAGAAAAGAAAAAATTAAGGAACAGAGTTGGAGTCATTTCCCCCACGTTGTAACTGTGGTTTTAAGGACTTGATGGTTTCTTCAATCGGCTAGTTGTGAAAATAATGGAATCTGCTCTCTTATGATTGGTATAAATGGAGGATAGTCCAAGGCTGATCAAGCAATGTAGGTTCTGACTCTCCCTATGGTACATCTTTATATTTGTAAATCGCAATAGACACTAATACCACATACATGTGACAAGGAGTGTGTGCAGATGGTGAGCACTTTGGAAATCATTTTGCCCCTATGATGCTTGATTAAAAGCTCTTGGAGGGTAAGATTCAACATCTTATTTCATTGTTTTATTTCTTTACTTTTTAAAGATTATTTATTTATTTATTTGACACAGAGAGAGAGAGAGATCACAAGTAGGCAGAAGGGCAGGCAGAGAGAGAGAGGGGGAAGCAGGCCCTGTGCTGAGCAGAGAGCCCAATGTTCCCGGGACCCTGAGACAATGACCTGAGCAGAAGGCAGAGCCGTAACCCACTGAGCCACCCAGGCACCCCATTATTTCACTGTTTTATCTCTTACATAACAAATAAATGTTGTTCAATATGTCTTGGTTCCTATGTAATGCTTAAAAATGTTAGAATAATTTTCAAGAAATTATTAACATGGAGCACCTGGATGGCTCAGTTGTTAGACATCTGCCTTTGGCTCAGGTCATGATCCCAGGGTCCTGGGATGAGTCCAGCATTAGGCTCCCTGCTCTGCAAGAAGCCTGATTTTCCCTTTCTTACTCCCACTCCTTGTGTTCCCTCTCTCACTGTGTCTGTCTCTGCCAAATAAATAAATAAAATCTTAAAAAAAAAAAAGAAAAAAATTGTTGATAAATTGTTGTCTTTGAGGAAGGAGCTGATGATGGAAAAGACGTGAATAGATTTTGTCTATTCATCAAGATGCTAATGTCCTCTCCAATACTTCTATGCCAAATTCTGCATTTAAATTAAAAAAGCAGGGGCACCTGCGTGGCTCAGTGGGTTAAGCCCAGGTCATGATCTCAGGGTCCTGGGATAGAGCCCCGCATCGGGCTCTCTGCCAGGCAGGGATCCTGCTTCCTGCTCTCTCTCTGCCTGCCTCTCTGCCTACTTGTGATCTCTCTCTCTCTCAAATAAATAAATTAAATTAAATTAAAAATGCATATATTTTATGCAAACTGATTTCTATATGAATACATGCTTGCATCTTTATTAAAAAGTAATATTTGTTTCCTTGAGATGCTCAGTGTTTAATAGTGCAGGAAATTGTGTTATTGAAAATATCAATCATACATTGACCTCAGGGATATAATTGATTAGATGGAGCTTCTTTAGCAGCAAGTAAATTGGTTAAAAAAAATATGCATTATACCCATGGACCAATATTATAGAGCTTATATTTTTAATGGCTTTATGGAAGTTTGATAATGATAGCCTTAATCTGTAGGTAGTTATTTTCATTAGATGCTGAATTTGAAAATATGTAGACTATAAATCAACTTTATTATCAATCAGCACTTTGCATATCTGACTACAATATCAAATTACTGAGTGTATAATGGAAATTTCCAAGTTTCTTTGAATAAACAATGAGATTTCTCACAGCTGTGGCTTTATTAGAATAAAATATAAGCCAAATGAAAAAACCATTTCAAACTGTAAACCACCAAGTGAGAGGTAGCTAAGGTTGTGAATAAACTATTTAAGTATAAAAATACATTAGAAATTTAAGATGGTTATTATTTCTTTTGGATAATGATTTACTTTTTTCAGATACTTTGATTTCCATTCTAAATCTTAAATAAAATTTTAGGTTACAACTTCTTTACATAGTATTTTTTTTTCCTAGTCATTTTATTTACAAGGGACTTAGCACAGTGAGGTTATAAGTTATTCATTAGCATAAAGTTTTCAAATCTATTTGCTGTCTGAAATGTGCAGTTGGTTGCTTGGCTAATGGGCAGCAAGCCCACTGGAATAGTTCGCATTCTTCTCCTTGTATCGATAGAGTCTTTATGTAAGAAAAAACTAACATGGATGTTGTTATGTTCCCACCACAAAACTATCACGCTGAGGTAATTTTCTGGAAAATCTAGGAAGATTATACATTTTGTAGAAGCTACTTTACACAATTATGTTTAGTCCTTTAACAGTTCACAAACTTCACGTTGAAATTTTTATTTAGATAGATTTCACCCATTGGTTATCTCTATTAAAGTTTATAACTACTCATAACCTTATCAGGGGATAATAATACAGAATATAAGTGATTTTAGACTAAAATACCTGACAACATTATTAAACCCTGTAGACTTATATATTTAAAAAAGTATGCCTAAAAAATGTGTTTCAGTTCATTTCAGAGTTGGTAGCATTTATAACCCAAAAGGTCAAATTTACCATTTATTTAAGACAAGCCTGCCCAGAAAATTGGTGTAACTTATGGAATTTCTTACCTTTAGAAATCAGTTTTTTTTTAAGCTTTTAGAATTCATAGAATAGTTCTAGAACATTTCCAACATGACAGGTTTGTCCTTTGAGACCTTGGTTTGGTGCCTCAACACTGTGAGATCTGCTTGGCTAAGAATGGATGCTGAGGCATTTCTCTTTTCTTAGAAATGAGAAGTCAAATATCACATTTTCCAGACTGTACTTTCCTTGACATATTTGGCTTATCAGAGATTGATGGCTTGCTCTTGTGATTATTTCCTCAGTCCCATAGTTGCAAGACACTTAGTGACTCAGAGAAATTGTCCACTTCATAATCTAACTATACCAACCATGATGCAAGGATATTTGTTGGTGAGGGAATTAAAAGTTTGTATCATCTTCATCACCAGACTAAAATGGTACCTGTAAAACTTCCCACTTAATCTGATGAAATAATCTAGGGCAAATGAATGCAGAGTTATATTAAGATATAAACTGTAATTATGCTAACATACTCCATACAGGGATCTACAAATATCCTCAAATGAGCTATTCACTGATATGTTTGATTAATAGATTGAGTAGATACAGATTGACTTAAAGTACATAGAGTAGATATAGATTTTCTTTGAAAATGTTACTTGGGAACTTTCAGAATGTTTCTAGGCCATCATCCAGGTTGAGTATTTTCTGAGCTGAAGTGGTTCTGTTTCTTGTAACTTGAAGAAATGAATGAAAGCATCAGGAAATTGCTTTCTCATTGTACACAACATTTATAATTTCTCTCCCCTCTGGCTATTTAGTAAAATTAGTAAATAAATATCTGCTTGTTCCGGGAAAAAAAGTAAAATTATGTAAGAATAATTACTTCAACAAAAAGATGAGTTAAAGATGATTTATTTTGAGCCTTCTTAAGCATGCCCACTTGCTTTGATCCCAACTCACTCGACTAAGGAGGCTAGGTCTGTAATAGCTCTTCCTGACTCACAGCCATGCCCACACCTTGCTTTGTCCAACCCGCTATAGCAAAATCAATTGTTTCGTCACCTTTCTTACCTTGAAATTGTTACAATCACAGCAGTTTATCACTCGCTTATTTTTTTTTTTTTTTTTTTTTTTTTTTTTTTTTAATTTTTTATTTTTTATAAACATATATTTTTATCCCCAGGGGTACAGGTCTGTGAATCACCAGGTTTACACACTTCACAGCACTCACCAAATCACATACCCTCCCCAATGTCCATAATCCCACCCCCTTCTCCCAAACCCCCTCCCCCCGGCAACCCTCAGTTTGTTGTGAGATTAAGAGTCACTTATGGTTTGTCTCCCTCCCAATCCCATCTTGTTTCATTTATTCTTCTACCCACTTAAGCCTCCATGTTGCATCACCACTTCCTCATATCAGGGAGATCATATGATAGTTGTCTTTCTCTGCTTGACTTATTTCGCTAAGCATGATACGCTCTAGTTCCATCCATGTTGTTGCAAATGGCAAGATTTCATTTCTTTTGATGGCTGCATAGTATTCCATTGTGTATATATACCACATCTTCTTGATCCATTCATCTGTCCATCACTCGCTTATTTTTATTCGGATGCCATTGTCTGAAGATATGAAGGGATGTAGAGGGCATTTTATAGCTTTTCAGTCATCAAGCATACACTGCTTGATCTTCATGAGGATGAAAATATAGTCAAAATTAGGAACTAGAATACTTTATATGTGGGTCTCCTTTACAAGTATAAGGTAATACTGATTTGTTGAATAAAAACAATTTATTCTAAGCCAATAAACATTCAGTTATCTCAACCTGAAAAGATGGAATATGATTTTTTTTTTTAAAGATTTATTTATTTATTTGACAGACAGAGATCACAAGTAGGCAGAGAGGCAGACAGAGAGAGAGGAGGAAGCAGGCTCCCTGCTGAGCAGAGAGCCCGATGCGGGGCTTGATCCCAGGACCCTGGGATCATGACCTGAGCCGAAAGCAGAGGCTTTAACCCACTGAGCCACCCAGGCGCCCCATGATTTTTTTTTTTTTAAAGAATCTTCCTATGTGTTTACTTTATTCTATTAAAGGAGAGGTCTCAGGCAGACTAGAGTTTCATTGGATTTTCCCTTTTTCTCCACACATGCTCGTTTTTCTTGGGATGCTAAGCTAATTCTGTGCAGGTTATTATAGTTTTCTTCCTCTAAGACTTCTTCTGTAGCTGGCTGGTTTTTCTTTTTTTTTTTTTTTCCCTAATTCTTTGTTTCTGGAATTCAGAATGCATAAGAATGGCTGACCTCACTGTTTATGGCTGAGATTTATTCTCATATCCTCTGAAGAGTCTGGAAGTTACACCAACTCCAGAGAGCCAGAGGGTTCAGAATCTGAGTTTTCTTCTTACTGTCAAGCCAGAGACCTTAGCTGTATAACTTCTGATAAATCTATTCAGTTCAAGCAGCGCTACTGAACCCTGGCTGCACATTGGAATTAATTTAGAGATCTCTAGGTCCTGAAACTGAACTAGAAATTCTGATTTAATTGGTCTGAGGTATGGATATCTTAAAGCTCCACACACAATTCTAATACGTGGTGACCGTTGAGAGCCACCCTTTAAAACGGGGCTCAGATCCTAAGATGGCCATGGAGCTACAAGGGAGGCTCAGCGTTCCAGGGCTTGTTTTCAAAATAAGTAAACACTTCTCACAAAGTAGCCCTGTAAATAACGGTTTCAAGACTCTTGTTCTGTTTTGATTCGTTGTTGTCCATCTAGTTGAGCTGAATGGGGGGATAGGAGTGAAAGAAAGGTATATGAGATATTTTTAGGTGGAATTTTGATCTAAGCGCTGGAAACCAAAATGGTGATGTTGGGGGTTCATACCTTCAGGTGTGTTTCAAAAATAACCCTAAAACAAGACTGCTAGGCTTTAATAGATCACTGTTTCATGCAGGTGAGTGTTTCTCAAACTGACTCACAGACGTCCCGTAGCAGAGTCACCTGGGGACGTGCTGAAATGTGAAATACCAGAAATTTGTGTGTCATAATCTGAGGGCAGGAGCTTGTCTTTCCAGGCCATTACCAAACACACTTGGTTTAAGAGACACAGTGTCTTCAGCTCACACTCTGAGCGGTACAAAGAGCAACTCACCCTGCTTCTTAAAGCTCAGCATCTCTGAGTAATGCCAGCCAGCCTGTCGATCCTGATCATATGCAGATCTTCTTTCCTGTTTGACAAATTATTGGACCTCAACCATCTGCAAGGCAGTGTGCTCCCTGAGCAGGTATACACATTAGGAAAAGACTCAATAGTGCTGGTACTGCAAAGGGACAATGGGGCTGAACAGAGTTATTTACCTTCAAAGCCTATGCACGTAGGATATATTATGCAACTCCCCATTTTTGAGAGGATGGAGTGTTGCTAGAGAGAATTCGTGCATCTAGGTGCTTCTGAAGTATTGGCTGTTGGGGGCACTCCCTATGAAAATGTGTCTGTGTATAGAGCAGCAGGCTCCTGGGAGAGGCACTAGCTGTTTCCTGGGAGACAAAAAATATATGTATTGTTACGTTTTACCTCTTAAGTCCCTTCACTGGGTGGGCATCTGACCTTGAGGATTGCTCTTAGGAGGTCACTATGCTTGAATAAATATACAGGTAGCAATTATAAAGCTCTTACAATATGCCAGGCAATGGGACATGTGGTTTACAAGCATTATCAGGTTTTCATGCTGCAGTCCAATGAAGAAAGACAACTCTTATTTCCGTCTTCTACAAAAGGAAATTGATATGTGAAGAGGATACAGAAGCCACACTACTGAGCGGCAGAGCTGAGCTGTAAGCCCATCATTCTGATTTGGAATCGGAACGCCTATTCATGAGACATACCACATGTGCTTCCTTACAGGAGGACTCTGGGCACTTGTGTCTGAGTCCGAGGGCTGATGTCACAAGCTCTGTGGCTTGAAGCTACGGAAATCTATTCTCTCCTGGATCTGGAGGTTAGGAGCTTGAAGTCAAGGTGATGGCAAAGCCATCTTTCTCTGACGTCTTGGAGCAGGACCCTTCCTCAGACGGGGGTACGCTGCGGGCGGACTTAGGCATGCCTTCGTCCTCAGCTATGCACCTGCCATCCTCCCTTCACGGTCACACGGCAATTTCCTTGTGTGTCTGTGTTTCCCTGTCATGGTTTCTCTCTTACTGTAAGAATGCTGCTCATTGGATTAGGGCCCTCCCTAGTCTACTGTGAGCACCTCTTATCTCCGTTACACCCGCAGGGAACATATTTTCAAATGAGGTCACGTTCACACTTTGGCAATAGACATGGGTTTTTTTGGGGGGGGAGGGGAGGATTAGTGTGAATGGGACACTACTCAACCCAATGAGGCATTCATCAATGCCTTGTGGAAACTCTGAAGCCATGTGACTGTATGTGGGCTTATATTTCTGTTAATCAGCCTTAGCTCCCATGACATAATTCCACTGAAATACTTACCTTATTATTTTCTCCCATACCATGAGTCCTGTGATTCCTGTAACATTTTTAGGCTGAAGAGAGTGGAGAGTGTGACACAGTCCCTGTACAATAGAGTATGTCCCAGTTCTTTTATATCTTAAGGATCCACCAAAACAAGGCAGTCCTATATGACAGACTCCACTAACAGTTCTGATTAATGGCATAAAAATAATACTGATTGCTTCATAGTTCTCTCCAAAGTCCACTTTCCAGTTCTTTCTGCTTAGTCTGTGATCCACTGATGGTGATAAAAATATGCAGAACAGGGGCGCTGCGGTGAGTCAGTCAGTGAAGCATCTGCCTTCGGCTCAGTTCATGATCCCAGGGTCCTGGGAAGGAGCCCCATGTTGTTAGGCTCCCAGCCTTCTTCTCCCTCTGACCCTCCCCCTACTTGTACATGATTGCTCTCTCTCTCTCTTTTCCATAATAAATAAAATCTTTTAAAAAATTAAAAATAAATTTAAATTCTAACTCTCCCCTAGCATACTCTGCTTGTATCTGAGCATTGTCAAAAATGAATGTGTCTCTTGGATAACATTGGATACGATGAGGGTAAAACACCGAACAGCAAAGTGTGAAATGCTTGGAATGAACACGCATCTATTAGAACAATCTGAACACAGTAGACACCCAGTACCTCTTTGCTGAGTGGTTGAAAGTAATCCAAAGTCAAACAGTGCCCCAAAAAATAGCAAACACGAGGGCCCCAGGTGACTGTGTTTGGAGAGATGGCAGGTGGGAATCTCTGGAGACTGTGTCCCAGTATGCTCCGCCACGCACGCTTAGAAGGGCTGCAGAAAGCATGCTGTGGATTTTTTTTCAATCCCTGCTGCCAGAGCTGGCTGCCTGGTCCTTCGTGGGTATCTTGCCTCTTGGACTGCCTAGGAGTTGGTGGTGGGTAGCTGTGGTTTTTGCTTGATGCTAATCATATCCTGCAGTTTATTTTTGATACATAGACTGAACTCTGAAGATATCACAATTACCGAATAAGCGTTTATTTTTGTCTTTCCACAAACAGCAAAATGACACTGTGTTCATTTCTTGTCAAACAAGAAATATTCCTGAGAGACCTTTTTCTTGTTCAGTGCAAACTCTAATAAAATTTGACAGCAGAGAATGTTTTTCTTTGGGTAAATGTTTGGCAGGCAGTAGATAGCTGCTCCAGATGCCAAGTTGTTAATTTTATCCCTCCAATCTACTGTCTTTCCATTTGTGCATTTCTTTCTCTGTGGAGAGGCTAAAGGGCTCTGGCATGATTTTAATTTCTTACAAGAAAAGAGAAAAAAAATGTTATACACCTGGGATTCTATTCAACATTCTTCCTTTTAGAATTAGTTGGGGGGAAAAAAAGGAGAGAAAAATAAGTTTTAAATGTAAATACGGAATTGTAGTGAGATTGAGAATTTGTAAGATGTTTTCGTCTTAGAATGAATTGATTTTTAAAGTATGACTATAGAATTAATAATAAAAAATAGAGCACTGTGGAGTGACAGGCAGTAGCTTCTCTTGGGGAAAAGTATGGCTCAGTGTATGGACCTGTCAGATTACAGTGTTGTGTACCTGAAGGTAATGCAACATGAAAGAAAGAGAAAAAAATAATTAGAAAATACTTGTCTTCTTTGGAGTTAAGGTTTTGGTTTTTTTTGTTTGTTTGTTTTTTGCTTTTTTTTGGCTCCTAACAATACCTAGAGCTTTTTTAAAGTGTTGTATGCAAAAATGAAATAACCAAGAGATGTCTTGGTTTTTCCACTGACTTTCTGTCAGGAAAGGAAATGTCTGTCCCCATTGACTGCAGTAAACTTCACAGAAATCCCTCTCCAAACATGGATCATAACCCAGTCAGCAAAGGAGCTGGAGTTACGATAATTGGCTTAAATTAATCTACTGGGGTAATAATGGTGTTAGGAAGTTGAACACAATGCCTTCTATAATAACACTCCTTTGGATTAATGTTCTAATTAAATGAAAGAACTGAAATATTCAGAACTGTGCCTGGAACACCATCAGGGTTCATTGCATTGTTAGTATATATTTTTTTTAAGATTTTATTTATTCATTTGAGAGAGAGGGAGAGGGAGAGAGAGAGGGAGAGAGAGAAGAGAGAGATAGAAGCAGGCTCCCTGTGAAGGAGACAGCCCGATGCGGGGCTCCATCCCAGGACCCTGAGATCATGACCTGAGTGAAGGCAGACATTTAAGCATGTGAGCCACCCAGACGCCCCACATCGCTAGTATTCTTAATAGTGCTCCGTGATTCTCAAAACTCATATCTACTTGGCTGCCACATCCTGGGTTTTAGTTTTAAGAGAAGCTTCCTTTTTATCCCAACTTTCATAAACACGTTGATCAGATCCAGTCTGTACTACAGTGTTTTTACTGGTTGTCTTTCTCCTTCCCGTCACAAGCCCTGTTTCCTGAGGCAGAAGGATCACTGTCTGCCTATGTTCTTTGTCCCTTCCTCACAGAGGGATACGGGGGCCTGCCCTTTCTTAGTGGCTCTGGAACAGCTCAGATTGTCTGTTCTCCTTGTCCCAGCTCTGCAAATTATTCTACTATTGGGTTTAATCTACTTGGTGTTCTGTTCATTTTTCTGATTCAACATTGTCTTCCCATGTGCTACCCACATTTCTATGTTTTTGTTCTTCCTCTAGCTTCAGTTCCTCTCTTAGTTTAGACAACGAGAGTGCCTGTAGCACAATTCAGAGATATTTACTGACATCTATCTGCCTTTATGGAGGCCCCCTGGGGTCCCTGCCTCCAGGACTAACTCCAGGTTTGAATCCCTCCTCTTGGATGCAGGCTGGACATAATGCACTGTGGATTCTAATGAATGGAATTCAACTGAAGTGCCGGGATATCCCTTCTGAGACTGGTGTGCAGAAGGAAGTGGCATCCTCCTGGGGCGGTGTCCCTGTTGTTTTTTTTATCAGAAGTGCTCCCTCCAGGGGGAGTCAGTGAGTAGGCTGTGAGTGCAGCGGTATGGAGAAGCATGGAGAGCGGGTCCATACTTCCTGGAGACTGCATCCAGTCGCACTGGGTCATCAGCAACCTCCAGAGAAGGCTTGGTGCAGGTTTACCCAACTAAGCATTCTGTCATTGGGAAGCCTCTACATTTGGGACAATGTGTGACAATGGCAATAGACAGTTAACAGGAGTTTCCCTGTAACTTTGTGTCACATCTCCATATTTTAATCCATCCCCTTCATTTCTGCTTCTGCTGAGTCACTCACTGTGGCTATGGCTTCTTTTGGCAGTTTTACCTACAAAGTTGCACATGAAAACTGTCTACTACAAATGGACGTGATTTGTGATTTTGACTTTCTCTCCTTCCTGTCCTTGGTCAATTTCCCCTAATTTCCACTTCACACTCTGTAGGTACCTGTGTCTCCTGTTCTCAAGGCCACTAATTTGTGCCTGCTAGGTTTTTCTTCCTGACACATTTATCTCTTACATGCAAAAAATCCCATGTGTGGTGAAGGATCACAGACCAGCCGTTTCTCTCCATTTCTCAGTAGTGTCATATTGCTGAATTTATGAAACTTTCATTTGTTAGAATTTGTGGGACTCGCCCACTCCAGATTCACACTGATCCATGCAGCATGATGCATTTTTAGAGAGACTTTGTTAAGGAGAGCTTTAAACATGGTAGCTTATTTAACTGATTAGGTCCAATTAGGCAAGTATTCAAACATAACTGCTACATTTTTGACATCATTAAAAATCATTACAGTTGAAGAACGATATCATTCAGAGCTTGTCCATTTCCTACACACAGACTCCCTGCACAACCTCACAGCTTTCCTTCCGACGACAGGAGGTTCAGTGCCAGTGCTAACCCGGGCCCTGACATGGCCCATCAAAAATAATGACGCTTGACAAACACAGCTTTAAATCTCCCTCTTCGCCTCTCGCGGTATTTTTTACCCCCAGCGCTTCAGTCCCCTGTAAATAAAAACAAGAGCTGTTCTTTATTCTGGCTCTTGCTTTCTGATGAAGGAAAATGGATGGCATAACAGCATGTGAGGAAATACAGTATCTTTATAAAAGTAACCTTACGTAACACTCTTTTTGCAGTGCCAGCTGGGAAAACAATGTTATAATGGTAAGAAAGGAAATATCACGGTAACTACAGTCTTCTATAAAAGATTAAACCAAGATAAAAAAGTTTTATGCACTATGTGTGTCCTAATCATAACTTAACGAACATTAGTGGTAGGAATATGGGAAAAAATGGGACTCCTGGGTGGCTCAGTTGGTTAAGCATCTGCCTTCAGCTTGGGTCATGATTTCAGGGTCCTGGGATCGAGTCTTGCATTGGACTCCTTGCTCAGTGGGGAGCTTGCTTCTCTCTCTCCCTCCCCCTCTGCTCATTCTCTTTCTCTCTCTCAAATACATAAGCAAAATCTTTTTTAAAAATGCCATATAAAAATATAAAAAATTATAAAAACAAATGAAACACTTAGGTGTTTCTATGATCATAGGTATATAATTGCAAGAATTGATAAATGTTTATTTCTACCCCTTTCAAAAATGGCTCACTATGATTAAAATGGGCATATGGGCATAAAAATTG
Organism: Mustela nigripes; assembly: GCF_022355385.1. Taxonomy (NCBI): domain Eukaryota; kingdom Metazoa; phylum Chordata; class Mammalia; order Carnivora; family Mustelidae; genus Mustela; species Mustela nigripes. Next base: position 122,617,109 of record NC_081560.1, on the reverse strand, counting down.
CTCACACCATGAGGTGCCTGGGTGGGTCATTGGGTTAAAGCCTCTGCTTTCGGCTCTGGTCATGATCCTAGGGTCCTGGGATTGAGCCCCACATGGGGCTCTCTGCTCAGTAGGGAGCCTGCTTCCTTCTCTCTCTCTCTACCTGCCTCTCTGCCTATTTGTGATCTCTGTCTGTCAAATAAATAAATAAAATCTGTTTTAAAAAATTGCTCACACCTCTTCACCAAAAATAACAAAACATTATTCTTCCCTAAATTCTCCCCTCCTCTCAATTGACAAGTTATTTGACTGAATGTGAAATTTCTGTTATTTCCATTAACATTTCTTTCAGCCTTTTACCAATATATGCTACAAATGTTATAGTTATTTAAATTTTTGCCATTCCATCTGCTCAAGACAAAAAATACAAACTGAGTCAAATATTTTCTAGAAACAATTATGAATGCCCATCTCAGTACATTTACTTTCACTGAACTTGTGTGCCATTATCTCATTGTTTAAATCTTACTTTTGCGCCAAAATGACTGCATTCTATAAAGGCATATTGCTGGTGCAACATTTTATACATGTTTCCTCTCTCACGATTCCCAGAAAGTAGTTCTATACTTAGGGTGTGGGCAAACCGATCCCTAGGATACGGGACAGTCACAGGACCTATGCTATGAGAGCAAATGCTACCAGGGTTTCTCCTACAGTCAACTGAAAGTGGATTGAATTAGAAGCTCCATGCAGGGTCCTGAAAATCCATGGTAATACCTCCTGTCCCGAAAGAAGTGAGCACAAAGCGCGTCTCATCTTCGTCTGCTTTGGTTCCATACATCTTCTCCTCCAGAAGACAAGGAGATGAAAGATATAAGCGGGGATGAATTTCAAATCCTTTCATGAGAAATGACATTAAAATAGCTGTTATTTGAGCTAGTTTTTTTTTTTTTCTAGATTAAGGAGAAAGGACACCCAGATATCTTAATACCAAGAAAATAAATGAATCAGACAGATTGAACAAATCTGATTAAAATGTTGGAATATAACACCTAAGAGGAAAGATACTAAAGAGAAATTTTTATATTTGGATTTAGTAGAGTCAATTCTGTATGGAAAAGATGGGGGGAAATGACCCTAACAATCACCTATGGGACAAAAGTGCCCAGGAAACCCAACTACCATGAGGTTAATCTAAAGAAATAATGGTCTAAGTTTGCGAATAACCAACATAGTGGACAAAATATCAATATATTGAGAAAATCATTTGTTAGATAAAATTGATAAAATCTGTCTCGCATCTTCAGTGGAGCAAGAAAACACAATGGTAAATATAGAAATAAATGTATATTGTCCAAAACTAGGTGAAGAAACAAGTTATTTTTGCCCTGCTCTGACCAGATTAGAGCAGGAGTTACAGGCTGTGTCTGTGGTGTATATTTTATAAAATTCATTGACTTATGAGGACACATTGCTGAAGAGTATGACCAGTTTACCAAAAGCCTGGAAAATCATATTAGTTGGAGCATAAGAAGCAGACATTTACATAAGAAAGAGAGGAACATGAATAATATTACAGCCTTATGTTCCTATATCCAGCATGAGACAGTTGTTGGTCATGTATGCGAAGAAATTAAAGTTGATCCTTGGACAATGAGGGTTTGAAATACATGAGTCTACTTACATGTGATGTTGTTTTTGGTTTGTTTGTTTTTTGTTTTTGAGAATCACAGTATAGTGCTGTCAATTTATTTTTTTCTCCCTTACAGCATTTTTTAAATAACATCTTCTTTTCTCTAGCTTACTTCATTGTAAAAATGCAATATATAATACACATAATGTACAAAAAAGGTGTCAGTCAACTGCTTATGTTATTGATAAGGCTTCTGATCAATAGTCAGCTATCAGTAGTTAAGTTTGGGCGGGGCTAGTTCAAAGTTATATACAGATTTTTACTAGGGGCTAGTGGGGGTTGTTGGTGAGCCTAAACCTCATGTCACTCCAGGATCAACTGTACTTTACGGTCCTGAGGCTTGAACTGCTTAGCTTGCCCTTGTAAACTGTAGATGTCTCTATCAGGAGCCCACAAGGGGCACAGTTGTAGTTCAGTAAATGTTAGGTCCTTTGTATTTGACTGAAACAAGAAAGCACCTGCTGAGACTGGGGATGGGGTGGCTGTGAGGGGGGCTGCACAGCCCGGCAAGTCATCCTTCAGTAAAGCTCGTGTGCGGAATGGGATGAATTTTAACTACAAAAGTCGTAGGGCAAAGAAGACAGATTTCACAGTAAGAGGTTGAAAAAAGTTTTCAGAAAGAAGATGGAAGTCCTCTAAGAAGGCATTTAAAGTCTGTTTCTGGGGACAAGTATCCAGAGAGAATGAGAAGGAGAGAGGAGATATAAACAGTGTGGTTTGGAAGGACAAATATGAAAGGATTACGCTCATTGTAATGGAAATGAACTATTACTAGTTAGAATTGGGATTTATGAATACTAATTTGGAGGGAAGTACGATATATAAATGAGAGTTATTAAGGTGTCTTTGCAAACAGAAGCAGCTTCGTATTTCTCCCCACACAAGAAAAATGAGAAGGCGAGGAAGAGCCATAAAGAGAAAATGTGGTGATATGAATTCTGTCGAGACATTGCTAGAAAAGATAATAAAAAGAGGGCTTTGCCCCCAGGAATAATGATGCTCTCCTAACCTGTGGCCTCGCTGATTTAACTACCTACCATATTAACATCACATCATACATAAAACCACCTGTATAGATGTCTTTTAAAACTAAGGAAAACCCTAAAGGAGGAATTATCCCATTATGGTCCTATCATTTTATTTTCTTATTCAGTGTATGCGAAACTGTCCAGTAGCTGTTGTTTTCCAGTAAGCTGTTGTATTTTGAAATTATGCTGCATGAGATAACATCTTGCCACTCACCACAAGCAATCTTGTCATCCTTTGCAAATTATATATACAAACACATTTATATGCATATGCGTAATTGCATTATCAGAAAGGGTTCAAAAGTGAAATGAGGTATAATAAAATTGTTATTAGCGTATAAAAGAATAACCATGGGAGGATTGCATGCACATCTGGTGGAGCCTACCACTGGTGTTTAGAAGGGTTCTTGGTCATAGGAACTGTAATTCCATCAAACATCAAAAAGCAAGCTGTAAAAAAGTACTTAAACTGAGCAAAATGGTTGCAATTTGATGGGTATCCCTAACACCAGGGCCCAAACCCACATCTGAAAACCAGGGCACTAAAGTCAAGGGACAGAAAATGGATTTCAAGCCCTGTCATGATAGCTATATGAGTCAGGAAAAGCAAGTATACTCCCAAAGTGGAAGAATTCTTTGTTAAATAGAACTTTGGAAGATACTAAACATTTAAATCATATAAATGATCAGTATATTAGGGGGTACTGCTAGATCAAAGATTTAGAGATTTTGGGTTATAAGCCCGATTCAACTGTTACTGAGTGGGAGACTTGTAAGCCCTTTAAGCTGTCTTATAATTTTTAATTCTCTATGAATTCTGAGTTTGAATTACAAACAAACAAACCACCTCAAGAGAAGATGTCATTGAAAGCCATGAGGATCAAGTCCGAGGTCTGTTCCAGCTGTTCTCATTGGGATGCTTGCGATGTTGGTTTTTCACATGCTGTGGATACGGAGGGGTTGTGATGCAGCCCAAAAGGCGAAAAACCCCATTCTCAGACACGGAGCTATTTGTAAGAGCATGTATAGAATCACCATATGGGCATTTAGTGAAGCTGGTATCAGGCCCACAGCTAGAAATCGGAATTCTGCAGCGAAAACCTTTTGGTTTGTTAGGGATAAAAGAGATCAGTAGAGATCATGGCATAAACTGTGAGGCCACCTGAACATCAGGTCCCAGCTGACCAGGGGGCTATTGCTGGTGTTTGTGCATTTACAGGGAAAACTAGGTGTGCCCTGAACAGCGGGCTCCTGGTTCCTGCAGGCCGAAGATAAAGGAAGCCGGGAACTAAGGGCAAAATCTTATATAATGCCGCCTATGACTATTTTCTTTTTAATTTTTTAAAAAGATTTATTAATTTATTTTCGAGTGAGATCGTGCAAGTGAGGAGGGGTGGAAGGAGAGGGAGAGAGAATCCCAAGCAGATTCCTCATGTTCAGCATGGGGCCAATGCAGAGCTAGATCTCATGACCTTGAGATCACGACCTGAGCCCAAACCAAGAGTCAGATAGTTAGCTGACTGAGTTCCCCAGGGACCACGACCATATTCTTTTTTAAAATATATTTGGAAGCTATATAAAGCCTACTGGAGTCTGAATCTTTGGAATATTTTCTAACAGGTTTCTAGGGATGAAGGCTTCTGATTAGACTTCTTGAGATTGTCTTGTGTGCTCTTCTTTGCATATACCTGTTAGTTCTGCTTCCTGAGTTAGGGGCGAGATAACATTGTGCCCTTCCCACTGAAAGCCTCGATGATGTCAAAAACCCTCGTGGACCCCAACCCTCATATAACAAAGTCCTCCATATTGTGCATGAATCTCAATTCCCACACAGAAAAGAGGGAGAGGATGTCCAGGTGATAAAGTTTCAATCCATGAAGCACTTTGCTTGTCTAGAAGACATACCACTTATTCACAGATTTTTTTTTTTCCCCAGAAAACAATCATTAATCAATATTGATTTATCTGTATATCCAGAGTTCACATCTTTTGTTTTCAGGGGCCAAATATTCATTCAGATATTGAGAAATACAGAACAGAATATAGCATATGTGAGGTCACATAGTAAACCACGTGGAGAGAGACCAAGAACTCTTGGTGAAATTTTTGTAGCAATGTCTTAGACCTGTCTTGGGGGAGCATATTTCTCAGGGTGGAAGGTGATTCTTGGAATGAGGTTTTATTTTTTATTTTTATTTTTATTTTTACTTATTTTTATTTTTTTAAATTTTGTATTAACATATAATGTATTATTAGCCCCAGGGGTACAGGTCTGTGAGTCGCCAGGTTTACACATTTCACAGCACTCACCATAGCACATACCTTCCCCAATGTCCATAACCCCACCACTCTCTCCCTACCTTCTCCCTACCTTACTTTTATTTTTTTAAAGGTTTTACTTATTTATTTGACAGAGATACACAGCAAGAGAGGGAACACAAGCAGGGGGAGTGGGAGAGGGAGAAGCAGGCTTCCCCCTCAGCAGGGAGCCCAATATGGTTCTCGATCCCAGGACCCCGGCACTACAACCTGAGCCAAAAGCAGACACTTAATGACTGAGCCACCCAGGCGCCCCTGGAATGAAGATTTAAATTCTTGTTTATTACTCTTACTGCAGCAGTCACAACTCAGGGCTAATGGATTGGCAATAAAAAGATACTCAAATAGTAATACTTATGATATTTTGCTAGAACTCGTGTCAGAGAAATTTAGGAATTCTGTGGAGTGGAAACTGAGTTGAGCCCGTCATCCTTCAGCTAATTTGAGAAAATGTTTTGGTGAAGGTAAAGATGACAAAGGGTGTTTGGAGGCAGAGTGTTGCAGTATCAAACAAGTCAACAGTCTCTTGCATGTGCTGGCAAAATTCAGACCTGATATAAATATAATATATGCATATATATACATATGTGTATGTATTACATATTTATATTATGATGAATACCTAGTACAGTACCTAATGCCCCTGGTGGGTTCTGGACAAATATTTCATCATCAAACCCAGTATTTTTTCAATGAACATGTCTGTTTAGTTCAGGTTTTGCTCTCAAATGCATTTAAATGAATCTTAATGAAAAATAAAATAAAAACAACTTTGGATTTTTCAGAGTCTTTTAGTTTCAGGAATACAAATAACATATGATTACAGTGGCATCTTAAAATTGTTATTTATCTATATTCTAAAGTATCTAAAACTCATAAAACTAAAAGAAATTCTGAATATTTTATCACGATATTTTTCACATTTTTACAGGAGCTATCATGGAAAGCTCAAGCATCATATTGCCTGGGAGCCTTCCCTTTCAGATCAGGGTGTACCCTGGGCTAATTTCACCTGCCCCGAGTCCTCACATCCTCCATCTGAGGCACTTTATGCCTTTCTCCCTGGTGGTCTTTCCGTGTCCTGCCCTTCCTGGGGCAGGTTTTCCTGACCAGAGGGGTTGCCGTCCTGGGAAGGGAAGAGACATTACAGGGTCAACCCAACTGATACACATTTTCTAAGGGGGGCTTCTCAGCAAGAGCAGAACCATTAGAAACAATTCACTTTATCCATATGTTACACTTTTTCATTCATACCTTGTGACCTCCCTAGAAACCAAAAGCAATCATTGATCATTCCTCTTTGTCATTTGTGACTGCTGACCTACGGGGTGGCTTTTTCTGCATCTGCTAATATAATAGAGCCTTGGAAAAGAGCAAAGCATATTATCAGCTGGATTAACAGCAATGTGTGTATCCCATTTAAGCTCTTGTTGTATGCTGCAATAAAAAGGGGTATTAGCTCAGGCTGAGAGCTGGCCAATTCTCAGAATGACCAATTTACCAATTTGAAAAAAAAAAAAAAGAGGAAAAAGAAGTCTTACTCTAAAATATACATTTTGATCATCTTGATTACCACAGTTTGTGTTGAATATATATAATACTCAGAAAAATATTTTGTGTAATACAATAAAAATCCAGGGTGTTGTAAAGAATATATTAGGTTACATTGATTATTATTTAACAATCTCTAAAAACAGTTTTTATAATCTTATATTTATGGTTCTTTTCCCCAGTTATTCAAAGGATTCTTTTAGCAGTTTTTTTTAAGGGTTTTTATTTATTTATTTGACAGAAACAGAGAGACAGCAAGAGAGGGAACACAAGCAGGGGAACTGGGAGAGGGAAAAGCAGACTCCCCACTGAGCAGGGAGCCTGATGTGGGGCTTGATCCCAGGACCCTGAAACCATGACCTGAGCCGAAGTAAGATACTTAAGGACTGAGTCACCCAGGTATACTTGCCAGGTTCTTAATCACATATTAACCTTAATTTGCCATTTATAATAACTAGTGCTCCAAATTTGCTATTATATTTCTCTAATTATTTTTTAGTGTTTTCAGCACTTTTATCTTAGTTGATTTTTGAACCTTTTATCATAAGATCACTTTTCTGGGATGGTATATATTACTAATCATTGTGTATTCGTGTACTGTATACTACTTTCTAGGTTTTCTCACTTCCTTTTTTCTGTTTTAATCATCCCACCCTCTCATGTTAAAACTTTCTGCCCTAAGCTACCAACACAATATATTCTGATTGCTGTTTGGTAGAAATCAACATTTTAGTATTTCACTTGACATACGGCGTTTCCAGCCACTTCTGCCTTTTTTCAAGTGTTTTTGAATATTATTTTCTTGGAATCTAAATGTAAGCACTCACCTTGTAATTTGCCAAATCCTCACTTAATTGTACACTTGTAGTGATGGGTAACCAAAGCTTGAGCATTTTATTATTTTTTATTTGGCAAGTGGCATTAGGACCTAACTTTATGTTCCTTTTCCCTTACATTGTCTTTCTCTTTGTTGAAGCTTTCCCTTTGTTCATCCATCATTCTCCTCACCGTGATAAGCGTCTTTAGGAATGTCATTTTGAACACTTTATCAAGGAATCCATTGATCTTCCTTAAGGTTTCTGGACTCTTACCTTGTTCTTGTCTTTGGAGCACACTCTTCGTGTCTTCATTCTCCTTCACTCTGCGTGTTGGTTTTGTGTCTTTGATGAAACCACCACCTGTCCAGGTTCTCCCAGGGTCACCCAGGTAGAAGAGAGACCCTGTGCTTCAGCCTGGCCTGGCTCTTGAGTGTTTCTTCCACTCCAGCAGCTGTCTACATCCCCTCCTTGTTCCCAGTAGCTCAGTAGGACCTGCCAGAGTCCCTGGGGGAAGGCTTGCTGCAGGCTGGCTGGAAGCCAGACCCTCAGGCTATAGCTCAAGTGAATACCTTGACCTCTTAAGGGGAAGCCCTAGGAGCTTGTGGCTTCTGCCTGCTCCTTCTGTGCTGATCCCTAGGAGGGTTAGTGGATTAAGGGATGGTTTCTTTGCGGGGCACCTGGGTGGCTCAGTGGGTTCAAGCCTCTGCCTTCAGCTCAGGTCATGATTCCAGGGTACTGAGATCGAGCCCTGCATTGGGCTCTCCGCTCAGCAGGGAGCCTGTTTCCCTTCCTCTCTCTCTGCCTGCCTCTCTGCCTACTTGTGATCTCTGTCTGTCAAATGAATAAATAAAATCTTTAAAAAAAAAAAAAAAGGATGGTTTCTTTGTTCGGCACATGCCTTTGTGACCCGTGAGCTCAAGCCCCACCAACCACCAGAGCCAAGCCATCAAGGGGTCCATCCCCCAGGGGGCAGCCTTTTAGAGTCTGGATGTCAGATGTGTGCACAGAGCTCCTCCCCAGGAAGTGCTGGGGATTTGGAGTGGGCTGTATGGAGCACAGGAGATGTTGTCTGCTGGCTTCTGGCTTCCTTGCTCCCCGGTAGGGGGGAAGGTGGGAGGAAGAGACACTGCAGTTTGTCCCTAGATCATTGACAAATTAGAAGCTTAACCCTTAGGCTATAGTCGAAGAGAGGCAAACAGGACCTCCTGAAGGGAAAGGCTGGGAAGAGGGTATTTTTGCTGGCTCCCCTCTATGTTGAGCCCGGAGCCCTGAGCCCAGAGTGGGAGCCACCGTGAGTCCAGAGAGGCAGCCAGAACTCACTGATTCTTGTGGGCACAGCTCTGTTTGCTCTCAGAGCTAGGTGTTCTGGCTGTGGAAGGCTTGATTAGCAGGGTGCTAGGTGCTGCGTCCAAACTGTACCCTCCTCAGGGAGAAGCTGGGAGTTGTGTGTTCCCTCCCTATTCCGCATCACTGTGTGGGGGGCAGAATTTATGGTGAGAATGTGTCTCAGCCCCTCCTACCCTTTCCCTGCAGGCATTTTCTTGTTCCCCTGATGTGTAGGAGTCATTCAGCTAGTTTCTGGATTTCCTTCAGAAGGAATTGTACCATATGTAGTGTAGACGGAGTGTGTCCGTGGGAGGCGGGGAGTTCAAGAGCCTGCTGCTCGCCGTCCTGGACCAGAATCTGTCCCTTCCATTTTATAGTCATCTGAAATATATCAGATGCTGGGGGCCAATCTGTTGGGAAATTTTGGTTATACTACATTATAAAATAGACATTTTCATATATTAAATATATTCATACGAAGACTATGTCATCTTTTGATTCTTACAGTTTCACAAATAGAATATGTATATAAATATTCCTAAGAAGACTAAATTTTTCAACAGTGAATTGATAGGTATTATTAAAAACTGCTTAAATCATATTATGTCATATAAATTGCATTTCATCTTTAAATGCTTTCTTTTGAAAATTGGTAACTTTTGAAAATTTAGAGAATTTGTCTACAAATTTTTATCTAATTACCTTGGAATTTCATTTTTTTAAGATTTTATTTATTTATCTGACAGAGAGAGAGTGCAAGTAGGGAGTAGCAGAGGGAGAGGGAGAAGTAGACTCCCCGAAGAGCAGGGAGCCTCACACAGGGCTCCATCCCAGGACCCCGGGATCATGATCTGAGCTGAAGGCAGACATTCAACCTACTGAGCCACCAAGGCATCCCTAACATTCATCTTACACTATCATAGACTGTGTCATGATGTGCCCTACAAAGTAGTCATAGAATCATTTTAGTAATTACAGATTTCAAATGGTATTAACTGAGAAAAAAAACACACATCAAACTCAACCACATTATTAATATTTCACAAATCCTAGAGATACAAACATAGGAATTTATAGTTAACATTGCTTCTACCCTAATGTAAGATGCTGTGGGAGGTGTATTAAAACCTGCCAAGTCATGATCAAAGCATAATTAGTATTCTATGTATGGCCAGTGAATCAAAATATCCCACTGAAACAGTACTTTTTTTTTTTTAAACAGCCAACTGGAGAAAGGAGAAAAGGACCTAGAGATTGAAGTAATGATGTAACAGCAGGTGCATTGCATGTTTCTGATGGCCTAAGTTAAAGCCTCACATTTAGTCACAGAAGGAACAGAGAGAAGCAGCCAAGACACTTGGAAAGAGGTTGGGAAAGATTAAAAAAAACAAAAACAAAAACAAAACAAACAAACAAACAAAAAAAACAGTAAGATAATTAAGCCATCGTTCTTACAAGGGACGGACTCAAACAGTTCAGATCCCACAGCCCAGAAGTAAGCAGAAGACATAGCAAGGTCTTTGTGTGGATTCAGTGGCTTGCTAAAGACCAAAGTGGACAGTAAGTCAGTGAGTACAGTTTTTCTCATTTAAAAAAGAAAATAAAATTTTCTAAGCTTCAGTACACATTTCACTGAGCATTGTATTAAAAACAACAAAACAAACACAGCATACATATTAATAGGCAAATAAAAATGTGTACTTTTGCAAAAAAAAGTTATCCAGTGCAATTTGGCTTTTTTTTTTTTTTTCAATTTTTCAGATAGCAAATTAGGATATGAAGGATACTAAAGATATTTCTGGTCTGGCCGCATTGGTGTCCTGTGGATCATTAAATAGTTTTACAGAGCATGTTCTCACTGGGGTAGGTTTCTGTCCATCTTCTTCAGTCTTTACTTGTCTAAATCCTAAAAATGCTGTCACCCTCAGCTTAAATATTACCTTTTCAACAAAATCTCCTCGGACCTCCTTGTCTAAATTAGTCCCCAGCTTTCATTTATAGAGCAGATTTCTGGAGACTGAATGAAACAAAAGTATCTGAAGATGGTAGGATCATGCAGGCACAAAATGAACACTGAAAACACTGCATTATTTATACTGTTGTTGCCAGTCATTATTAGATCGCATAAAGTGTGTGGGTTTGGAATTCAAGTCCTGACTGCCACTGGCCAGTATTTGGCCACTGGAACAACTTTCTAGAAACTTCTGGATATCCATTTTCTCTTTGGTAAGGGAGTCAGAGGAATTATAGCTAATTCTTTAAGGCATAAAGTAGAAGTGGATGTGGAGGTAGGTGCTTGATAACAGTTTTTTTTTAATTTTTTTAATTTATTCATTTAACAGACAGAGATCACAAGTAGGCGGAGAGGCAGGCAGAGAGAGGGGGGGAAGCAGGCTCCCCACTGAGCAGAGAGCCTGATGCGGGGCTCGATCCCAGGACCCTGGGACCACGACCCGAGCCGAAGGCAGAGGCTTAACCCACTGAGCCACCTAGGCGCCCCTTGATAACACTTTTCATTCATACGCACACTCTTGCTAGCCTTCTCTGCTATGTACTTAAATGGTTTAATTTGCTGCAGGAAAGTAGCCATAAATACAATTTCAGTGTGCTATTACTAAGGAGTGGAAGTCTGAAAGTCCCCATGTGTATTTTATGGTATGCAAAGTTGAAAACACCTGAGTCTCCAATTTGATTCCAGGTAAATTGATCTGTTCCTTAAATTCTAACAGGAGGGTGTGACCCTGTAGGCAGGGAAGTTCTGAGTGTAGTTAGACAGTGAAACCAAACTACATAAGGATGATTAGTGTTCGTGTGAAGGAGAAGATAAAATATTAATGGAAGAATTCAATATAATTCTAGAAGATAAATGAAAATATAAGGCAATTAAATACATACTAATCTATAATGTACAATGTGAAATCATATGACAAGGTCATGCACCATTGCAAGACTCTTTGCAAAGACTAACTTGGGGAAGGAAGTTTTTGTTTCCATCTTTCAGTATCCACATTGCTTAGATTAAAAGCTACAGTACAGGGCAAACAAACCAATTCAGTTTTCACCATTAAGAATCCTGGAGTTTGGGGCACCTGAGTGGCTCATTGGGTTAAGCCTCTGCCTTCAGCTCAGGTCATGGTCTCAGGGTCCTGGGATCGAGCCCCTCATCGGGCTCTCTGATCAGCGGGGAGCCTGCTTCCCTTCCTCTCTCTCCCGCCTGCCTCTCTGCCTACTTGTGATCTCTGTCTGTCAAATAAATAAATAAAATCTTTAAAAAAAAGAAAAGAATCCTGAAGTTTAATGGCTAATATTCATCATCACTAGCCATCAGGGAGATTCAAATCAAAACCACATTGAGATACCACCTTATATCAGTTAGAATGGCAAAAACTAACAAGGCAAGAAACAACAAGTGTTGGGGAGGACATGGAGAAAGGGGAATCCTCTTACACTGTTGGTGGGAATACAAGCTTGTGCAGCTACTTTGGAAAACAGTGCAGAGGTTCCTCAAAAAATTAAAAATAGAGCTATCCTGTGACCCAGCATTTGCACTACTGGGTATCTTACCCCCAAAATACAGATGTAGTGAAAAGAAGGGCCATATACACCCCAGTGTTCATAGCAGCAGTGGCCACAATAGCCAAACTGTGGAACGAGCTGAGATGCTCTTCACCAGAGGAGAATAAAGAAGATATGGTCCATAGATATGATGGATTATTACTCACCCATCAGAAAGGATGAATACCCACCATTTGCATTGACATGGATGGGACTGGAGGACTTGCTAAATGAAATAAATCAAGTAGAGAAAGTCAATTATCATATTGTTTCACTTATTTGTAGAAAATAAGGAATAGCATGGAGGACATTAGTAGAAGCAAGAGAAAAATGAAGGGGGATATTGTAGGGGGACACGAACCATGAGAGACTATGGACTCTGGGAAACAAACTGAGGCTTTTAGAGGGGAGAAGAGTAGAGGGATGGATTAGCCCAGAGATGGGTATTAAGGAAGACATATATTGAATGGAGCATGGGCTGTTACACACAAACAATGAGTCATGGAACACTACATCAAAAACTAATGATGTACTATCTGGTGACTAACATAACATAATAAAACAAAATCCTGAAGTTCAGACCTTCACATTTTTAGCAGATTCAGGAAGACTAAGATAGAACTAAGGGGCAGATACTCAAATCCTGAAAATATCTATCAGTGACAAAACTACTTAGGGATATTCACTAATTTGAAGCTGAGACCAGGAATTCTAAGCCAAAACTTTACATAAATTGCCTTTCACACTGTACATTCTGATGTAGCGTAGGATACGTAGTGACGTGGGTGACCCATAAAGCAGAGTGATACACAGTGTGTGTACACAGGGTAGTGTGAACCCTGGGTGCGGGGACATATCTGAATGTTGTAGAAGACCCACATCTGTTCTGACAGCTTTTCATTTTTTTAATTAAAACTATTAATTTTTAATCTTGGCTTGTTTATTTATTTATTTTCCTAAATTGAACGTCATGTTGGGAAGGGATCATCCATTCATGAGGCCTATTACCCAAAACAATTAGCATATTGGCAAGGAAAGGTTTTGGCTTAATAATTGGATACAGGTGGAGGAAAGTAATGCCAAGGTTGACTCATTAGCAGGGATGACATATCCTTGCCCTGCTCATCCTTCCTTGCATCTCCTATTAAAAACAAACACACACACAAACAAAACTACACTGCTAGAAAACCTAATGATCAGCAAGAGTCAAGTTTACGTATTTCAAATAGAAAGTTGAGTGTGTCATGGTAGTCTAGTTTCAGATGATGCCCCGAATACCAAGACATCATCAAAGGAGTTAGAGAAAAGAGCATTTTCTTTCAGGCATTTCCAGATATTCTCTGATATTAACACTTAATATGCAGTAAAACTAAATAATTAGTACAAGAATACAAAACTCTGGGGTGCCTGGGTGGCTCAGTGGGTTAAAGCCTCTGCTTTCGGCTCAGGTCATGATCCCAGGGTCCTGGGATCGAGCCCTACATCGGGCTCTCTGCTCAGCAGGGAGCCTGCTTCTTCCTCTCTCTCTTCCTGCCTCTCTGCCTACTTGTGATCGCTCTCTGTCAAATACATAAATAAAATCTTAAAAAAAAAATACAAAACTGTGCACAATTTTTTTAAAAGAAAATAAATTATGGGGCACTTGGGTGGCTCAGTTGCTTGAGCGACTGCCTTCAGCTCAGGCCCTGATGCTGGAGTCCTAGGATCAAGTTCCGCATTGAGATGCCTGGTTGGTGGGAGGTCTGACCTTCCCCCTCTCATGCTTGCTCTCTCTCATTCTCTCTCTCTTAAATAAATAAATAAAATCTTTAAAAAAAAAAAGAAAAGAAATTATTTACTTGATTGTTTATGTGACACAGTCACATTCCACAGTCCCCAGATTCCAAATGCATTTCAAGTAAAATTTCTTGCAGACGGGGAAAATTCCTGTGTTTTAATTTGCTTACCCAGTACCCGGCATCGGAAGCATTTAGAATGTAATATCAAGGAAATGAATTATTTCAGGTCAAATCATGGTCCTTTTTTTTTTTTTTAATTTATTTATTTATTTGACAGAGAGAGATCACAAGTAGACAGATAGGCAAGCAGAGAGAGAGAGGGGGGAAGCAGGCTCCCTGCTGAGCAGAGCCCGATGTGGGACTCTATCCCAGGACCCTGAGATCATGACCTGAGCCGAAGGCAACGGCTTAACCCACTGAGCCACCCAGGCGCCCCAAATAATGGTCCTTTTGAGTTCAAACAATGTCATGTATTGAAGACAGTAAAATGTCACTTTTCCATTTACATTCTCTCTGTGCCGTTCTTCTGGGTTTTCTTGGGATTTACACTCCACTCCCCTTTACCTTCTCTGTGGCACTTGCTTCGTCCCTCTGCACGTAGACTCAGCAGAGCAGGACTGTCTACTCAGCATTGCACACTGACCGGCCACAGCAGAACAGACTCTGTAAAGGATGTGAGCACAGCAGATGCTCAATGCTCTCCTGAGGCCCTGGTCTTCATGGACCACATAGGCAGAACTCAGTGTAGCACGCAGTACCAATAGCAGTTTGGCTAAACTTCAAAGAGGCAGCCAGCCTTTTGAGGGGACCGAGAATAAAGTGTCCCATTCCTGATCTGACCCAGCCTGGATGGAGGAGCGAGCCCTGGGGAGTGGGTCTCCATTTAGATTTCAGTGTCCACTTCCCGCTTAGGCAGAGTCATCAGTGGGAGCCCACTGCCTGACCATCCCACAGGGTCCTCGGCACCCTCACAGCTAGTATGTGGCATTTCGGAAATAACCACTCCATTCTGTGTCTACTGCTTTCTTGTCACAAAGCTAAACATCTTTTAAAATTATAAAATTAGCAAACTACACATTCTAGGAGGTAATAGAGCACACTGCAAAGAAAAAAAATCCATTTCCTAAAAACTCTGATTTGAAGAATCCTTTAAAAATCCCTCATTCAATGGGGTGCCTGGGTGGCTCAGTCGGGTAAGCATCTGACTCTTGAAATATCGGCGTGGGTGGTCATGTCCTGGTCGTGATCTCAAGGTTCCAGGTTCAAGCCCCATGTTGGGCTCCAATTCAGCAGGGTGACTGAGATGCTCTGATCTTCTCTCCCTCTCCCTCTGCCCCTTCCCGCTGTGCATGCTCATTTTGTCTTTCTCAAATAAATAAGAAAATCTTTAAGAATAACCCTCAATGTGATTCTACATTAAACATTTAAGTCTTTATCCAAACATATTTTTTTTACTATTTAAAAAAAAATTGTAAATATTTCTTTTAATTTATTTATTTTTGAGAGAGAGAGAGAGAGAGAGAGAAAGAGCAATGAGATGGGGGGGGGGGGGACAAGAAGAGAAGGAGAAGCAGACTCCAGGCTGAGCAGGGAGCCAGATGGGGGGTTTGGAGACCTGAGTCAAAGGCAAATGCTTAACCAACTGAGCCACCCAGATGCCCTGAACACTATTTTTTTAAATTAAAAAATAATAGAACAAGAAGAATGTAACAGAGAATATTAGTAGTTTAATCCTCCTCTTAATGTTGCTCTTTGAGGCTAAACCTAAGATAATTATTGTGACACAATTAAATTCAGCAGAATTTTTAAAAAATAGTTATTTTAACACAATTTTCTGACACACATCAAATCATAAAATGGTAGTCACCAGGCTCATAGCAGAAATTTATTAAAAAGTTCTCACAAAAACCTTATTGAGTATTTTAATAACATCGATGAAATGAAATTGAACTTTGTTTCTCAACTTCCTAATTTTAATGGCATTATCAGTGACTGCTGGATGCAGATTTGTATTTCCACAGATGTCAAAAATATTCTGAGAGATAGAAGAAAAAAAAAAAAGCATACAGAAGCCCTTCTCTGGCCACAGATAGTTTCCAGCAGAGGGAGAGTCAGAGAGAGAAGAGATAGATGCACAGGGAGCAGGAAGGCTCATGTCTGTATACCTGTTAAAAGAATGAGAAGAGTCATATGTCAGTGGCAGGGCTCCAGCCCCCAAGAGATGTTCTTGAGTCCCGTTCTGCCCCCAAACTGTGTCTTAACATCTTGACTTCAACACAGTTTGTTCTGTCTCCTGTTCTCCTGCTATACACATACACACTCTCTCTCTCTCTCTTCATAAAATAGAGATTTCTGGCAGCATGACGATACTTTCCTAAGTCATGGAAACAGCACGACACCTCTTCTGTAACCTCAGTTCATCGTATGTGTGAGCCAGATGGAACTGGCTCTTTAGATTTCATTATGCTTCAGGTATCAGCTCTTCTTTGCGACAAGTGGTTGAATATATAGAGTTATTTTTGCTTCTTTTAAACCGTGCTCCTCTTATCTCAGTCCAGTAACACTGGGCCGTGTATGAAAGGTTACAGCAGCTGTACTCTATTATGTGTTGAGACAAGCAGGCTAGGTGCTGTACCCCAGGTATTTTCTTGTTTTCTCAAATAGTCAAAGGCTAAGCTATGGTTATGATTTTTGTGCTCGTTCTCCCTTTACTTACATTTCCAAAGTGGGAACTCATCACCCTGATCCCCGTCTTGAGCATCTGTGATACATCAGGGACCATTTCCAAGCCTTCACTTGCTTATCTAATCATTGTACTGCAATTACGGAAGCAAACTTATCTAATAAGCTACGTCATTTCCACAGCCCTCAACGTATTTCAATGAAACTTACTTTATGTTGCAGAAATGATACAATGTAAGGATTAAGTCAAAGTAAAGTGTACATTTCTAGGAAAGCTTAGCCACTATTTGAGTCTCAAGTCCATGAGCAAAACCTTCTGACTGAATTCTCTCAGGACGTGAAGAGAGCGTTAAGCGGTAGAAGAGTAAGTAAAGATCAAGTGTCAGCCTGTCAGATGTCTGTAAATCACAATTAAGTTGTTTTCTAATTATAGATGTATTCCTCGGCATTCAGCTCCACTCCAGCATGTCAGGAAGAAATGTTAATATTCTGACCCTGAGGTCTGGCAGCATTAGACCTGCCTGTTACGTTTACATATTAATATAAGGTGCTTCTTTGTTTGTCTCCTATGCCTCTCTCTTGCAGCAGGATGACAATTACTTCCCTGCCGGGGTCCTTGGATTGGCAGGCAAGGCTCTCCCTGTGCCATTCTCACTGACGTTCCAGAAGCCAGGTGATACAAAAACAAGGAGAGGAAGCTTTATTGAGACATTTTAAAAGGCTTCCTGGATGTTGGCTAAGGAGATAGACTCCAGTGTTACATTTCCCGAACTATTTGAAATATATGTTAGATTCCCCTGACTCTTGTAAAGATTATAAAAACCAGCAATGGGCTTTTTATGGTATGTTATCAGTATTTCTCTTTCTAATCATCAACTTTTATTGCATTTACATCTCCTGACGCTTCTTCTCCTCAATAAAGTCTCACTTCCTCTTTCTTGGACTATCTCAAACCTTATTTGCTCTGAAATTTCGTCATGGCCAACTGTTTGCCATAAAATAGTAGAAGCGGTCTGCATTCTCTGGTCTCATTCTGCACCATGAAGAGTAACAAAGGTTTGATTTATTCAAAAGATGTTGTAGTCTGTTTCAAAGAGATTTGTTTAGATGAGAAAATGTAATAGAAAATGCAGCTTAATTTTACTGACGATCCACAAACATAAACAAGAGATTCTCTGATGTCATTTTATAAGTCAGGTGAGAGATTATAAGCAGGATCATAACAGCCAAATCCACACATTTTTGAAGATCAGTTCAACTTTGGGATGCCAGTGTCTGCTGTCAGCTCAGGTCATGATCCCAGTATCCTGGGATCCAGCCCAGCATGGGGCTCCCTGCTCAGTAGGGGGCCTGCTTCTCCCCCTTCCCCTGCTCATGCTTATTTCCCTCTTTCTCTGTCAAATACCTAAATAAAAATCTTAAAAAATATAGAAAGATCAGTTCAACTTTGTCTATAGCTATAGCATTCCACATTCCTCATCTATGTTTACATGGCAAAGTCAGAAGGAGAGCCCTTAATAAGTTTCTGTAACATTTATTTTAAAACTAGAACCTTCGATAAGTCCTTGTAAGAGTTCATGACAGAATTTTCTTCTGGGGCTTAAATCCTAATGTGTTCACAAAAATTCACTGCTATAATAGAAATGGAAGCAAAGGGCAGGTCACCAGATACAAAGCATGAATTAATACAACCATAGAGTACCCAAAAGAAATACATCTTGTTAAGGAAAGGGTGCTCATAATTTAAAGAGTGTGCTGGATAGATAAACAAACAAACAAACAAACAAACCTATAAAGTTATAGGCACTCTCCCAATTAAATAATTTTCATTAGTTCATTCTCTCTTTTTCCGGAACTTCTGTGTCTTTCTCCTGCTCTCTTTCTCTGTCCCTCTCAATCTCTCTCTCACACATGCACCCACACATAGCTCCATACCCACACATATTTGCATAGATTCCTCTTTGCCTTTTCTTCTGTCTTACATATTTGAAATTACCAAGAAAGTTCATGAATTTTGTGGTAACTTTAGGGACAAAGTCCAAGTCCCTTGGCATAATTCAAGCTCTTCACCTGTGACGTGATTTATTCTCATAATTCTAACTCTTTTTTCCCTGTGGCAACAATTAAATATGTTTGCTAAAATGAGGTCTAGCAATGCAGAACTATCCTATCAAATAAAACATGGTTTATATCAGAGTAATATCAGTCTAGATCTCTTTATAAGCATATGTGCAGGTAGAAAAAGAGATAGGTACAAGTTTAACTGTTTCACTAGAATGATAAATGTATTTATGAAAATGGATTATAATATGCATATATATTTAATGGAAATATTAAATACAATTTGCTTTCATTTAAGAAAAGAAAATTTAAATGGAAATCAAAGCAATTGATGAATTTCAGATAGTAACTTTTTAAGATTCAATTAAGATTGACAAGAAGATTCCAAAAATATTAATAAGTTAAAGTCATTATGTCTTAAAATACATTTTAATATTACTCAGTGTTGATTTACTTGAAATAAAAATTTGAGAAGACAGCCTGTTATTATATCTCCTAATTTTATGAATCACATTATTTTCTTAAAAACCTTGTGGCATGTGGCAATAATAATTGCATTCAGTTTTTTAATGATTTCTCACTGTTTTTTTTTTCAATTTAATTGTACCGTATTCTCTCTTCTTGCCCTTTAAACATGGTTCTTTCCATGACGCCTGACTTCAATATTTTCCTTAATTTTTAATCAGTTCAAAGTATGTGTTTGTTAAAGACTCATGGTAATTGTATTAATAATTCTTTTTTTCACATTTAAGAAAGTTTCCATTGTTTTTGTTTTGTTTATCCATAAACAGTGTCTTGGCTGGTTATATCTTCAGGCCATGCTTTCTTTAGAAATTTGAGACACTGTCTGCTGACTTCTTGTTTTCGTTGTCATTTGGGAAAACTCTCAAGCGGCTTAAATTTCACTTTTTTAGGGAATTTGATTTTTTGGCCTTGGCAGATGAAGAAAATTTGTCTTAATGTGGAATATATTATAGTCCTTATGTCCACATTTTCTAGAATATGATTTGTTCTTTCAAAATGCATATTCTGTTCTTTATTTTTTTTCAAAACAATGTCCCTGAAATATTTTGAACATCTTTTAGATCCATTATAAATTAGTTTAAGTAAGTTCTTTGTTTTATGTATTTTATTTTTAAAAAAGATTTTATTTATTTATGTATTTATTTATTTGAGACTGAGAAAATATGAGCAGGGGGAGGGGCAAAGGGAGAAGCCAGCACCCCGCTGAGCAAGGAGCCCAACATGGGGCTGATCCCAGGACTCTGAGATCATGACCCAAGCCAAAGGCAGAAGATTAACCGATTGAGCCCCCGCCAGGTACCCCATTTTATTTTATCATTAATTTTTTTGAGCATAGCTGACACAGATTATAACCTTACTTATAGGTGTACAACACAATGATGTAACATCTCTATGCTCTCCACAGTGGCAGCTCCCACCTGTCACCATCCCATAATGTTACAGTGGCATTGACTGTATTTTCCATGCTGTACCTTTCATCCTTTTGACTTATTCCTTCCATAACTGGAAGTCTGTAAGCCTCTCTCTCCCTTTCCTCTTCATCCATTTTGTCCATGCCCTCCATCCTTGTTTATTCTCTCTCACTTGCTTTCTTTTCTTTTCTTTTTTTTTTTTTTTAGATTTCACATATGAGTAAAATCATATGGTATTTATCTTTCTCTGACTGACTTATTCCACATAGCATAATGCCTTCTGGGTCCATCAATGTTGTAGCAAATGGAGAAAGTTCATCCCATTTTATGGCTCTGTAATCTGTCTCTCTTTGTGTGTGTGTGTATATACATACACACCATGTCTTCTTTATCTTTTCATATAAAAATGACCCTCAGGTTGCTTCCTGATACTCAAAGATACTCAAAAGATACTCAACATCCCTCATGTAAACAATGCTGCAGTACACCTAATCCTGCATGTATCTTTTGAATTAGTATTTCTGTTGTCTTCGGGTCATGTACCATATATAGTAAACCCTAAGGACTCCATCACAAAACAAAACAAAACAAACAAACAAAAAACTTCACCAAACCAAGCAAGCAAGCAACCAACCAACAAACAAAAAATGACTAGAAGTAATAAATGAATTCAGTAAGATTGCAGATTATAAAGTTAATAACCAGAAATCAGTCATATTTCTATATCTTAATATTGAAGTATCAGATGATAAATGAAGAAAACCATTTAATTTACCATTGCACCAAAAAAGAATAAAATATTTAGGAATCCAGTCAACCAAAGAGATGAGAGACTTGTACTCTGAAAATCATAAAACACTGATGAAAAAAATTGAAGATGACACAAATGGAAAGATGTTCATGTTCATGGATTGAAAGAATTAATATTGTTAAAATTTCTATACTACCCACAAAAATCTACAGGTTCAATGCAATCCCAACCAAGTACCAGCAGCATTTTTTTCATAGAATTGAACAAATAATACTAAAATATGTATAGAACCAGAAAAGACCCCCAACAGCCAAAGTGGTCTTGAGAAAGGAGAACAAAGATGGACCTATCAAAATCCCAGATTTCAAGATATCTTACAAATCCTTAATAATCAAAATACCATGGTACTAGCACAAAAATAGACACATATATCAATAGAACAGAATAGAGAACCCAGAAATAAACCCACACTTAGATGGTCAATTAATCTTTGGCAAAGCAGGAAGAATATTCAATGGGAAAAGATGGTTTCTTCAACAAATGGTTCTGGGGAAACTGGACAGCCACATGCAAGGGAATGAAACTAGACCAATTTCTTATGCTATGCACAAAAATAAATTCACAATGGATTTAAAGACTTAAATGTGAGACCTGAAACCATAAACTCCCAGTAAAAGACACAGGCAGTAAGGTCTCTGACATTAGCTGTAACAACATCTTTCTAGATATGACTGTACAGGCAAGGGAAACAAAAGCAAAAATAAGACGTTGGGACTATATCAAAATAAAAAGCTTCTGTGCAATGAAGGAAATCAATATAACTCAAAAAGAACCTACAGAATGGGAGAAGATATTTGCAAATGACATATCTGATAAAGGGTTAGTATCCAAAAATATATAAAGAATTTATATAACTGACACCCAAAAACAAATAATCCAGTTAAGAAATGAGCAAAAGACATGAACAGACATTTCTCCAAAGAAGGCAGCCAAATGGCCAACAGACACATGAAAAGATACTCAACATCCCTCATTATCAGGGAAATTCAAATCAAAGCTATGATGAGAAATCATTTCACACCTATAAAAATGGCTAAAATCAAAAACACAGAAATAGTAAGTGTTAACAAGTGCACTGTTGGTGGGGATGTAAATTGGTGCAGCCACTGTAGAAAACAGTGGTCTTCAAAAAGTTAAAAAACAGAGGGTCCTCAAAAAATTAAAAAAAAAAAAAGAAATACCATATGATACAGTAATTTCCAGTACTAGGCATTTTTAAAGAATTTTTAACCTCTGTGATAAGTTGCTCTTATATTGGACTGTCATTGCTGTAATAACTATTATCTTCTCTCTGATGTTTTCTTACATTCACTCATCATATGATATATATATATATCATATGATTTATGATATATATATATGTTATATATATGTCATATATCATGTATATCATTTATGTAATCTTCAGAATGTCATACTGTTAATTGTTCTGCAATGGTATCATTTAAAGTCATTCATTAGTTTTGCAATTTCCTTATTGCAATTTATTGTTCTTTCTTTCTTGCATTTTTTAAAAATTTAATTCCTGATACTATGAAACTTGTCAGTAAAGTAAAAACTTCTGGTAAGATAATTTCTTTTGTTCCCAGGAGAATATTTTATTCTGTACTGGATTCCTCATATGTCTCTCTCTCCATATGTGTGTGTGTGTATACACACACACACACACACACACACACACACATATGTATATACCATTTAAAAACTTCTATTTACTTGCTTAGATATGAAAACAGATAACAGCTCAACATGGGTAGATTACTTTTTCTTATTCAACAAATATGAAATTTCTTTATTTTGAAAATAAAGCTCAGCAGAGACTCTGAGGTTTGGACACATATGCACACATGCATATGTCAGAGAGAGTCAAGATCATGTTTCTTTTCTTTTCTTGAGAAATTTTATTAAATCTACTCTAAAATTTTCACTCACCTGGTGTTTATTTTACCTCAGTAGGGAATACCTTCCTTTTCTGGTTATTCAGTCAACTGGGCTTAAAACCATGAATTTTTAATTCCTTCAGATTGACTTAACCTCTGTTCTTCATATCTTTCTTGTCAACCGGCCACCCCCCAGGAACTCTGTTTTCTTTCCAGATTTGAGGATGTTGGTGATGAATCTCAGAAAGTTTTTGAACCAGAATTATTTCTCAGAAGTGGGGCTGGAATTTAAAGCTTTGTGTGTTCCAATAAAATCGTTAGCTGCTTGCACTAGTAGATTCCTCTGTTTCTTTGAAAAAGCATATGTCTGTTTATAATCTTGTCTTTGTGGGCTCTTCCTGAGTTTTTAAGAGGTTTTCATTTAATTGTTTTCAGTTTTAGCCACATTTTTCTTACTTTTTTTTTTTTTTTTTTAATATGTCACACTTTATTCGCCATCTGTAGGGGAAGAAGATTCTTTGGCCTACTTAAATTGGAACATTTTACTCAGTTTCCTTCCCGGTGATTTTCAAATAGGCATGCAATTTTTATATAGAATTTTGTGATAACAATGTCTTTGAAACTTGATGAGTTTGTGAGAATGCTAAAATGCAATTTCTTTATGATGATTCACTGCTCTGTACTGAATGGGGACTATATGACCATGGGGGTCTGTGTGCACAGGGCGGGGGGTATGCGTCTTGGTAAAGATGTGTGTGTTGTGATTTTGTAAGTATTCGTATGTGGGGTAATATCTATTTGCATGGAAGGATACATGCGTTTGCCCAGGGATATATGTACAAATGTCTATGTGGGACCATGTATATGGAGGGTTGTTGGTGTGCATGTGAGGAGGGAGGGGTGAGAGAGAGAAAACATTTCTGTATGAATGGAAGCTTCTAATGTTGGCAAAACCAATAGCAAGTTGAGAGGTCAATGTCATGTCATAAATGATGTATTTCTAGGTTTGGAAATAAATGTTGACACTTGCCACATTGCTAGTATTAACTGTAGACTCATTAGCTGTGATCATGAGGGTGCAATTGTCTCCCTTCTTCAGTGTAGCTCTACAGACAGTGTTCCTTGAAATTCTTTTCTTTTTTTTTTAAAGATTTTATTTATTTATTTGACAGAGAGAGATCACAAGTAGGCAGAGAGGCAGGCAGAGAGAGAGAGAGAGGAGGAAGCAGGCTCCCTGCTGAGCAGAGAACCTAATGTGGGACTCGATCCCAGAACCCTGAGATCATGACTTCAGCTGAAGGCAGCAGCTTAACCCACTGAGCCACCCAGGCGCCCTTGAAATTCTTAATTGTACTATTGTCTCTGTTAAACATAATATTATAATTTAGTAGCTGACTAAGCTATCGTCCTTTTTGCTCTGTAGACTGTCATAGCACTGAGCTTCTCCCAGAGAGTTATTCACTCCCACTGTAGCTTAGTCTTCTCAATAAGAAACTGCCGGGCGGGAACGATGCAGTTAATTGACCTTTACCTCTTGAATCCTGTGCTGCATGAAATAAAGGTCCTCAGCAGATTTTTTAAAAGTTGAAAATACAATGGGTGCTGCATCAGCATGAACCTAAAATGGACAGAGGTTAACACAGTACATGCTAGGATAGAAAAAATGGACACTTGTAGATGCAACATTGTAGCTTTAAGAAGTTCATTTTCACAAATAGGAAGGACAAAGGCAATAGTAGCATATTTTCAATGTTTCGTTCATTATTAATCAGTGAATATTGCCTATACAGACCATATTAGCCAAGGCATTTTATGCATGGATACAACAGATAGTCTATAGCATTTGTTCCAATATTACACCTTGAAAATGTTAAATATTTGCTCTCCAAGAACATATAGGGGCAGGAAATTCTGTTTTGTGTTCAGATTTTTCCCAAGCTAACTTTAACTCTTCCTCCCTCCCTCCCTTCCTTCCTTCCTTCTACTGTTCCTGTCCACATCTCTCTCTCCCCATCTCCCTCCCTCTCTTCCTCTCTGCTCATAGGAGTTACCTTACATAGTGTGAAGAATATGAGTTTGGGGGAATTTAAGAATCTATGTTCAGGGGTGCCTGGGTGGCTCAGTTGTTAAGTGTCTGCTTTCGGCTCAGGTCATGATCCTAGGGTCCTGGGATTGAGCTCTGCATCCCGCTCCCTGCTCAGCGGGAAGCCTGCTTCTCCCTCTCCCACTCTCCCTACTTGTATTCCCTCTCTCACTGTCTCTCTCTCATTCTGTCAAACAAATAAAATCTTTAAAAAAAGAATAAGTTTGGGGTGCCTGGGTGGCTCAGTGGGTTAAGCCCCTGCCTTCGGCTCAGGTCATGATCTCAGGGTCCTGGGATCGAGTCCCGCATCGGGCTCTCTGCTCGGCAGGGAGCCTACTTCGCTCTCTCTCTCTCTCTGCCTGCCTCTCCATCTACTTGTGATTTCTCTCTGTCAAATGAATAAATAAAATCTTTAAAAAAAAAAAAGAATAAGTTTAAGTCTCAGTAATAAAAACACTGGACATATTTCTATTTTAGATTGATGATAGACATTGTGTTAGACATCAGATACCCATTACAGTATTTGATGTATGAGTGTTGTTAATAGTTCCATTTTATAAATGAAGAAGAAATTAAGACTGTGAGAGATTAAGTTACCTGGCCAACAAATGGCATTTGAAGAGTCAAAGCCGTTTGGGGTATGTGTGTGTGTGTGTGTGTGTGTGTGTGTGTGTGTGTTGTTGTAGTTGTTGCTTGTTGTTTGTTTTGTTTTGTTTTCCCCTCACTCTAGAGTCAAAGGTTCTAACAATTTGGTCATATAGATCATTAAAAGATTTCAGTACTGGGATGGCTGGGTGGCTCAGTTGGTTAAGCAGCTGCCTTCAGCTCAGGTCATAATCCCAGCGTCCTGGGATCGAGTCCCACATCGGGCTCCTTGCTTGGCAGGGAGCCTGCTTCTCCCTCTGCCTCTACCTGCCACTCTGTCTGCCTGTGCTCATTCTCGCTCCTCTCTCTCTCTGACAAATAAATAAATAAAATCTTTAAAAAAAATAAAAGATTTCAGTACTAATTAACAAATACTCTGTTTTTCAGGATCCCAGTTTACCCACAATCAAACACTAAAGAGTCTGGTAAAGTCTTTAAGAGTCCCATGAACTGAGACTAGAGTCCATTCTGGTTAGTTGGTGCCAGAATGTACTGACTGCTAACACATTTGTATCACCCCTGTGTATTATTCAGTCTTCTCCAGAAAAGAGAGGTCAGTAGGGTGGAAGGCTGGGGGTAGGGGGGAGAAAGAGAGAGCGAGTGAGAGAGAGACAGAGAGACAGATATAGGGGGAGAGAGATGGAGAAAGGGAGATATTGATTGACTTTACATAATTGTGGGAACTGACAAATCCAAAAACTAATAAGTCAGGTTGTAAACTCAGGGAGGAGTTGCTTGCAGGCTTGCCTCTGAAAACCACAATAAGGGTCAGCAGGTTAGAAATTCAGACAGAATGTCTCTGTTACAGACTTGAGGGGACCTGACTCTGTATTCTCAAGGCCATTAATGGTTTGGATGAGGCCACTCAAATTGTAGAGAGTAACCTGCTTTTCTCACCCTACTGATTTTAAATACTAATCCCATGTTTAAAAAAAAAATGCAGTCATAGCAATGTCTAGAGTAATGTCTGTCCAAATAACGGGTCAGCATTGATACATAAATGAGTGATAATATTTGTAAATATCTGTATCTTACTAATGATGCAATCTTGAGACAGTTACTTATCTTTTTTGAGACCCTGTTTCTTATCAGTGACATGCAGCTAATGATACCTTGGTGTCTAAGACCCATGCACTGTGTATATATGCAGGCATATATCGTTAACATATACATATACGTATAACTTATGCATAGAGTCTATTTCTTATTCTGCTTCTCTTGGGTGAATATAGAACTGTCCCTCATTAGCTCTGCAGTCCCAGTAATTTCTCTCTTATTAGCCTTCAGTGTTCTCACCTATAAAAGGTAGCATATGAGAGTAGAAGTCCTTGAGTTCTCATCTGGCTGGAATATGTCATCAATGTGTAGTGTCACCTTTAGTGACATTTGTTTGTATCATGATTCATAAAACCCCGAAGTGATCTCTATATTTAACTATTGACAGTAGAGATGTTGTCATCAGATGGCACTGATGATCAGAGAAACAAGGTCCTCATTTTTCTACCAGTGGGGATAGTTTCAAACTGGACCATCCACAGTCCCTTGTCTGGTTGCCCTGGTGACCACAGTCATATGTTTGTGGGAAACGAGGTCAGTACCTAGGGAACACGATTTTTTTATATTATGCCAACCTACTGACCAGGATTAGGACTGAGTGGCTCCCAGGGTGAGATGTACCTGCACAAGAAAATGTATGAATATTAAGACAGGAAGCTAAGCATTTCATAACAGGATTAAACTCAAATGCCATTGTTTACGATTTCTAGTATTTTTATTTGGCTGGCTAAAATGTATCTCTACTATCTTTCCCTATTTGTGTATCTAAATAAAATTGGCATTTAATGCAGACATGTTACCAAAAAAATGTCAGGCAATGCCTGATTTACATCTAGCATTGATTATCTGTGCTCAGAGTTAATTCAGGTCCAAGTGGACGTCTGTGACCGATTCAGATGGGCAGTGATGGAATAGCATTGCCAAAGCTTCTCCTGGGGTTCCTCAGCCTGTTCCAAAGAGTCTCTTCATGTTGACAGCCAAGAGGGATATCAGCTGTCTGAAAAGGTTTTTCATGAGCCCACTTTGGCATCAAGTTAGAGAATGAGGACATGAAAGAAGCTTTAGATATGTAGATGTTTCAGGAGCACTGAAAAAAATCTGTAAAAATAAAACAGTTCATATTTCCTGGATTAAGAATATGTACATCTGAGGAAAAGATAGATAAATGAACATGCAGATATCTCATCTTCAGTGTGTGCACTAGGCAACTGGTTTTGGGTTTTATTTTTCTCCAGCCAACCTAAGTCGATGGGTGGTCTTACTCACACTGGAAGCTGTCTACAGAGGACCTCAGACTCTGTCTCTTCTCTGTGAATGGGATCTAGTGAAATCCTCTCCCCAGCTGGCCACTTAATAAACTAAATGTTTTATGGTGATAGAACCCCTGAACACATCAAACTTCAGAGCATTTAATTACACTTTTCTTTTAAATGTGATTTGCGCCCAGAAGTGAAAACATACCCATCGGCGTGGGGAGTTCTAGCTCATTTCTTTTCTGAGTGATTGAGCTCTTGGAGATGATGCTGTATTCGTAGAATGCTAGTTTGTTTCTGCTCCAGCAATTCTGTTTCCAAAGCTGCAGTATATGCTTCAAACAAGCATTGAGAATTCAAGTTGCAAATCAACCAGATCTCCACTCAGAACAAACTGTAAACGTACTCCCACAAGTTAGCAGACAGCTCATTTTGAAGAGCCAGTAAAATGGGGAAAAACGTTACTTTAAAAATCATCCAGTACTAATCTTTATTGATATTATGAAGATGCTGGTGTTTCTTTTGAAATGTATTTAATATTTAACTGCATGAATTATTTCAACTGTTGAAAATGTTTTTGCTGTCAGTAACCTTGTCCTTTTATTTTATGTTCCCATTAAATATCACACACACAAAAATGAAATCTTAAAAGCATGAAAATAGTCAACATAGTTTTTGTTTGTTTGTTTGTATTTTTTTTTAAGCTTAGGACTGAAAGAAATACATTATCTTTTATCCTAAAGTTCTATTTTCAGGAATTGAAATAGAAGTGCTTCTGTGGGTGATTATATTTATCAGAGTGTATTGATAAACACTGGGTACATGTGCATAGTGATTACTTGCTTGTTCTGAGGATAAATTAACTTTCCCTAAGGACAGTCACCTTCTCCTAGGATACACAGATCCATTTCACATTTGCGCATCATTGTCATGATTTAGTTGGTAGCTTCTCCGCTACTCTACCCTTGCCTCTTCATTTTATGACTTTGAGGAAAAGCAGACAATCTATGTGCTGGATTCCACCCTCCTCCATTATTAGAGAATATTTTCAGGTGTTTGTTGAGATATATGGCAGAACTTGCTGTTTGCTCTGAACATTTTTATTTTCTTGAGGTAATAGCATTATTATAATTCAGAAGTAAAACAGATTTCAGTGTTTCAATGTTGAGATAACAGAATTAAGTGATCTGAATAAAACTGATAAAACACTCTCCCTGCAAGCCTTTATCTATGAGGTGCCACCAGTGTTAGAACAAAGGAACCAAGAGATATTTGCAGACAAATGGGCACATTTCTCCACTTGCAGAAAGAGACAAGTCTACCTCATCCTTTGCTAGGACAGTGTACAACCAACAACAACCACAAAAGAGCCTCCAGGAGCTTCAGACACAGAAGGCATATGATGTAGGAGAAAGGGAGGGCTTTATTAACAAACAGAAGGAACCAGTGCTGCCTAACTAGTCCACATTGTCCTCTCTGCTCTCAACAGCTTGGAAGGCTGGTGATGAGATGCATAGACTCCATTCTGTGCCATAAAGTAAGCAAGCATTCAGTCCCGGCCTTTTGAATTGAGCACAGAAATCTAATTTGGGTCGACTAAACTCCATTTCTGGCCCCAACACTTGCTAGATGCTCAGCTTTGGGCAACCTGTTATGTGTCTGTGTACTTCCAACTTCCCACTAAATAATGTGCCTGACGATAGTACCCGTTTCCTGGTATCAGGGGTAATTTCATGAGATTTTATGCTCACGGCATCTAGGACAGTGCAAAGCACCAGTGACCCAAACAACATTTACTTTTACCAGGATACTTTTCTGGGGTATTATTATTATTATCATTATTATTATTATTGGTTACAGTTCTCTAATTAGAATTTAGAATGAGAATCTAGGATTCAGACTGACCTCATAACAAATCTATTTTCGCTTGCACCACTATTGCCTTTCCCAGTTTTGTTCGCAAGTACATTTTCTTCACTAAAATCAAGCAGAGGCTTTTTCGAAATCCTTCCAAGGCCTATCCATCATACCCGGAGTGAAATCCAAGTCTTTTTCTACAGGCTCTGTCCATAACCAGGCCTGGAAATCCGATCTCATGTGCCTCTTCCCAGAGCTCAAGCCTTTACTAAATATCCCATGTTCCTGCCGTTTTGGGGGGAACATTCTAAGCTTACAGAACTCCAAGGCCTTTGCACTCCAAGTTCTCCCAGACAGAGAGTCTCTTATCAGGGTCATGCCATTCAGGCCTCCACGTCAATCTCTGCCTGAGAAAGGACTTCCCCAACCTGCTCCCCATCCTTCTTTGTTTATTTACCCAATTTGATTTTTCTCTGAACCAGGGGCCTGTCTCCAGTACCACATGTCTGTCTGTTTTCTGTCTCTTCTCTAAGTTTCTATATGTCACATGTGGGGTAATACTCATCCCCAGAACTGCGTCTGGTACATAGGAGCCCCTGAAAATGATTATTTGTTTAAATGAGTGCCAGGGTGAATATGAATGGAATAGCCGAGTGAATGCATGTTTAGGATAACTCATGTTTCAACAAACGGAAGAACAAGAGAAAATACATTATCACCAGCAATCCCATTAAAGACGAGATTGTTTTCTCAAGGTGCAGGCAAACACACACACACACACACACACACACCTAGTTATGTAACATTGGTAAGAAGATTTGATGGAATAGTTACATTCCAACTTGAAAGCAAATTTTTTTTTTTCCTGCCAGAATCTCTAAGTAATAAGTGAGTAGAAGTTAAGTCTTTTGCTAAAGGTCAGAATGTAAGTCAAGTGCAATAAAATCTACGGAACTCATAAGGTGACTTGTAATGAACTTATAAGCCTGGCTGTACAGATTATCAAGATCCTAAATTCTTGTTCTGGATCTGCCTTTCTTGTTTTTAGCACCCCTGGGAAGTCTTTTTCCTCTTTCTCCAAGGCTTATCAACAGCACAGTCCTATGATCGGATTTTATGATATTCCCCATGCTCCATTAATAGGTAGCGGAGTCCATGCCAAGATATTTTAATGCTTCTAATGTACTAAATATTTTACTGAGAACTATATCTAAAACCCATGCTTCCCTGAACACTAGTTGATATTCAGTCCAAAACATGAGTGCTTAGGGTAATTGATCACATAATCCACAGCATTTATGAAATATCCAGAACAAAAGAAAATTTAGTTTTCCAAATAAGCTATTCAGTTTTACAAATGTATGTGTGTGTGTGTGTGTGTATTCTTAAACAGCAGCTGATCGGGGGGAGTGTGATTGAATCAGCAGAAAGCTTCTTCTATCACCTAGAGCAGAGCTGTTGGAGCTCCAATCTCTCCTCACCCATACTGAAAATCTGCTTTGTACCTACATTGTCAAGCATCATGTTCAGAGAACTCAGAACATGGTAGATACAATAAATATCTGTTGTCTTTGCCAACTAAATGAGAGTGGTGATTAACTCTATAATAATTTTAAAGGTTTCAGTAAGCTCAGCAGGCAACTTAATAAGATGCTGTTGCTTTCTGCCAGGTCTTCCATAGTGAAAATCAGGACTCTGCTCCCAATGGAGAGAAGGGGAGGGAAGTGGATTTGATTTAAATGGCTCTGTACTGAAAATTGCTTTTTCTCTCACTGTCTATCTTGCAGACTTCAGGAAAAAAAATAATTAACACTAAAAAGTACAATATTGTAAATTTAACAGAATGAAGACATTTTGAAAGCAAGACTCAGGAGGCTAATACATGATTTTTAATGGGTCATGTTCGAGTCACTGGTTTCAACATTGCCCAGTTTGGGATTAGTGGATGTTGCCATCTGGTGTTTGTTTGACAGTTTATGAAAAAGGAAGCATTCACTCCAGTGTTTCTTGAACAAACATTTGAAAACCATTATAAATATTTGTATTCTTCTTCGTACCCTCAAGAGAGACTGTAGCACTTTGATACAGAGTAGCTGTTCCTTCAGAAAGCACTTGAGCAATGACAATGACATTGCTTATACCAAAATCACTCTCGGGCTACACAGCTGCCGTCAGCCAGAGGTGAGCTGCTGGTCTGGCCATCTGCTACCATAAGCCATGTCCTGGCTTTCATTCCCAACGACACAGGTATTCCTGTATGTGTACTTGGAACCTGGCTCCTGGCATGCTCACAAGTCCAATTTGAGTCTTCTTCATGTTTTCAGTAGGAAAGGTAAATAGCTTTCATCTCAAGAGACTCCTAGTGACTGCTCATGTTTCTATAGAGTGCTGTGTCTAAAATCCTGAGTGGGCTTCCAAATTCAGTAGAAAAGAATGTTAGTGTTAATTACATTTTCTAGGGAGCGGATATGCTCATATACTTCCTTTGTATCTGCCTTCCCTTGTATAGATTATCCTATCTTTTTTTTTTAAGATCTTATTTATTTGACACACACACACACAGAGAGAGAGAGAGTACAAGCAGGGGGAGTAACAGAGGGAGAAGGGGAAACAGGCTTCCCACTAAGCAGGGAGCCCAATGTGCGGCTTGATCCCAGGACCCCAGGATCATGACCTGAGCCAAAGGCAGATGTGTTAACCGACTTGGCCACCTAGGTACCTGTAGATTATCCTATCTTTTATTATTTAGCAGACAGGGAAAATGAGGACTTTTTAGCACCTCATTCATATTTTTAATGTGGGTTTTTAAAAACACGTGTCTTGAAATCTTCTTTAATTTTTTTTTCCTCTACAATGTACTTTCTTAGATTTTCAATTTATTTAGAGGGAATGTTGCTTTACTGAGTGTAAAATGTAGACCGTTACAATGATTTATGTCCATTTACCATCCACTGCATTCACTATCTTTTGATTTCAGAAGGATTTCATCTGTATACATTAAAATATCCTATAAGATATTCATATAGGTTCTTGGGGGGATTTTATTTGTTAGAGAGAGAAAGGATACACACAAGCAAGGGAGAGTGGAGAGGAAGAAGCAGACTTTTTTTTCACTGAGTGGGAAGTCTGACACAGGGCTTGATCCCAGGACCCCGAGTTCATGACCTGAGCTGAAGACAGACACTTAACCAGTTGAGCCACCCAGGTGCCCCAGGTTTTGTTCTAAATGTGACCTAAGCTTTAAAATGTACTTGGAAGAAAAATGGTCCTTTATATTTACCTGAATGTTTGCAATTTTGGTGCTCTTCATTATTCCCTGAAGATCAGAGTCTCTATATGACTTTCATTTCCCTTCTGTCCAAATAATTGCCATTAACATTTTTTTGGAAATAATATTCTATAGTCAACAAATTCTCTTCATTTTCTTTTATCTAAAGACATCATTATTTTTTTTCTTTTTACTTCAGTTATGTTTATATTGTTTCTGACTTTTTTTTTTTTTTTTTAATGTAGACTCCATGCTCAGTATGGAGCCCAACATAGGGCTTCAACTCATGACCCTGAGGTCAAGACCTGAGCTGAGATCAAGAGTTGGATACCTACCTGACTGAGCCCGCCAGGAACCACTATTATTTCTGACTTCTTAAACTTTTCCTAATGTAAGAACTGGTGTTAAAGAACAACTTGTTGAAGAAAAGTGTTATTTCTACAAGCATGCGAGAATCAGGGCAGATGGAGTTGGAGGGAACAGAAAAACATAAAGATAAAAAATAAAATACAGGGGCGCCTGGGTGGCTCAGGGGGTTAAGCCTCTGCCTTTGGCTCAGGTTGTGATCTCAGGATCCTGGGATCGAGCCCAGCTTCGGACTCTCTGCTTGACAGGGAACCTGTTTTCCCCTCTCTCTCTGTCTGCCCCTCTGTGTACTTGTGATCTCTCTCTCTGTGTCAAATAAATAAATAAGAAATCTTTTAAAAAATAAAATAAAATACAAAAACCCCACAAAACTACAATTAAAGTCAACATAGTCCTTGCTCATCATTCTAAAGTTTGTTAAATTTGCTTCTGATCTATGAGGTTTGATAGATGGCTTTTTCCTCTTGCTTAATGACTATTTGGATAGTTCATCAATTTTAATATCCTTTACTTTGGTTTTCTTTACCAAGGGAATTATTTTATTTCGGGGGGGGGGCGTGATTCTTTCTTTCATTTAGGATACCTGGCCCTTCACTAGAGGCTTTTCTCTTCTCATCCAGCTTGTCTGTCTTCTCTCAGCTTTAATTTTTACCTGTGAAACAAAGTGTGAATGAGGTCATGCATGCTCATGTCCTGTTCCTGATTATATCATGCCGTTCTTGGTCACTCATTGCAGTCTTTTTTTTTTTCTTTTCAATTTTTTTATTTTTTATAAACATATATTTTTATCCCCAGGGGTACAGGTCTGTGAATCGCCAGGTTTACACACTTCACAGCACTCACCATAGCACATACCCTCCCCAATGTCCATAACCCCACCTCCCTTGTCCCAACCCCCCTCACCCCAGCAACCCTCAGTTTGTTTTGTGAGATTAAGAGTCACTTATGGTTTGTCATTGCAGTCTTTGTTTTAAAGTCTAGTTTGTCCAATGTAAGTATCCATACTCTGGCTTTCTTCTGGTGACTATTAGCATAATAAGTAGTTGTCCATCCCCTCACTTTCAATTCGCAGGTGTCTTTAGGTCTAAAATGAGTCTCTTGTAGGCAGGATATAGAGAGGTCATTTTTTTTTTTTAAACCCTTTCTCTCACCCTGTGTCTTTTGAATGGAGCATTTAGTCCATTTACATTCAGAGTGATAATTAATAGATATGTATTTAGTGCCATTTTATTACTTGCTTTGTCTAATAGCTAAATTGTATGATACCGTTGAAAATTTTGACTCAATGTTTACTTGAATGTTTTACACCAACAGAGTAATTTTGTTTTTAAGTATAAACCAAAGTCAGATTTACAACTTCCTTTGTCTCATATTCTCTCTCTCTCTCTATACACACACACACACACACACACACACACATACATACACACACATATACATATATAAAAGATTGTCATAGTGCTTCAGTGGATCTATAAATTATTTCTTTTGGGTGGGCTGATCTTATTTCAAATTTTTTTATTTCAGTTGTGTCTTGCCCTTTTATATTCTTCTCACACGTCTACCATTGTAAGTCTATGTTGAACATAATTAATTTTGATGTGATCAACCATACTTTTATTAAACTATCTTATGTCAAGAAGAATTTCTACAAAGCAATCTAAGGCTGATAGAAAGTTCCCAGATATTGGACCTGCAGATTGATTGATTAGCTTATTCCATCAACAAACATTAATTGAGTCTATAATGAGCCTGGCCCTTTGCTAGGTTCCTGTGATACAAATATAAAAAGATAATTTCCCTGCAACGTAAGGAGTAAAGATCTTAAACAATAATATAAAGAATACAGAAAGGAGTACTAACTCTATCTGAAAGCATCAGACAGTATTTTGCTGGAGAGGGATACTCTTCATGGTAAGAATTTTTATTTAAAAGCTGTGAGTGCCCTAAGAAATTGTCATCTGCTGCCATGATGGGCTCACATATTCAATAAATCATTCAAAATTAGAGGCTGCAACAACAGTCTGTATACTTAGCAAATATATTACAGAGAATATGATGCTTCCTGATACTATATATGTTTTGTGCAATGTGTACCGACTCCATAATATCACTGATCAATTCCATATTGTAACATGCAAAAAGGAACATATTGGTGATGTCAGTGAATGTATCAGTAATATTTGCTGATTAGTCAAGGTGGCTGGGATTAGGATCTTACCAGACATGAAGAACACTTACATTGTTTAAATAGGGTATTTTTAATTAAGAAATTAAAACATAACCTTTTCATATTTTAGGGGAAAACGTGGTGATACTTCCACGCCTATATTCTGTCTCTGTACATTTTCTCTGTAGTGTGGGGTTCAGTGAAGAGGTACTGTTCATTTATTTCCCATGAAGACTTGTTTATTTCCCATGGGTTGCTGGCATCCTCTTGATCGTGTCCACAAGGTCACGGCCCTCTCACCTTCTGTACCTTTGCTTTCCCATCTTTCTCTGTTCTCGGAACTGTCCATTGGAACACCTGCTAAGAAGCTAGCAGAAGCCTTTAGGGTCTTGTTATTTAGCACAGAAATCACAGTAATGGGTAGAGAGAGGCTCATGGAGTACTGGTGAGACCTTCTTGCTCTTTCTTCAAGGTTGTAGGTGAGAAAAGGCCCCAGTTAATCCTACCAGACACCTTTCAGCCTGTCAGCCGTTTTCCACAGTTGTTTCTGGGTTTTGTTGCTTTTTTTTTTTTTTTTTTTTTTGGTCTGTTTTTCTCCTCTGAGGGACCTTGAAAAATGACGGTTGATGGGTTCCGTTATCAAAGGAACAAGACTGATACAAATTGAAAGTTAGGTAAAGCTTTATTTTTATGCCAGGCATCAGAAACCAGACTGACCGGTCAGGGCCGCCTCCGAAGAGGGCAACCCCGTCCCGATCTCACAGGCTGCTTTTATAGAGCATAACCGCAGAAGCCATACCTCAAGGTACATGGCTTCTATCGTTAGGGCGTTTACTCCCAGAATCGACACCCAGAACTGATACCAGGAACTGCTGGGGCATTTAGAACTGCTGGGGTGTTTATTCACGGAATGAAGTCCATAGATGTAAACAACAATATGGCTACTAGGCAATATGGAGTCGCTCTGGCTAAGCAGGCCCTAATAGTTAAACAGGTTTTAACATTAAATTGGCCCTAACATTGGTACTTTGGGTCAAGCAAGGACTTTTACTTCTGGTTTCTTGCTCGTTCTGTTAATTACAGTTTAGTGTCCCCTACAACAGTGGGCCTCAGTATGTGCATCCAAGTCCTGTGATACATACATGTCCATACATTTAAGTCCTGTGACAACACTTGGGGATCCATTAACAAGTGAGAAATGTTTATAGGGACTAAGAGAACTGAAAACATCAGATAGTACTCTCAAGT
Organism: Mustela nigripes; assembly: GCF_022355385.1. Lineage (NCBI taxonomy): Eukaryota > Metazoa > Chordata > Mammalia > Carnivora > Mustelidae > Mustela > Mustela nigripes. The sequence goes on along the minus strand of NC_081560.1, from coordinate 122,580,246 downwards.
TTTATGACAGCACCCCTGCGGAAATTCTTCCACATGCATTCAGATAGAAGATGTAAGACTTTCCTTGGAAACCCCAGAGCCATAAAGATGTGATCCTAATACACTTTGACAGTGGGAGTGTGGCAGGATCTGATGGTATGCTTGGCAAGTTGTAGACTTATAAGAATTGAAACTAAATTCTTTTTGCCTTTTCTGTTACAACCCTGGGAATGCAGGGAAGAGAAATTGCATAGATGATTTGAGAAAATTCTACAAAAATATAATCAGGTATCATTTCTTAGGTTGTATGTAGCTTTTCAAAAACACTTATCTTTTTAATCATCTTTCCTGAGGCAGTTTCTTTTTTTATAATAAGGCTTTTTATTTACTTATTTATTTGAGAGAGAGAGAGAGAGACAGAGAGAGCAAACAGGGGGAGGGACAGAAGGAGAGGGAGACAGAGAAGCAGACTCCCCGCTGAGCAGGGAACCCAATGCGGGACTCGATCCCAGGACTCTGAGATCATGACCTGAGCCCAAGGGAGATGCTCAACCAACTGAACCACCAGGTACTCTGAGACAAACAGCTTCTGTTAGGCTTTTCTAATTTCAAAATTATGTGCAGAAATGAGCTTCCATTGAACAGACCAAGGCCAGATAGCACAGTTTGGTATAAGATTTGTTATCTTGTGGCTTATTTTTCACTGACAAGATAGATTATTACAACAGGATAGTATAACCATTAGTAGCTCTGGTTTTAAGATCAGGAAAAAAAAAATCTGGATTCAATTTTGATGTCTCCTACATCAGCCCCCTCTGCATTTCATTTAATTTAGCATGAATAGAAATAATATAAAAGGTACATACTTCACACGGTTGTTGGAAGTAGGTGTGAAACTGCCATGAAGTGCTTAGAGCAGAGCTGGGTTGATACCTGCGTTTGTTGCTTTCCACGGTAGCCAAGCAGAGACGCGGAGTCTGTGTCCTCAGTGATAAAATGCACGTGGTGATCTCATCCCTCCCGAGGCAGGTTGACCACAACCACACAGTCACCTAAGGGGGAGACTCAGAGCATCTCACTCTCATGCAGTGACATGCTGAACCATGCTGGGCTCTGAAGCAAAATGAAAATGTATACTTATAGGTGTGTGTGTGTGTGTACGCATGTGCTTATATCTGCTGGTGTTTGTTTGTTTGTTTTTTTCCCCAAACATTGCATTTAGATATTATTATTTGTCTTGATAAGTGAGTTTTGGGGGGCTCTCAAACATGTACAGGGTAAGTGCCTCACTCACTAGCCCTGATCTCATAGGCCCTTCCCAGGACTGCAGCAAACTGCAGAGAATATTTAAGATCAATCATCATGCAAAAACCAAACCAAACCAAAAAGAAAAAAACAACCCACACCAAAACAAAACAAACACTACCTTAAATTCCAAATCCTACTGCTCCTGCAAAGTAGAAACTTGATAGAGAATTTATTGAATTTGATAAGAATACTCAAAATTTATAGTAGTGCAGCAAAGGGAATGTCTGAGGTATCAATAACAACAAGAAGATAAATCACAGTAACTAGAAGACTGAATTATCTTTCAATTATCACTGGAGGTATTAGTGTAACAAAATTGCTGTCATACAAGAAACAATCAAGGGTGATGAGTCCAAAACATGTAAGAAAAAAATAAGTACTAGCAATTTCTATCATGCATGCTCATTTATTTTGAAAAAAAAATCTGTATATTGTGATGCTAGTGGCATAGGCCAACTATTAAAAAATGTAATTAGTCATGATTTATTTTCTCATGTCAAATAAATGTTCTCTTTTGCTTTTAATTTTACATTTTTTTAAAAGAAAGTCAGAATTTTTTTAAAAGAAAGTCAGAAAATTTTTTTAAAAGAAAGTCAGAAAATTGTCTAAGTTTTAGGCCTTATGAAAAGGGCACCGTCACTGTCCCTACCAGTGGAGGGAGAAAGAAACTTAAGCAGACTCCATGCTCAGCTTGGAGCCTGATGTGGGGCTCAATCCCATGACTCTAAGACTATGAACTGAGCTGAAACCAAAGGTCAGAGGATCAACCAACAGTGTCACTGAGGCACCCCTTGAAAACATAAAATTGAAGGAACAAAGAAGGACCGGTTGTGATCTGTGTGATTTCTTTCTACTTTAGAACAATTTTTGCAACAGAAAGAACCAGAAAAGCATGAAGGAATTACATTCTTGCATCCAAGAAGACCAAGGGAGGGCATTGATGAGCGGTAAAGTGGGCATCAAGAGGGACGTGGAGTACTGTCAGAAACAGAACGTCTCTTCATATCAGTGAGTGGATCACTATGTAGAGCATGGTGATGGCAGAAGGAGAGCGTAGAGGGGGCAGAGGTGCATGTTCAGGGTCCCATCTACCTTGGGTTCTCTAAACCTTTCATAGCATCAGAAGGAACTTGAGTAAATTCCTCCTGCCCTGCTAAGATGACGTTCCTGCCACTGTTGGAGTGATTTCTGTAGGGAAAATAGCAAACTTTTCACATATTTGTGAATATGTGAATAATCTAGATAGCCCTTGAGATTAATTTCTTGGTTATCAATTGGATTTTTTTTTTTTTTGGAAAACTGGTGATGAGAGCAATTGATACTACATCAAATGTAGTGCAGCCATAAAAAATGCAGTCTTGCTATTTGCATCAGATGTGGATGGAACTAGAAGGTATTATGCTAAGTGAAATAAGTCAATCAGAGAAAGATGATTGTATGATCTCACTGATATGAGGAATTTGAGAAACAAGACAAAGGATCATAGGAGAAGGGAGAGAAAAAAGAAATAAGATGAAGCCAGAGAAGGAGACAAACCATAAGAGACTCTTAATTTCAGGAAACAAACTGAGGGTTGGCTGGAGGGGAGGGGAGTGAGATGGTTGGGGTGGCTGGGGGATGGACATTGGGGAGGGTCTGTGCTATGGTTAGTGCTGTGAATTGTGTAAGACTTATGAATCACAGACCTGTAGCCCTGAAATAAATAATACATTATATGTTAATTAAAAAAAATTAAAAACTACGTAAAACACATTACCTAACGTATCATTTTTATAACTCAACCTTAATGAGAAAATAACCTCTAAAATCATGGGCATTGTAATATCTAGGAATATTTTTTTACATTTAAAAAAATTTTTTTATAAACATATAATGTATTATTAGCCCCAGGGGTATAGGTCTGTGAATCGCCAGATTTATACACTTCATGGCACTCACCATAGAACATACCCTCCCCAATGCCCATAACCCAACCACCCTCTCCTTTACCTTCCTCCCCCACCATCCTCAGTTTGTTTTGTGAGATTAAGAGTCTCTTATGGTTTGTCTCCCTCCTGATCCCATCTTGTTTCATTTATTCTTTTCCTACTCCCCAAACCCTCCACATTGCATCTCCACTTCCTCATATCAGGGAGATCATATGACAGTTGTCTTTCTCCAATTGACTTATTTCGCTAAGCATAATACCTTCTAATTCCATCCACATCATCACAAATGGCAAGATTTCATTTCTTTAGATGGCTGCATAGTATTCCATTGTGTGTGTGTGTGTCTGTGTGTGTGTGTGTGTGTGTATATATATATATATATATATATATATATATATATATCGATATAGATATATCCCACATCTTCTTTATCCATTCATCTGTTGATGGACATCTAGGTTCTTTCCATAGTTTGGCTATTGTGGACATTGCTGTTATAAACATTTGGGTGCACGTGCCCCTTCAGATCACTACGTTTGTATCTTTAGGGTAGATACCCAGTAGTGCAGTTGCTGGGTTGTAAGGTAGCTCTATTTTCAACTTTTTGAGGAACCTCCATGCTGTTTTCCAGAGTGGTTGCACCAGCTTGCATTCCCACCAACAGTGTAGGAGGGTTCCCCTTTCCCCACATCCTAGCCAGCATCTGTCATTTCCTGACTGGTTAATTTTAGCCATTCTGACTGGTGTGAGGTGGTATCTCATTGTGGTTTTGATTTGTAGTTCCTTGATGCCGAGTGATGTGGAGCTCTTTTTCATGTGTCTGTTAGCCATCTGGATGTCTTCTCTGCAGAAATGTTTGTTCATGTCCTCTGCCCGTTTCTTGACTGGATTCTTTGTTCTTTGAGTGTTGAATTTGCTAAGGTCTTTATAGATTTTGGATACTAGCCCTTTATCTGATATGTCATTTGCAAATATCTTCTCCCATTCTGTCAGTTGTCTTTTGATTTTGTGAACTGTTTCCTTTGCTGCACAAAAGCTTTTGATCTTGATGAAGTCCCAATAGTTCATTTTAGCTAGGAATATTTTTTTAAAAGAAGAAACTCTGTTAGTTTCAATTTTTTTCTCAATAAATGATGCTAAACAAAAGTCAGTTATCACTTGTATGAATGGCAAAGAATTTCAGGTTTTTAGATTTCAACTAATTACACGATTAAATATGAACAAGCATTATGAGTTAAAGACTCAAAATATGGGCAAGGGAGATAAGACACACTAATTGAATTTGTTGTTGTTGTTGTTTTACGTATAAGATTATGAGAGTTGCTATGTCCCTTATATTAGTTATCATGAATTTTTAAAATGTGATATTAGGGACCTTGCATGTCCTCAATGAAACAAATCCAATCAAACCATCAGCAAGTACTTTCTTTTATTTTTTAGTACTTGCAGTTACTTAATTGTGTCCCCAGATGCTGTTCTGAAAGAATTTATGTTCTAAGAAAAATCAGTGTTCTAGTTACTTTTGTTGTATAACAAATAGCTTAAAGCAAAAATAAAAAATTTAGGATTCCTTGTAGTTTCTGTGAGTCGAAGTGTCTGGGAAGTTCTGACCCAGCAGTTCTGGGTCAGGGTCTGAAAGTTATAGTCAGATGGTAAAAGACACTCAGATTGGGGTGAGAGAGGGGCAGGGAACGGGAGAGCTGTCCAGGCCTGTCTTGTTCTTCCAGGAGACCCACAGACTCTCCTGCAATCTGTCTCCTGGTCTCAGCACAGTCAGGACTTCAAATTATCCTCTCAAGAGGTCTGGATGGAACCTGGGGGATGTGCTATGGTTAGTGCTGTGAATTGTGTAAATGAAAACACTTATCACCTAGTTTCAGAAGTCACACAGCATCCCTGGCACTGGAGTCAGAGTGACAAGCCAGCCTAGGTTCGGGGGAGAGATCGTGAGACAGCTCTTAACAGGAAGAGGGACACATTGTAAGAGAGACATGTGTGATGAGAGATACGGAGGTGAATGTCTCTGTGTGGCAAAATTTGCCACAATTAGAAATCACCTAATAGTTTCACTGAAGAGACCCTAATAATGAATCAGTCAATTTGATTCTCTTCTGAATAAATAAAAATATTTTTCTTTAAAGATTGTTCCATTCTAAATGGAGACTTGCCACATGAACATTTTAAGCTAGACTTTAATCAATGCATTATGATGTATAGGTAGATTAAATGAAACAAAAATAATCTAGATGGCACAGATGATGAAAAATGAAGAAGATGAAAAAAAGAATTATAGATTTCAATACACCAGACTTTGAGTAGGAACTATGTACTAAGTTGTATGGGAGGAGCTAGGAAGGTATAAGTAAAAATGAAACTGTCCCTTCCTTAATAGAGTTTCCTATCCTCTGAGGTATTTAGGCACATAAATAATTATAATTCGAGAAAGAACAAATTGTATGCTTTTAACCTACGTATGACTGTGAAGTGGATTCTAATAGTTGTCACATGTGTAGGTAAGGCTAGTAAAATGAAAAGACCTCCGGGTGTCTGTGTCATTTCATGAGTGTCTTAACACTTTTGGTAACTAGCATTTCATTTATGGAAATGGGATGATAAATGGGCTTTCCAAGAGTACATCGTATTAAGGACATTTCTGGGCCCCATAGTAACCCCAAAGGCACAGTGTGTAATTCATTAGAAGATAGGTTCAGTGCAAAGACTGGATTGAAAATGACCATCAATTGTTCATCTTGCTACTCTTTACTTACGATTTTACCAATAGAATGATCTCCATGGTAAAGATCCACAGCAGTGATATTGAAGTGATCTGCTGGGCCACAGGATGAATCTTTCCTTTTTGACAAATTCATACTCACTTTGGATTTCCTTAACATGGAGACAATTGATAGAGATGATTAAGAATGTGGGTTTTAGAGACAGGCAGATTGATTATCTTGCTCTGCCTTTTAGTGCCTGTTTGATCCCAGGAAGTTAATTTAATATCATTAAGGCTGTATTTCCCCATTCTTCTATTGGGGATTATAATATTGACTTTAAAAGATTCATGGTGATTGTTCTAGATAAGGTGGCTCATTATTATTATAGCTTCTAAGACTATTCCTCAAGTGTAGTATACAATGAATGTTTTCACACAGAAGGGAGTTATTACAGTACACTCTCAGATTGATTTTTCTGGACATTTCTTTTAATATACTCTGTATATTTACTATAATACAATTTCTCAGTATATTAAATAGTATTTTTATGAGGTGGATCACAACAGAGTCTGGTCCTTGTTCCAAGATTTGCGTGGTTGATAGTTAAGGTTTAGGTTGCTTTCACTCAAATGAGTACAAAGAAGCAAGTAAGTCAATCGAAAGAAGAATATACAGACGGGCAGGCTTACTTTTATTAAGATAAAACTAAATGTATGAGTTTCTCTTGGGTAGCACTGCAGCCCATAAAGTAAGAGGGAGAAACTGTAAGGTCAGTGTAGCTTTGAACTGCCAAATTAACACATTTCATACCATTAAAATATAAAGCCATGGAAGGAGAGGGACAGCATTACTTTAAGAATCTATCCTGTATAGGGTACCTGAATGGCTCAGTCAGTTAAGGGTCCAACTCTTGATTTTGGCTCAGGTCATGACCTCAGGGTTGTGAGATTGAACCCTGCATTGGGCTCCTTGATCAGCACGGAGTCTACTTGATATTCTCTATCCCTTTCCCTCTGCCTCTGTCCACTTTCTCTCTCTCTCTAAAATAAATAAAACTCTTTTAAAAATGTATCCTGTAGACATATAGGAAATATTTCTTTCTTATATATTTGTATTCTTGTCCTATAGCAGATCTGTTAAATCTACCCTCTAGGGAAACATTCACATTTACTTACTGTTAATTTTGTATATTATTTTTATTTCATTACTTTGGTCTAATAAAAGTACATTTCTTTTTTTTTAAGATTTTATTTATTTATTTGACAGACAGAAATCACAAGTAGGTGGAGAGGCAGGCAGAGAAAGAGAGGAGGAAGCAGGATCCCCACTGAGCAGAGAGCCCAATGCAGGACTCGATCCCAGGACTTTGGGATCATGACCTGGGCCAAAGGCAGAGGCTTTAACCCACTGAGCCACCCAGGCGCCCCAAATAAAAGTACATTTCTATGGCTTTTGTTTATTCCCTCAGGAATGACCAGATAGTTTGTTGAATTGAGAACAGTTTCCCACCCCCCCTGCCCACATAAATCAAAGGGCATAAAAAAGTCTTAGTTTCTCATTTCCCTTTGGTAAAACTTTATGTCCCCAAGCATGGCTGGTGTTCTGACACAGTGATTTATGTTTGCCTTCTGGTGCTTTCAAAGAGTTGTTTCCTAAACAACTAATAAAGTGGCTTGAAACGATTCTAACTTAATAATTATATGTTTCTTTCTCACTCAGCATCTTGTAGAACCTCAAATGATCCACTAGATTTCAGTTAAATCCATTACCAGTTATTCTGCATACACTGCAAAGTCTTGAGCTATGAAAGAGACAGACCTGAGCTTAAAGATGGGCTTTTGTATCCATTTACTTAATACTATTTAAATATATATTAAGCATTTTCCAATTGTCAGGTACTGTCTTAAGTACCAGGAATAGAAGACTGAGGAAAGCCTATGAGCTAACAGTGCATGGAGGAGACAAGTAAACATTTACTGTGCAGGGTATGTTCCAGATATTCAACTGGTATACAGGAGGGACATTTGACTAACAATTGGGTGAATGAGGGGTTCCTGGGTGGCTCAGTGGGTTAAGCCTCTGCCTTTGGCTCATATCATGATCCTGGAGACCTAGGATTGAGCCCTGCATAGAGCTCTCTGCTCGGCAGGGAGCCTGCTTCCCTTCTTCTCTCTCTGCCTGCCTCCCTGCCTACTTGTGATCTCTGTCAATTAAAGATAAAATCTAAAAAAAAAAAAAAATTGGGTGAATGAGAAGCTGTCACACTGCAGACTCTAGCGGAGATGTACAAGACCCAAAGGTGTGGGCAAAACATCCTATGATGGGGAGTTGGAGTGAAGATCAAGAGAGAAAAAGTGTTGCAGGCAGATCTAGAAGCAAGTAGAGAAACCCAGAAGCAGGTGCATATTTATGGGGGGACAGCAATAATGTACTAGAGTTGATGTACAGAATAGAGCTTTTTTCTGCTGTGAAACATGGTGGCTGGATCAGAAAAGATCTATTATGCTATTTGAAGGATTTCAGCATTTACTATCTGCAAGTCATTGCAAGGTCATTTTTCTCTAAGCTCAGCTTTCTCTTTTGTAATTATGGAAATAATGTCTTCTGTCATAGACTGAATGTCTGAGTCCTCCCAAAATCCATATGTTGAAGCCCAGTTTCCCAATGTGATGGTATATGGAGGTGAGGCTTTTGAGAGGTAATTAGGTTTTCATGAATGAGGTTATGGGAGTAAAGCCCCCGCATTGGGACTGGTTGAGATTGGTACCCTAAAGAGTGGAGGAAGGGACCAGAGCACACACTCGCTCACTCCCATGCATTCAATATCTTCCTCCCCACCCCTTCATCTCTCTCCTCCCTCCCTCCCCTGAGGTTATAGCAAGATGGTGGCCATCTATGAATCAGGAAGAGTTCCTCCACTAAGAACCCAACCGTGCCTCCAGATCTATGAGAAATAAATGTCTGTTATTCCAGCCACTCAGTCTGTGGGGTAATTTTGTGAGAGCTTCCAAAACTGACTAAGACAATTACATTGAGAAATTATTGTGAGGATTACATAAAAATCATCCAGTTCTTTTTGCCAAAAGTCTTACATGTTACATACACATGTTTAATTTTTTTCTGTGTTGACATTTCCATACTTTTTCCATCAAGTAAAACTATTATTTAAAGATAAATTCAAATAAACAGATACTTCCGTTCATTGTGTTAGACGCTGGGCTTATAAGAGAGACCTATTTGTTGGTCTCATCACACTTACAACCCTGTGGACAAGATCAATACTGAACAACAAATATAGGGATAAATAACAATATATACAATGTTCTATTATGGAAGCATATACATTAGCTTAGAGAATAAGCTGCTTAAATGTTCAGGAGCTTGAAATATTTAAGATTTCAAGAAAATGTAAAAAATCAGTTGGGTGTATAGTGTGTGTACAGAGTGCGGGTTGGAGATAAAATTATTTTTTTTCCAGTAGAAAATATAGCTTTTGTGAGTACTACAGGAATAGTGTTCAGAGTCACTGATGTGTGGGTCATGACCTGAGCTGAAGGTAGTCAAGAGAGGAGTGTGATGAAGGAATTCTGTAAAGAAGAATGAGGCCAGATTTTAAGAGATTGCCGAGAACATGAATGGATTCCAAATGGTGACCTCAATCAGAGATGTTACTAAAAAGTGACTTAATCAGGATGACTTTTCAGACATTCCTTTGTGATATGCAGAATCAATTGAAGAGAGGCAGGATTAGATATGGAAAGTTCAGGGTCTCTTGCTTTATTTTGAAGAGCAATGGTTGTGGTGTCTAGAGGCTGGAGAATAAAGAATAGTTTTCAGATATGTTCAGGAGGTATGGATTGCATCACCAGTGTGTCCTTGATTAGAGGGGAAGTGAGAGAACATTAGGGGTCTGAGGTGGCTCCCCGATTTCTGACTTAGGTAACTGTATAGATGGGATTGTCTTTTGTGGACAAGGGAACACAGGCTGCATGAACACTGGGGGGTTAGTGTAAGTGATAGAGGGATCTCATATTTCTTGTGAGTTTTTGGCACATCCTAATGGAGCCATCTAGTAGGCAGATGTGAATGGGGATGGAGATGTGCTCTAGACATGAAAGCTGGGGAGTCATCTGCTCCATTAGAAAATCCATGGATTGGGAGGGACTGAGCCCTTGGGAAGGAGAACATAAGCTAGAATCTGGGTGTTTTTTTTTAAATCTGAAGAATAAAAAGAGCCATGAGAAGACACTGAAAAGGAAAAGCAGAGGCTCAGGAGGACACCAGGAGCACGTGGGTTTTGGTAATGAATGATATGGTAGTAGGACAATTTTTCAGAGTTTTCGCGAAGTCCTGAAAGGGGAAGGGAAGGGAAGATTGAGGATCTTGGGACCTGCATGAGAAGCAGTGAGATGTTCAGTAGGTGGTGGAATCCACATTAAAATGTCAAAGCAGTAAATGTTAAGTATGGATGATCTTCGGGAAAAGAGTTTGATATTTAAGGGAAAAGGAGAGAGTGGCATACATGGGAACAACCAATGACTTTATTTACTTATTTATTTTTCTGTATTTTTCAGTTTGTCTCTCCTATGAGTTGGTTTGGGAAGAGAATTTGATGATGTGAGAGAGAAAACTTATTCTTCTTGATTGTGTACATTTTTGATATTTGAGATTGTGGCATGAAGACGTTTTGTAACTGATAGTCTCCTAACATTTCACCACTTCTGTTACCACCTTGATGAATTAAGAGTTATAAAGATGTACTTATTTTGGAGAAGGACTTACATTTATGCTTCCTTAGCAATTTAAAATCTGTTGAAGTGGGTTTATAAATGCTGGATAGGATTGGAGGTGAGGTTTTGAAAAAATGAAAAAAAATCCTATTCTGACGAAAGCATGGTTTGTAACTATTATTCTAAGAACAAGTGACCTCATTCATCTCTTTCAATTCAGATGACAATCAACTTCGTTCCTCTTTACTGAGATATTTCTAAGAGTCCCAGTGAATTTTCAAATGTTAGTCACGTAGCTATCATTGAATTATTATTGAATGTACTATTTCTTAGAAATTGGCAACTGCATGAATGTTAAAACAGAACTGCACGGGGAAAGGGAATGATGAGTGTGATTAACTAAATCATAGACCTACCCCAATCAGTGCAAAGGGGTCAGTGTTTGGACTCCTGGACAACCATGTTTCTTCCCTCAGAAGTTTTTCTCAGGTAAACATATTCCATTTAATTATGTGAAAATGCTATTAGAAACAAAGATTCAGATTTGTTTATCATGCCAAAGATTATGTTGCATTTATTTATTTATTTATGAAGATTTTATTTATTTATTTGTTACACAGAGTGAGAGGGAACAGAAGCAAGGGGAGCAGGCAGAGGGTGAGGGAGGAGCAGACTCCCCACTGAGCAGGGAGCCCAATGTGGGACTGGATCCCAGGACCGTGGGGTCATGACCTAAGCTGAAGGCAGATGCTTAACTGACTGTGCCACCCAGGCATTTTGTTTTTTGTTTTTTGGGTTTTTGGTTTTTTTTTTTTTTTTTTTTTTTAGATTTTACTTAAATTCAAGGTAGTTAACATATAGTGTATTATTAGTTTCAGCGGTAGAATTTAGGGATTCTTCGAGTACACATAATGCCCAGTGCTCATTACATCACGTGCCTTCCTGAATGCCCATCCCCCAGTTACCCCATCCCCCAACCATCTCTCCTCCAGCAACCATCAGGCACTTATTCTTTATATATTTTTATGTAGAATGGTTCCAACATATTTCAGAAACTCATTAAAGATGTAGAACAACTATAAAAAAATTTTTGAACAAAAATAGTCTCAAACTTGCAACCATAGCTGGATAGTGGAGTCCTCTTACTGCAGATCCTTTTTGCTCTTCTCTTCTTATCACCATGCATTACAGAGTTATGATCTTTAGAAATTCCTGTCTCTTCTAATGTTAACCTGAAGTTTAAAATAGTATTAAGACAGAAGATCACCAACAGCTTGCTTTAATCGAATCTATTTGCTAACTAATTGGCTTGTATTTTGAAAAGGGGGGAAAAAACACTTTATTTAGGATTCAGTTAGGTTGCAAATTCAAACTCCAGTTCTACTATTACAATTCTAACTTCTGTTATCATTGCAAAAAGAAGATCAGCTTCCACGCATATTCTTACATTAGACCCCCTTATTAATACATGCGAGCAGAATATATTCACTGTCATTCTAGGGGTATTTTCCTTTATGTTTGACTCATTTTAAGGTGAAATCTAGATTAGAATATATGTGGGTAAACTCAAGAGATTTGGGTACCAACAAAGTTATATAATTTTACATATTTATCTATTCCTGTAACAAATTTTGATATATGAATCATGTAACATACATGTGTTTGTGCCTTCAGAAAGAGGAATTGATTAATATTTATTAATAGGTCCCTTCTAATAATGACAGATGCAGATCACATGATTTTTTAGCAAGTATATAAATTGGAAGCCAATAAAACTTGGTGGTCAGTGGACCACCGAACTACCAGAACACCTTGATGCAGAAGGCATGCATTTTATTTTGTTTGTTTGTTAAGATTTTATTTATTCATCTGACAGACAGAGATCACAAGTAGGCAGAGAGGCAGGCAGAGAGAGAGAGGTAGGGAAGCAGGCTTCCTGCTGAGCAGAGCCAGATGCAGGGCTCAATCCAGGACCCTGAGATCATGACCTCAGCTGAAGGCAGAGGCTTTAACCCACTGAGCCATCCAGGTGCCCCGGCATGCACTTCTTAATACAAGTTTAGGATAGTACATCAGTGGGATTCCATAGCTACAGTAAGGGAAATTCTAGACCATATAGCAGACTTGGGAAAAATAGGTGGAATTATTCTTGGGTATATGAAGGGTGAATGGAAAAAATCACACCAACGATAATGCTTCTGAGATGAAGAAGGGGCATCTGAGATGTATTGTGCCTCAGTATTACACACAGATCTTCCTGTCTCAGAGGTCCTGAGGGTGATGAGGAAGGAAATCCAGAGCTCCATTTCTCATTGATTTTTGAAAACTGACTAGAGTTTCCTGAGTGTTTATTTTTTTTGGGGGGGGGGGCACTTGGGAAGATTTAAAAGCACACAGTTTGAGACTGCAAGAAACTATTACTTTTCAGCAGAAAGTATGTTAGATGTGTGATCAGATAGAAGCAGAGAGGTGTTTGCTCCAGATGTAAGAGTTGTTTTTCCCAAACTGTAATTGTTCCGGATATAAGAGTTGTTTCCCCCAAACTATACTTGTAAGCTGCCACACCCACTATGGTTGAAGTTAAAATAACCTCTAAATAGCAGAGGTTCCTGATGGGAACATACCCACATTTGTTCTCACTGTTCGAAGCAGTTGGGGGGAGGGGCATCTGTGTTGAGTAACCTGACAGCATCACCCATGTCCCTGTCTCCCACCTGCTTTCCTGCCTTGCCCTTTTTTCGATGATCCAGACTCCTTTTGAGGAACACCTGCTCTCTTGCGTGCTTGGCCTCAGCTATCCTGTTTACTACCGCAATGCTGGTCCCCAAACCTTCCCTGGCATGTCAGTAGCACTCAGTATCGAATGAACAGACCTGTGTCCTTGCTTCTTCCCATAGAGGACATGTGCATTAAGAGCTGGTGAGATTCTAGAAAATGTGCTGATGATACCAGGCAAATGTGTGTGCAATGAATCTACTTCTGCTTAGGATGCTGGATTTCACTGTTGTTTCATTGAAATGCATTTGCTGAGCTTATAATTTCTTACGGACGGTGTTGGCATTTAACATTGTGATGCTCTGAATTATAGGATTGATATATTTGCTTTGTTGGCCAGGACATCCCTTATGAACTTCTTCATTCATTGATGCACTCAGGACTGTGTGACAATGACAGGGACAACCAAAGATGTCAATACACTGGAGTTTATGTTTCCTTTGTTTTCATCTATTAATTTAAGGAAAGTCACATCTAAGAAAATGGTACTAACCAAGAATGTTGGCAAGAGCATGATTAAGATTGCAGTGATCTCTGGCAAATCTAGAATCTAACAGCTCACCTAACATGCTAGAACAAGAGACTCTGTGGGTCTAATAACTGGAAAACAATATTCACACTTAAAATGATGTATGCAGTATCCCCCAGGGTAATTTATGCCCTTTTACTATGGCCATACTTGTATCAGTTTTTAATCATCTAGATGAGGAAGAAAAATATTGTTTCTCAGTCTGTCACTGTTAGTCTAGCTTTTTTAGTTCAATCTGTTTGTTTTTCAAATATTTAAATTCTCTGTAGAGTCAATTCAACAAAAGAAAGTGAACATAAATGTAGTTAAAAGTCTGTGGGTCTTGGAAGATATCCCTGCTTCCGTATTTCCACCTGTTCCCATTAACTACGAAATTATTCTGTCATGTCACTTTGAGTCTGGAGTGAAACCTGATCTTGTTCCAAAATACAGGACATGGTAATCTGTCGCTATGGAAATTATGAAGCCCTTTTAAACGAAGCTAGAAAGCAGTTATAAATTCCTTCAGTCCAGCGGGATATAGAGGTAAGGGAAGAATATACAGTTTGGAGACATCTGAGTAATTGCCAAGAAATAAATCAACTGTCCATAATCCTTTAAGCTCAGGGTGCTGGGGTGACTCTGAAAGATGGCCAGGGGAGCTTCCAAGGAGACGGGCCGGCTCCCCACTTGCTTCGGGATGTTGGGTGAGCAGAGAGCCTGCACCCAGGCCACACTCCCAAGCTCACTTCGGTGTGCATCTCTGTGGATGAGAAACAGCTTGCTGGCCTTGGGAATGACCAGGCCCTCTGTGTCCCCTCTGCCCATAGAGCTTTGTTTGGGGAAGCCTGGCAGATGGGCCTGCTGCTTTGACGGAATGACAGCTTTCCTTCAACACAGCAGTTACTGATAGCTTTTGGAGGAGGCAGGGAAGGACAGAAAGAGCAGACTGACTTAAGAACTTGGGGAACAAGTCTGTCTCCCCAGATTCTGCTCTTTGAAGTGGACTAAAGTAGTGGTTACTGAGTCAAAGAGAAACCAGTGTAAATCAGAGAGTAAAGCAGTAGAAGCCTCAGTTACAGCAAACCTTAGTGATCTGTCTTATTTCTTTTAAAAATAATATTTATAATTTATAATCTAATCTTGGGTCTGGTATAGAAAGCACCAGCTTTCTATAATATTTATAATTTATAATAATATTTAAAATTTATAGTCTAATGTTGGGTCTGGTATAGAAAGCACCAGATTAAAAAACAAAACAAGGGGCGCCTGGGTGGCTCAGTGGGTTAAGCCGCTGCCTTCGGCTCCGGTCATGGTCTCAGGGTCCTGGGATCGAGTCCCGCATCGGGCTCTCTACTCAGCAGGGAGCCTGCTTCTCTCTCTCTCTCTCTGCCTGCCTCTCCGTCTACTTGTGATTTCTCTCTGTCAAATAAATAAATAAAATCTTAAAAAAAATTATAAAAATTATTTAAAAATTATAAAAAACAAAACAAAAAGAAACTAAAAAACAAATGGAGGAAAGGGAGGAAGGAAGGGAGGGAGGGAAAGAAAGAAAGAAAAAAGAAGGAAGAAAAAAAGGAAGGAAAAGAAAGAAAGAAAGAACGAACGAAGTAACTAATATTTGCTGATACTGGGGCTCCTGAAGGACTACAAAATGTGTATGAATTTAAAATTATCGTTTTAGAATTACAGATAACTGAGACCATTTTAAAGTCAGCAAAACATGGTGCTGAGGATTTCTTTCTAAGCCCTAGGGTAGCAGAGTGATGAAGGTGATTTATAAAACTCTTAACCCTGTCACCTGAAGTCCAACAAGGAACACTTTTTTAAAAAATATTTTATATATTTTTTGATAGAGAGAGACACAGCAAGAGGGGGAGCACACGCAGAGGGAGTGGGAGAGGGAGTAGCAGACTTTTGGCTGAGCAGGGAGCCCAATGTGGGGCTCAGTCCCAGGACCCTGGGACCATGACCTGAGCTCAAGGCAGATGCTTAAGGAGTGAGTCACCCAGGTGCCCCCAACAAGGAGCATTTTAATTACCAAAATAATTCTATAAGTACCCACTGAATGGCTTCATGTGTGTTTATGTGTGCATTCACTTCTCTCTCTCTTTCTTTCTCTCACATGCACACACACACACACACACACACACACACACACACACACACACAGAGTCTCTGTAGGGTAATAGGCTTTAAGTTCAAGGAATCTAAGAGGATACCTTGCTAATCCTCAGACTTTTTATGGAAGGTGGGGAAACAAAACAAAGCTAACTGAAGTTTTATTTTTACCTACTACTAAGAAAAGAAAAAAGAAAAGTTCCTGAGTCCTCAGGAAATTATATAAAAGTGTAATTCATAGTAGGTACTGCCTACCTACAATATGTGGTCCTTTAATTCCTCTACTGCATGTGGCTTAAGGTTACATTGAGATTCTTTTAACTTTTTCTGTTTATTTTTTGGAAATATTTCCCTCAGCAATTCTGGTCTTAAATATAAACTATTTAAGTATCAAAGTGATTGGATTTCAGTAGGAGTTTTAACATATTGTTTTTTTTTTCTGATAAAATAACATATACTTTTACATATGTTTTCAAAAATATTGAAATTAAGCTCTGATGGTTCAGAATCTTCAATTACTTTATTTTTTAAAGTATTATTTATTTATTTATTCATGGGAGAGAGTGAGAGAGAAAGAGCACGAGCCGGGGGAACAGTGGGCAGAGGGAGAAGTAGGTTTCCTGCTGAGCAACAAGGCCGATGCAGGACTCGATCACAGAACCCTGAGATCATGGCCTGATCTCATGGCCTGAGCTGAAGGCAAATGCTTAACCAACTGAACTACCCAGGTACCCCTCAATTACTTTTATTGTTTTAAGTTACTATTTATATCTAGATAGATGCAGTTTTGTGTCTCTCTGAAGGTATTAAGTACAGTAGGAGTCAACCCAGTGTTCAGAATTCTAGGGTAGCCCTTTGGTCTCTGCATGGACTGCTACGCAGCATCCCCTCTCCTTGAAGTGGGAGACTTGTACCTACCTGACTTATAACCAATGGGAAATGGCAAAGCTTCTGGGCTGTCCATCTTACAATGATATCCCATGAGGATATCAGGCTTTTTCTTGCTGGTATGCAGAGAGAGCTTCTCCTGTTGGCCTAGAAGACACCAACAGCCGTGCTATAAGCTAACGAGGGATCCACAGGGGAGAGGAAACAGGGACATCCTCCAGCCCCTGAGCACAAGCACCTACCAGTGGTCAGGGAGACGTCAAGGTTAAACCAGGACTCTGGGTCATACCATCATAACCAAATCAAGTCTACAAACTTTATTTTGGTATGATGGGTCATACCATCATAACCAAATCAAGTCAGCTCATCTGAATGAGCTTTAAAAAGACAGTTTTCTTAGTTGAGCCCAGCCAACAACTTGATCACAGCTTTGTGTGGGTTCTTGACCTGGCCCCAGGACTCCTACAAAGTATGAATTGGCACATGCGTGTTGTTTTAAGCTAAAGTGGTGGTAAATTGTCACAAAACAATGCAATACTAACACATGTAGCATAGAAGACTTATAACTGAAAAGGGGCAACATGAGTAATACAGGGTTACTTTTTTTTTTTTTGTTCTATTTAAGGCAACAAAACTATTTTATAATATCTACACTTCTCTCTTTAGGGAAAAGAAAAGTATCTTTAAGGCAGGTACAAAATAGCTAAAAAAGTAAGCAGTTGGTATTTCAATAATATTTTATAGCAATTACCATCTTCTTAAAACTTTTTTTTAGTTTTATTTTTCTGGTTTCAAAAGATTTTAGGTCATATAAACTAGTCAAATTATTTTGATCTTATAATTTTGTCCAAACTTAAAATTAATTTTTCTTTTTGGAAGCCCATCAGATGTACATGGAAATAAATGCCCTATTCTGAATTCAACATTCTTTAAGAATTAAGTTTTTAAAAAATTATGTGGTGCAAAAACAATGAATACTGTTACGCTGAAAATAAATTTAAAAAATACATTATATGTTTATAAAAATAATAATAAAAATATTTTTAAAAATATGTGCACAGTTTCAGCATCTTCACATATTTTAGTCACATTATGTATGTGCACACATAACTATGTTTATGAAATTAGTTATGGCTTTCAACACTGTCCTTGAACTACTGTATTATATCCCCAAATTGCTCTTCTAAAATAATCCGCCTGTTGGACACTCAGCACAGCTAAGTATTAACTGGAGATTATGCTGTCCATACCCTTGAAACTATAATACAGGCAGGTCCTAGGTGGAAGGAAGGAAGGAAGGAAGGTAGGTTAGAAGGGGGAAAGTCAGGAAAGGGGGCTAGGATGAAGGAAGAGAGGGAGGAGGGGAGGGAGAGAGGGAGAGAGGGAGGCATGAGGGGAAGTAAAACATTGCTGGACAAAACGAAAAACAAATAAAACCAAAACCTTTGTTAACTAGAGCTACCTTGCATCCTGACAATAAAGGGGTGTCAAAATAAAAAATAAAGTTATATAAGATGAAATAATGACAAAGGCTTATTGGTGTGTGTCCAGGTAACCCCCAGCCCCCAGGTCCCTGGTCGAGGGTTTATTGTGTGGTTGTTTTACCCACTAGCTTTGAACCCCAACTTTAAATGACCATGGACATTAACAAGCCTAGAATGGCTTGATCCCAGGCAACTTGGTGAGACACTGCTTGTAATGAGTAAGGCTCTTTTGAAAATACTGCTGAGGCTTTTGTTCACTAAAGCTTTAATCTGGGTTAAAAAGAAGAAGAAGAAACCTTCTCTGTTTCTTTTTGCTTTGAATCTCCTATTGACTCAAGGACTCAGTCCTCATTCCTGAATGTTAGACAAAATCCTCTTAGGTCTTGCTTTCTCAATGAGGTATATGTGAGAATAGTGTATGAGTTAGTAGTATTGGTTTGCTTAACTTTAATTGTATGCTCCGAAATGCTTCCTACCAGCAAATGGTAGTCTAAAGCCCTAATGAAACATTTTATTTAGTTAGTTTACAAATTTGCCAGAGCTCGTGAATGGAGTGAGCAATGTTTCAAATCTCTTGATAAGAGGAGACGTAGCTTTGCATTATAATATATACACATGCTGTTGGTAGGTATAATAGAAACCTACTGTTAAGTCAAAGTCGCCCCCCCCCCAAAATTAGATACGGAAAATGAAACTTGTATCTTTGGCCGGCTATTTGCTTTTTATTGTTCATTAAATCCCTGTGCATGGATGAACTGGCATGAATACAAAAGTTTGTGGTAATCTTCACAGCTATATGTAGAATGTAGCTGGTGTTGGCATGCAGTTGGAGCATTATGGGTATCCCATCGCTCTGTAAAATGTGCAGCATTCATTTTTATAAAAAAAAAAATCCCTAAATGTTAATATAATTAATTTTGAGAGTTTTTAAGTAACACAAAATACATATTTTGCACAATTACATACAAAAGTGCACGTGATAGATATTCAAGTAGTTATCTGTGGAAGAGGAGGTGAGTGAAAGAAGTGGTGCTAAAAGGGAATGTAAGAAATAAACATTCATTAAAGGAAATATTTGTGTGTGGGGGAATCTACTGTGGTTTCTCTGTGGTTATATATAACTACCCTATTTCTGTCCACCATTGTACCTGTGTGTGTGTATACACGGTAATGTAGTTTCTAAGAGAGGATGCATACTATTTTTCTTCAGTTTTAAAATTTGACCACCTATTTTATTTTGCCACATTTTTTATGATTAGAACTTTAAAGGATGCATAAGCGTCCTTTAGGTCATATAATACGGTTTGTATATCCACATCGCCATTGTTGACTGCCTTTATTTTTTTAAGGTCTTATTTATGTATTTGACAAAGAGAGGAAGCACAAGCAGGGGGAGTAGCAGAGGGAGAGAGAGAAGCAGACTCCCTGCTGAGCAATGAGCCTGATGTGGGGACTGATGTAGTCATCTTAGGACCCTGGGATCATGACCAGTGCTAAAGGCAGATATCTAACTGACTCAGCCATTCAGATGCACCAGCTGGCCAACTTTAATGAATCATTTTTAACTGTAGAGATAACATTTTGTTCATGTTCTAAAATAAATGAAATCCTTGCCTTCAGTGTTTAAATGTTTTTAAATGTTAAAAATGTTTAAAATCTCCAAAATCTTTCCAAAGCATGTAATATAACTAATTTCTTCATTTTTTAAAAGATTTTATTTATTTATTTATTTGACACAGAGAGAGAGATTACAAGCAAACAGAGAGGCAGGCAGGGAGAGAGGGGGAAGCAGGCTCCCTGTTGAGCAGAGAGCCTGATGTGGGCTCGATCCTGGGACCCTGAGATCATGACCTGAGCCCAAGGGAGAGACTTAACCCACTGAGCCACCCAGGCACCCCTAATTTCTTCTTCAATAAAGTAAATTAAAGTGAGTTTTATGTATGTTTGATTGGCTGCTGTTCTTTAAAGTATGAAACTTTGGGGTGCCTGGGTGGCTCAGTCCCTTAAGCCTCTGCCTTTGGCTCAGGTCGTGATCACAGGATTCTGGGATTGAGCCCTGTGCTGGGCTCCCTGTTCAGTGGGGAGACTGCTTCTCCCTCTGCCTGCTGCTCAGCCCCGGCTTGTGTGCTTTCTTTCTTCCTCTCTCAAATAAATAGTCTTTAAAAAAATTAGATTTAGGGATTCCTTTATCTGGAATTTCCCACATGAGCTGACACTCTCTTGTCTGCACCTATAACCTAATCATACCAAACTTTATGTTAAAATGATAATACTAATACCTAAAAATTACCACATATATGCAATATCCCATTAAATTATAAGTATTTGCAAAATATTTCCCATTTAAATCTCTTAATGAACCTGTGAGGTATAGATACTATTACTACTATAATATCTAGATTAGAAATCAGAGTCTCAGAGAGGTTAAGGAATTAGTCCAACGTATAGGGCCATCAGATCTCAGACACTTGCATCCCAGCCTCAACACTCTTACATAGGATGCTGATATGTCCCCCAAATTGTAGACATGCCCACAAAACCATGCGGAGGTGTAATGTCTTTAGTGAATAGCAGGCTCTTTAGCAACATAGTTAAATGGCTTTGAAAATGCCTGATTTTTTGCTCCCTACGTGAGAAGGATGACCAAGAGTTATGAAGCCCAGTTACTAGCCAGCCCATAGAGTCAGGTCCTGAAGCCATATCCAGGTCCAGTTCCTAGCTCATTGCAGTTCCCAGCCTCTCTGATGTGTCTTCTTTCTCAACGGCACCTGCCACTCAGTCCACTTTGCTGGAATCCCCACTTTGGAATTAGTTACGGATTGCCATGACTGTGTTCCAATTCTGCCATACACCCTAAACCACAGCCAGGCTATGAGAATATGTGTATCTGAAGCAGAAGTGTTTTCTTCATTCTTTTTTATTCTGCTGCTTCATAGGACCTTAGTCCGTAATGGTTCCCATTTCCATGCGTATCTCTCATGCAGACCCGATTTCTACAGACATTTGTGTTCTCTGATTTGAGAGCTCTTCTGGTCTCTGCATGTCCTGGATTATTGCTTCTGGCCCTTCAGAATTCTGTGTTCCCCATTCTCTGTCCACCATGAGCTCCACCACTCCTTTCCATATTGCTAAGGGAAGGGAAGCCTCATGGTGTTGACTAAGATAGAGTATTTTACAGTGTTTAAATCCATTCATTTTGAGGGTGTATTGGACATGCCCATTGGTGTGTTGGACTTTTAGGTGTAACTTTATATGTGAGACACTTGGCTAGAGGCAGTAGGCTTACAGACCTAAATTAAATAAGACCTGGCCTTTGTGGAACAGAGAGAGTTAAGGATACATGCAGATACATGCAGAACTCTTCAAGTGCCATCTGTAAGAGTTCACACAATAATATTGAATGACCGACTCCCTTCGACCAACTTTTTCACTCCTAGAATGTCATACTAATAGAGTAGAATAAAAGATAGTTCAACAAATATATCAGAGTTAAAAACTAAATGTCAAAACAGGGGCACCTGGGTGGCTCAGTGGATTAAAGCCTCTTCCTTCAGCTCAGGTCATGATCCCAGGGTCCTGGGATAGAGCCCCGCATCGGGCTCTCTGCTCAGTAGCAAGCCTGCTTCTCTCCTCTCTCTCTGCCTGCCTCTCTGCCTACTTGTGATCTCTGTCTGTCAAATAAATAAAAAAATAAATAAATAATCTTTAAAAAAATACTAAATGCCAAAACATAAGTATTTTGTGAAATAACATATCTGTGTATATGCATATATATTGAAAGATCAGTAATGATGCCTTAGATCTAGATTTATTGACAAAAGAAATGTCCATGGCATGTTGCTAAAGGAAAAAAAAAAGAGGTTAAATGTGTGTAGAATAGGATTCAATTTGAACTTAAAGTATGTGCATGTGGGGTGCTGGGTGGCTCAGGTGATTAAGTGCTGGACACTTGGTTTTGGCTCAGGTCATGATCTCAGGGTTGTGAGACAGAACACCACATCGGGCTCCTTGATCAGGTAGAATCTGCTTGAGATTTTCTCTCCCTCCATCCCACGGGTTGAATGCTCTCTCTCTCTCAAATAAATAATAAATAAAATACTTAATTTTTAAAAAATGTGTGTGTGAGAGAGAAGAAAAAGAGATGTAGAGAAGTCGCCACCATATTTCTCCTGCTGTCTCAAGTTCGTGCATTTTTCAGTGGCTTTTCCCTTTTGTTCATTGTGTTTTTAAATTGGTTCTCTGAAGCTCATGCAAGGTCATCCTGTACTATATAGTGCATTTTTTACATCTTATTAAAAATATATTTTTTCCTAAAGCTTTAAATATGGTGCTTTAAAAAGAAACAAAAATCAGCTATTGTTGCCCATAAGAGTTTAATTCATAATAATCTAATTCCTCATAGGAGGTGAGGAAGAGATGAACTTTTCTATATTCTAGTTATCTTTCTGATGTATCAAATTTATAACTAACCATCACCAGGAATGAGGCTGACTTTTTCATTCGTGAAAACTATGCTTAATAATTCATGTCACTGAAAAAAATATTCATAACAGCAGTGGTTTTATTTAACCAGTAATATCAATTCCACATCAATCATTCCATATCAGTTCCATATCAATCATTCCACAAATGTCATGTTTCAGAGAAATGATAAGAAAGTCTCAAACAAAATATACACAAATTTCTTTAAACATTATTGATAAAGACATCTTTATTAAAGCATCAATATTTAAACCTTTACAACATTAATTCTTACAACTGTGAAATACATCTGCCCCGTTACCCCCAGTCTTCTGTGTCTTGAAGTAAGCAAGTGATTCTGTTTGTGTGAGTTGTAAATAAAATAAGAGCAACTGGGTTCTGCCCAAGGGCTCTGTGGGTTTACCTATGATTCATCTGTTATTTAATTATATATCTTTTTCTGTTTGACGTTCATTTGGCCGACTTCGGATCGTTTTCACATTGCTCAAGATTTTTTTTTTCCCTCTCCTTTGGAAAACTGAACTTGGAAAATAAGTAAATTTTGCATTAAATGAGATGTTACCCTCTGTGAACATATACATCCAAATACGGTAACACTCTAGAGGTATTGTGTGATACATACTTTTTTCTTAAAGAGACTGAGTGATAATGATACATAATTCACCTTGTTCATGAGGAAGATATGGGATAGGGGATTCTGTCTGTGTCCTTGTCACTTTTTCATTTTTATTTTTATTTTCATGTTTATTTTTTTCACCTTTTCATTTTTAAACAACCTCAGGGTCTTCAGTCTGTTGAAACCACTGCTCTAATAAGTACTGATGTTGCTTTCATTTTTAGATTCTTCCTGCTCAGGGTTCAGATGAGCATGTGGGCAAATTTTGGTATGGGCTAGAGTAAGTTCTAGGCATGACAAGTTCCTTAAGAAATGTACACTTGGGGGTGCCTGGGTGGCTCAGTGGGTTAAGTGACTGCCTTCGGCTCGTGTCATGATCCCAGGGTCATGGGATCCAGACCCACATCTGGCTCCCTGCTCAGTGGGGTGTCTGCTTCTCCCTCTCCTTCTGCACCTCTCCCTGCTCATGCTCCTTCTCTCTCAAATAAACAGATAAAATCTTAAAAAAAATGGGGGGGGGGCGCCTGGGTAGCTCAGTGGGTTAAAGCCTCTGCCTTCCGCTCAGGTCATGATCCCAGGGTCCTAGAACCCAGCCCTGTATAGGACTTTCTGCTCAGCAGGGAGCCTGTTTCCCCTCCTCTCTCTCTGCCTTCTCTCTGCCTATTTGTGATCCCTGTCTGTCAAATACATAAATAAAATCTTTAAAAAAAAGAAATATGTTTTGTGCTTGAAAAAAAAAAAAAAAAGAAATATGGACTTGATTTAGGTAACAGAATAACCGGTGTGTTAGTGTGTTTCCACTAGCTTACATGTAAATTTGTTGTGAGAATCTTGGATTAAGAAATATGTTACTACTTTTCTCATAATGTGATTCTCCATAATGCCCTTACATGACTTATATGAGCTTTCCAAAACCTGAAAACTGTCTTCTTAGCTCCTAGAGAGTGTGTGAAGTTTCTCTCTGCCCAGGAGATGCAGAGAGGTGGAGAGCTGGCTCTAAGAGGGTGGGTTTAAACCCGGGGGGGTGGGTGAGGGCCAGAGCGAAGGCTGGGAGCTGGAAGGGGCTTCAGGGATTATGGTGACTAGTTGCTAATATCCTCCCGGATGTAAGCTGCTGAACTTCTTAGCACCGATGGGGTAAAACAGAAAACAGCCACACAAAAGAGCGGAGAATCACGGGCCGGCTGAGAAAACACAGTGCAATAAAGCCGCCGACACCGATGAGGAGCGGGGCATCAGTTTGTCTTGCGGGCTGCGGCACCTGCTACTAATTGGCGTGGTGAGCTCACCAGTCGCCGAGTGGTCTCACGCACTCCGCTGCCCTGCGTGTGGGGAGAAGCAGGCCAGCTAATTGCTGTTGCTCTCGTGCCAGAGAATCAACGTGCGAAGCTAATAGTGACAGATAGAGGGCAGACGGATTCCTGCTCGCAGCTCCGAGTTTGCTGCTTGCCATAACTGAGGCAGCAGGCATGCAACTCGGCACGGGGACAGGGATAGTGTGCCTCCTGGCTTAACATGTGGAGGGGCTTTTTTAAAAGGAAAAAAAAATAATAATCCCTGGTAACATTTTTTGGATGATGCAAGTCTGGATACTAATGCCTCCCAGAAACAAGAAGCAGTCCCTGTGAGCAAATCCTCTGGGACCTGGAGGGTGAGCGTTGGCTGTTTTGAAAGGGATGTTCAGGACGCAGCCTTGGCAAGAAAACTTGCTGCATAATCTTCCACGGGCTGAAGATGAAACTTTAAACCGGCAAGTAAGTTGCTTTTTTCTTCCCCCTCCTGTCCCTTAATCTTTCCTATGTGAGGCAGCAGGAAGTACAGAGAAAGTTAAGACTTCTTGCAGTGCTGTGAGTCTGTGTCATGCTATCACTTTGTGTCCTGCTTGTTCAAAGAATAGAGTGGGGATGGTGTACAATTATCTGTTGCAAGACGAAACACAGCTCTGTCTTCTTGTTCTTCTGGATCCCTGCATGTGGGCTTACGGTTTTGTTGAGATGCTAATGTAAAATTTAGGAAGTCCCATGCTTCGGAGTTATGACTCTCTGCAGCTTGACCTGTTTTTAAAAAATGCGAATGCTCAACGACTTTCTTCTGCCGCTTCTTTCTCCCTGACAAAATGTAGAAAGAGGGAGAGAGTGTTGATACCATGTTTCTTTTTTTTTTCCTTTTTGTGCGCAAATGCACCTGTGTGTCATTTCATTTTATGAGTGGCCGTTGCTGGAGATTATCGTTAATGGGGAAGTGTAAGAGGCTAACTCTGCCCCACAATGACTATTCTGTGATTTGTTGGGATCTGGAGGGCCCTGATGTTTTCCCTAGAGATATGTTAGTGTATTAGAATATGAGCCCCTTTACAAAAGTGTCAGGAAGCATTAATCATTTAGAATTTGGATCCAGGTAGACTTTATCTCCCAAATGCAGAATTAGTGCTAGGTAATACTAACAGCTTGCCCACTTTGAGGTATGGCCTTTACTTTACAAGCACACTCTGGATGTCGCAGGGAAGGTGAGCCTGAGGAGCAAGTTCCAGGCTGACGGGTCTCTGTAGTACGTGGAGGTGGTCGCCGATTTGATGAAGTTGTGGCAAGCATGCAGGGGTTGGCCTGGGGGGGCAGTGGTCCCTGTTCACGGGGTGAGCATGTCGGCCTCCCATCAGGCTGACTCCAAGTCCAAACTCATTTGCTTTCAGGAACAGAACTGAGTGTCAAAGCTAGTAACCGAACACTTGCAGGGCAGAGTTTTTGTGTGGCTTAATGTCAGAGAAGCAAACAATTGTAAAATAGGTACATATTGAAGCATAGACGGTTTCCTCTCATTTTCAAGGCAACGTGGAAGGCTTTTGCACACACTCTCACAGAGTTACTGTTCACTGCAAATTGGTTCTTCCATTCGCTCTTTGCTTTTGTTCTGCCTTGGCTAAGTGTGAGTCAGTGTATGTATCTTTGCATGCGAGTCTTCAGATTTCAGAAACTTGATCCCTTGACTGTGTGCTCATTCTCCTCTGAAACACAGGTACAGCCTCATGCGTGTCCAGTTGCACGGACTGGGGCCGCCCTCGCTTTTCACCTCCTGCAATGATGGGGTGAGCAGGAAATGTGCATCTTCATCCCTTCACACCGAAATGACCCCTGGATGTTAGCCATTCAGGGATCTGAGCAGATCAGAGCATGTGGCTATCTTACTGCTAGCTGGCTTTTTGGAATATAGTGGGATAGAAGTTTGAGTACTTTTTATAAAGAGGTTTAAATAAATCCTTCCATTTTCTGAGAGACTTTAAAACTTAAATCCATTAATACTGTTATTTGATAAGTGCATGTCCAATCTAAAACAGTAGTTTTAAAAGGAGAACTGATAATTACAATTCTAAGCATAAAAGAACTCAGAGTTTAAGTCACATATCTATTGCAATATTTTTCCTCAGCCTTTCTACGTTTCAATTGTGTAAAATGTGTGTTGTGGTTTTTTGTTTGCTGGTTGGTTTATCTATTTGGTTTTCTTTTACTACCCAACTTGAACAGCAAACCAGCAGATGTAAATTGAAGCCACTTGCAAAAATTCCCCAGTATTTGTTGGTACCTGGACTCAGGTGGAAGTTAAAAGCAAAAGGCAATTATTATTTTTTCTCATCAAGGAAAATAACTCTCTCTCTTTGATCACAAAATGTGTGTCAAATAAATGTATGTTGAGTAATTATTGATTCCTTTCAGTAATCACTTGATCATGTGGACTTTGACTCCCTAAATAAAAAATGAACCTTTACAATCATAGTAAAAAAGTAAAAGAAAGAAAATCATCCTATAACTGTAAATATTTTCTAAGGGTAGATGAGTGTTCCCCCCATTGTTGTAACTGTGCAGGTGCAAGTTCAGACAAGAGGGACTTTTGCTCCTACTTATGTGGAGTAAAATAATACAAAACGTTTCCCCTAAGTTAGCTGTTATCTCGTCTCAGAAAGCCCCTGTATATGTTTACCTGTTATTGCAACCTTCACACTGAAGAAAATCTTAGGGTTTTAAGTTTTCCCCTGAACCCCAACCTAGGAATATATTCACATCGGCAGAAGCAATAATCCCACAAAAGGACGTATTGCTTCCAAGAGGAGGGAGCATGTTTATCATCTGAAAGTTTAATTTTACTTGGGACTCCATGTTATGAGTAGGTTTCCGTCATACTCCTTTTGTTGTTCGAGTTTTTCTTTTTTTTATTTTCCACCCCTTCTTTTGAAAACAGTTTGTCCTCATTTGTGGGAAGGTTGGTGTCCTGACCTCTGTGTTTCTGGGAAAAACTGCAGAATTACAACGCTGAAAACCAGGATCACCTGATAGGGCGACTTTTCGAAGCTGTTTTTGTTACTCTCAACTTAAACTCTGTTCAGTTGTAGATCTGCTTTCTCTTTTTATAGTTTTCCTTTTGTATTTGTCACCTCTCTGTAATATGACAAACTTTGTAGATTCATAACAAAGGGTGGCACGTGGGGCCTCCTCTCAGAACCTCCACGCTCAGATGCCCCGGGTCGTGTGAGGATATATTTGGGGCACCTGTAGGGACTCAGAGTTGACTTCAGGTAAGAAACAGGAACTGCTGCTAAGGAATGCATGGCAAGATTATGTTCTCTGGGATGGGCGCCTGGGTGGCTCAGTGGGTTAAGCTGCTGCCTTCGGCTCAGGTCATGATCTTAGGGTCCTGGGTTCGAGTTCCGCATCGGGCTCTCTGCTCATCAGGGAGCCTGCTTCCTCCTCTCTCTCTCTGCCTGCATTTTACTTGTGATCTCTCTCTGTCAAATAAATAAATAAAATCTTTAAAAAAAAAAAAAGATTATGTTCTGTGGGTAGAGTCTCTGTGCGAAATCCAAAGAATCAAAGCCCTCAGAAATGGAGTTAATGCATACCTTTCATCTAAATCAAATCCTAGAGCCCCTTAGATTGGGAGGATGGCAGGACCCGAGAATTTACACAGATATTCCCAGTGCAGCCATTACTCCTTTACATGTGTGAGTGAGAGACAGGGGGATAGGGGTGGGGTGGGGTGCTGATATTGAGTGTGGGCTTGACAGGCTGACTTTGAAGTGTCATTGCCACCTGTGGCATTCACACCAAAGTCCCACATTTACAGGGCTGTGGAGATACACGGCACTTGGTTCCAGCCTGCAAACGTGTCACACACCAAGAAGTGAGATGGGCACACACACGCACGTGCACACAATTTATTAATTTATAGAAGGAGCATGGAAGCCTCTGCTTCTGGTACAAAGACAGTTCTTGTCCTTGGAAGCCTTGGCACATTCCCTAAACATTTTTGCCTCAGTGACCACATCTGTAAAAGTCAGCCCATCGGAGTTTTTGCAGGGATCAGCTAAGATAATGAATAAGAAACTGACAAATGGCTAATAATCTAAAGTACAATTAGTTCTAATCTTCTAGCATTTACTTCTCAAGATGATCGAGTGTGTGTGTGTGTATGTGTGTGTCTACAAACAATAACAGCAGCAAGACACTTTCCACTCTAGTGAATAAGAGTTTCTACCTGAGCACCATCGTGGATAAATCTCCTTTTATCTCAACAGTTGTTTAAAGGTTGCACTCAACCTTAAATATCAGATCATGGCTATTGAAGCTATAAATGTAAAAGGCAAGGACAGTCATTATTTCGAGAAACTAAGGAAAATAAAGCATTTCTTTCCTTTGGGATGGTAAATGGAAAAATTCAAAGCTTGTTTATTGTGTTCTGTGATGGATTAAAAAAAAAAAATGACAGGAGGTGTGACTTTCTTTACGGCTTTTAGAGTGTAAGCTTTCTCAGGCCATGGCAGATGTGTAGTTCCCATTACTTTGAGAAGTCATTCATTCTAATGCCCAGTGAAAGGGTGGTTTCAGACAGAAGTGAGCACTGTTTGCTGACAGGGAGGAAAGTGGCATGTGCGATGAAGTGCGTCATTCAAACCGGAGCCCAGCTAATGAATGCCCTCCCTGTTGTTTTCATGGAGGTGTTAGAATGAGCCTTTTCTGATTCTGCATCACTGAATCCTTATGGAAATGCAAATTGTTTATCCAAGGACAGTGACTTTCCTCTTTGCTTTAGCATTTACGGGACCTATTTCTTCAACTTTGCAGCACACCACTGGCATCCAGAGAAGGCTCATTAAAACTAGATGAGAGGTTGTTATTTCTTTAGAACCTTAAGTCCCTGTCTGAGAAATGGGGAGAAGTCACAGAGAGACACTCACAGACCAGTAGACTCAGAAAAACCCAGAGATTGTCTGCAAAGAGCAAGAGAAGTAAAGAGACTCCCAAAAGGAAAGATACAGGAAGTTAGAGACACGGGGTGAAAGCTGACAAACACTGAACAGGGGCCCAAGAGAAACTCCGGGAGTAGGGGTAGAGGCAGAGAGACAGGAGAGCTGCAGGACAATGTCAGGCAGGGGGAATGGACAGAAAAAGACTGATGGATTTCCAGAAAGATTCGTGTGCAGGGAAAAGGGAACAGAGAAGGGAAATTGAGAGAGAAAAAGAGAAACAGACCAGAAACTGAGAGAGAGAGAAGCAGAAAGATGGAGGAGAGATAATGTGATACAGGGATGGAGAGGTAAGGCAGAGAGAGAGGGAAGGGGGGGGGAGAGAGTCAAGGGGAGGGAGAGAGATGGGCAGGAGGCAGGGAGGCTGGGAAGAGAGCAGGAAGAACTGGGCCTCTATCCTGCACCGGCCCCTCCTAGTGATGAGCTTGTGTCTAAGCTCTAGGTCCTGGTTTCTGTCTGTAAGGACGCCATTCAGGGACAGAAACCAACCCTGCTCCAGCCTCAGGAACCAGGGCCGCCTGAGTTCCAGGGTTAGTGTCTCCCATATGCCCATCCTCATCCAGAGGAGGACCCGACAGAGCAGACTTTGGGGTGGGGGCCTCTCTCTCCGTGCCGGCTGTAGGGAAGGGTCTCCGCTGGAGAAGCGGCTGCTTCCTCACCTGGGAGTCTCAGATACCGTTTTCTTCCTCATCCTCTTGCTCAGGGAATTAGGTGAAAGTGCGTATTTCATCCGTGTTTCACACAGAGTGGTTTACTCTTCACCAATGAGCTCAGTGCCTAGAATTTAGCAAGGGCTCTAGAAGGATCTCAGGGATGAACGCATTTTTTTTATATAATTTTTATTTTTTATAAACATATATTTTTATCCCCAGGGGTACAGGTCTGTGAATCACCAGGTTTACACACTTCACAGCATTCACCAAAGCACATACCCTCCCCAATGGTGGTGATGCAACATGGGGGCTTAAGTGGGTACGAGAAGAATAAATGAAAGAAAATGGGATTGGGAGGGAGACAAACCATAAGGGATGAACGCATTTTTGCCCGGAGTATTCGTTCCTATGGAGTCAGGAAGAGCTGAAATGGTATCTTGGTGTTTCAGCGGGAACCCCTGCACTCCTGCCTTTGGCCCCTTCCTGAGGGCAGCTGCTGAGCTGCGGAATTCCCATGCCCCCGGGGTCCCTGCTGTGTACCTGACTTCTTGAAGAGCAGGAATGTGAGAGCTGTGGTCAAGCACACGTGTCTGGCCCTGGTGGCAACTTTTGGTCTTTTTTACTCCTCTCCTCACTCAAAACCGGGACTATTTGTAGAAGAGACAGGTGATGGGAATTTGGAAATGAGGGAGGCATGGAGGTGGCCGCGGGGACTGGATGTGGACAATTCAATTAGAAGAAGGCACGCAACTGAGAGAGGAGGAGGATACCATAAAAATGAGATAAATGTGCGCTCCCTTTCCTGAACTCCAAGACAAGCTGAGAGGAAGGTGTGTGTGTACAGTTTATAAATGATAATGTACATTGTGGAGCTATAAAGTTATCCCTGACTGTCAGGCAGATAATGAGAACATAAAACACTTTACCAGAAAATCATTGATATGCTCAAAATTTCAATTTCAATTGTTTTCTTTTACTTTTCTTTAATTCTTGAATTTTTAAATACTGAGCTCTCTTCACTAAATAGATTCCTTCTGAGTGGCTGTATTTGGAAGCAAGCAATCTAAGAACGTATGCAAGCATTGGATTTTTTCCAGTTTTTTTGATGTGTTGTCAAATTTGTTTGATAAATGAAGAAAATAATAAATATCGAGTGCCTACTGCATCCCCAGAAGTATTCTCAGTACCTTTGAATATGTCATCTGTTTAACCTCTCCGAGGTAGAAGGTATAGAACAGGCGCTCCCCTCCCCAATAAGCTTGACTTCTGAATATCCCTGCATGAGTTTCTGCATCTAAGAGGTGCTGACAGTTTGTTAAACAACCTCACTTTCTGTCTGATGCCGTGTGCATGGAATAGAATGTTCTGTTTTGGACCATTACCGATTGTTACACTGGCATGCTAATACTTTACAGAAAATGACAGTTAGCAAAACTTCTGGGCATTTTTACAAGGTTTATGGAGAAATTTTCACTCAGGATATACTGAATTCTATAGAGCATTCATTATATGAATTCTTATTTCATATTCACAAATGAGGGTGAAGAATAGAATAAAATTCAACAGAACTTCAGATAATAAGGCTTCACTTTATTACAGTCGCAAAGAGTTTTTCCAAATAATGGTAACTTCAGTTACCATCAGAAAGATATTTTGTGAATGAGATAATGCTAAAGCAAAGAGCATTTCTCGTATTTATGGGGGATAATACCTACTTCCTAAACAGTTTCCATTTGGATGTAGATTTTTTTTTTTAAACACACAGACACATAGGCATATATATACACATTCACAAATCAAAGCAATTTCTTAGCACTCATGTTTTCTTAAAGCAGGTGTGCATGGTTTAAAAAATCAGATTGTGCAAATAATTAAATATATACTAGTTTCTTCTTCTCTAACCAAGTCCCCACACAACTTTGTTCTACACTTTTGGGGGTGTTTCTCCTTTATTTCTACTTCTACCTCTAAATAATATGCTTATGATGTTACCTCTTGATTTATTTATTCAAAGTATTATTTCCTATTATGGTACTATTTGGTTGCTTTTATTATCAGCACACTTTTTATTCTATCTCATGTTCGAAATAGAGTAAGATATCATAAATTCTAGTTACTTTAATATGCAAATGCTCTGCCAACAATAAGCTATGATTTTATTTTCCAGTTTTTGTTTTTCTATATTTAATATATGGCTTACTTATGTTTACTTTTCTGAATATCTCTCTTTTATTTTTTTCCGCAAAAATATTAAATTCCACAAATGATTCCACAAATCATTCAAGTCAGTACAATTTCCCCAAATGTTTGGAAACATTAGTGGTCTAGTACCATTATTTTCCCAACATGGTGACCCTCTTTTCAGTCATACTGGGATACAGACTTACACTGGTGTATTGCCGCTGAGACAGGCATGAGGTCCACTGCCCACTGGGACCCCACAGCTGCCAGGAGTGGGGGTGGGGGAAATAGAGGGCTGTTCCCACTACTCTGTGGCTGCAGGGCTGGGGGAAGTGGTGGCTACAGTGTACAAGCTCAGCTTTCACCCTTCTCTAATTTAGTCTGCCTGGTTCTTGACTGGAGTGGAGGCTTACCTGATGCACTTCATGGAGGGGCTCTCTGACGGGTATTTATTTGTGACTCCTAAGAGAGATTGATTGATTATAAGGAGTCAGCTCGTGCACTTAAGGAGGCTGTGTGTCTTGAGATCTCTCTAGCAGGCAGCTAGGGAGTGGGAGAGCTCATGGTGTGTGGTCCAGTCCAGAGGTTAGGGCAGACCAGAGTCCCAGCCTAAAGACCCTCAGAGAGTGTGAATCCTCCCTTAATCAGCCTTTTTGTTCTGCTCTGGCCTCCAGCATGTGTGCACAAGAAGGATCCAGTGCCCAAATTAGAGGACTGTGTAGACGTGGGTTTCAGAGAGGAGCCTGGCGCTGGGTGCGCAAGTGTAAGAAAAGACATGTGAGGGCTGAGCTCTGGGGCTCTCGAATCTTGGAAGGACCCATGTGTCCAAAGCCGTTGATGGTTCCAGAATGACAGGAACCAGGAAACAACACTGGTTTCAGCAGCTGGAGCATGTGGGTGACCATCGCGACAGTTCAAGGGTGTTACTGATTGGAAAGCAGTTGACCTGGAAGTATTTTGGTCATTGTTCTTGTCATTACTTTTGCATTTTTGTTTTCCAGTTTGCACTTTCAAGAGCTCCTTTCTTGTTCTTGTTAATTTATTTGCTTTTTTTTATTATTAATTTATTCTCTGATCTTTATAAAGACACTAGTTATAGCTTTGTTTATGTATTGACTGAGACGTCATTTGGCTCCTTCTGTAATATTTTCCCTCCCAACCCTAAGTGATCAGTTAGTCATGCCTCTTCACTCTCATGTAAGAATGTGTTAGTTAGGGTAGGCAAGTCATGGAAACAAGTACACCTTCACAGGTCCTTGTTGAACATTTCTATTTTGCTCACATGACTGTCTGCTGGTTATAACGTGGTTCTTATGTCAACGGGATGTTGGGGGTCTGGGGGCTGATCTTCAACAATGGCGCCCAAATGTTCTCCGAATTCCTCATCCAGGCAGTTCTCCGTGGAAAACAAGAAAAATATGCAAGAGAGGTTATACGGGTCAAGATAGAACTCGGTGGGACACATGTGACTTTCTCGGACATTCCTGTGCCTCGAACTCAGTCACCTGGCCACTTTTAATTGCTATGCAGGTTAAGACACTCACTTTTGTACTTTTGAAGTGTGTCCAGATAGAAGAGGGAATTGAATTTTTATGAACAGACAGGTGTCTGTGTCACTAAAGGCAAGTCATTGAAATACTCTTCAGTGGTTCCTGTATTTGCTCAGGACTTGTCAGCAGGTGTCAAGGATATAGGCAGAGAGATAGCTTTGTGTGTGATGACCCAGAGTCCACGGATCTGTGACAGCATCTTCAGAAAAACACTCTGATGTCTGAGCTGTGGAATAGGGAAGACTTAGAGGACGAGTGCTCAGCACGTGGGCAGGGATCTAGGTTATTCAATGGATACCCTCCTGTAGGATATCCAGCTGACTCCAGCACCCTCCACTGCTTGTCCTGACATGCCCTTTGTTGAGCTCCCCATACCGTATGTTCTGCAGCATCAGTGGGGATGGGCTTCTTGACATAATCACTATGTCCTCACTTCTGACATTTGCTGTGTAATCTTTTGTACTTTGCTACATAAGTTTCTCGTCTTCCACTTCAGATTTGTTGAAATCACACATTTTCTTTTGCTGCTTCTTTGTCCTCATGGTTTCATATTTCTTTAAGTTTCTATGCTGAACTGAGTGTGTGGAGGATAACAGATAAGTACTTTTGATCAATCTATATCTTAATATCACAAATTTGTGTTTGAAAACCAAGTTAAGAAAAGGAGTTATGAAGAATGATTGGTTGTATTTAAACATGGGATCTAAAAATTAAAGTGTTCATTGAATATCTTTTATTGATAACAAGATACCAGAAAGATATCAATTGCTTTCTGTAAACTGGTGATTATAATCATTGCTTCTTTGGAAATAGTTAGTTTTGAAGCTGTATGTCAGTTCCTTTTCAGTGAATTATATTTGCAGCTATTAAAGTCAACTTGAACCTCTATGTTTTGCTACACACACACACACACACACAGACACACACACATACACACATGAGGCCAGGCTTCATATCACACTTATTTCTGCTGCAATGCAATTTACTGTGGAGCACGGATGTTGAAGGCACATCGGGAGGAAGGAATAGCTGTTACACAGCTCATCAGGAAATTCTCTCTCCTGCAGCTTTTCAGCAAGTCACAGGGTAGGAATTTAACAAGGAACAAAATAGAAACAAGATTTTTGGATAAAGTACAACATTCACACAAAGAATATGTCTTCGGGGGGCTTTATTTTTTATTTATTTTTTTGGCTGTATCAGAGATCCTTGTAAAGGTTATAAAATATCTCGGTTGTCAAATCAGTTTTAAGTTATGAATGTTTTTGAAGCCACCTACCATGGTTGAGGTGCTTATTTTGCCGTGGAGTAAAAATCAGTCACAGTTTCTGAGACATTCCCTGTCATTTCCCCTGGCCCTGGGTAGTCATCAGGATTCTTCTTGTGGGAAGTGATATTGTGCCTTGAGAGTCTCATATAGGAAATTATCAGGTTTCCAGGGGTCCTTGATTCTGTAAAGAATTAGGTACATATGTCTGAATTCAACTTCAAATGCACTGACCCATTAAATGAATTTTTGAAGCCATTGCTCTGTTTCCACAACCCTCTGACAGCCTTCTCCTGCTTGTCTGAGATGTGTAATAGTGTGTCCCCCTACCCAGCCCCACACAGTCCCTGCTATGGCCAGTGCACCCTCTCAGGCTTGATCTTCCTGTACCCATCCACAAGACCTGGCATTCTGACAACTCCTTCATCTTTAAGCCTCTCTCCTCTCTGACTTTTCATGGCAAACATTTCTCTTTTGTTCTGTTGTTACTGCAGTTTGGTTTTAGAGTCTGTCTTTTTTTTTTTTAATATTTTATTTATTTATTTGAGATAGAGAGACAGAGTGAGAGAGAGCATGAGAGGGAAGTCCAGAGGGAGAAGCAGACTCCTCATGGAGCTGGGAGCCCGATGTGGGACTCGATCCGAGAACTCCGGGATCATGACCTGAACAGAAGACAGTCGCTTAACTGACTGAGCCACCCAGGCGCCCCGAGTCTTACTTCTTAAGATACCCTTCAGGTTCATTTTTTGGCAGTTCTTCCTTAACATATGGCTCACAGGTTCACATGTTCCAGTGTTCTTCCTCACTGTTCTCCTCTTCCCTTCTTCCACATGACTTTCCGTTTCCTGCATGTACTGTTGAGTTCTTAACTCCTCCGTGTCTGTAGATGGCAGCTAACATCCTACCTCCAAAACCTCCATCTGTCATTCCAAAGCTGAGTTCTGCAGAACCAACCACCTTACAGACGTTGCATGGGCGTTTCAGGTTCATGGAGTGTGAGCTGGGTTCACCTCCGCTCCTCTTCTCCCCTGGATCCTATTTCACTGGTGAATAATAACCAACACCACAGGGCTCAAAGCCTGAGTATCAGCATTTGAATTCTGCCCGTTTAACTGTCCGTCCTCCTCCTCCATGGCTGGAGAACCAAACTCTCCTCCCACGCTTCCCTGGAGGTCCTCCTCGTTTCTCATGGGATCCCTAACTGCCCTGTTTCTCCTCTTCCCACTCTGCATGCAGTTCTTCTCCCTTCTCCAGACTTCCTTCTTCCTCTCCAGTGTGTGCCAACCTTGTTCTAGAAGGCTTTGTTTCATGGTGCTATGTAGAAGCTGCATGCTTTCTGGGTGGGAGGTTTAGGAACCCTGCATCAAGCACCTCTATCTGGACCCCTTTCCCAGCAATGATTGCTCACTTTGTGTTTCTGGGTCACATCTTGAGAATTCTTGCAATATTTTAAACTTTTTATTATTATATTGATTATGGTGGTCTATGACCAGTGAGTATGACTCCCTGAAATCTCAGAGGATTCATAGAATTTATTAGTAACCAAATATTTTTAAATTATGGTATGAATTTTTTTTTGATGGACTGCTATTGCACACTTAAGAGGTTACAGCATTGTGTGAATAATAACTTTTATATTTGGTGGGAAACTGAAAAATTCACTTGGCTCTATTTATTGTGTTATTTGCTTTGCTAGCATGGTTTGGAATCAACTCCTGGTATCTCTCAGGTATATCTGATAATCTCATTCCTGCTTTGCTGAGGTATTTTAATATTTTCCCATTCTGTTCATTGAGACTCTTCCTTGGATCCTTTCTCTCTACCTAAGCAAGTTTATTCAAAAGAATACAAAGGAAATGTATTGTCCTATGTAACTGAGAACCCAGAGATGTAGATCTGACTTGCTACAAGGATTTCAGACTTAAACATGACTTTGAGATGTTTCTCCCCATTTACTTTCTTTCCTAGTTGAATCTGTCCTCCAAATCCTGTGTTGGATGTTGGCCCCTATGAGCTCGCACCATCACAGTATCGAGGGCAGAAGAAAATAAGGAAGTCTGTGCTGTGATATTGTTCGATCAAAAATCTCTATATGGAGTCTTCTTGGTTCTGATTTACCTAATTGCTTTATTAGTCCAGAGGGGAGGATGAAAAACATTTTAAGTCAAGACAGATCTTTCTTGTGACTAATCCATACTTCATATCTTTGATTTCTATAAACATTCTAAGTCAAAGACTCTACTCTCAGTTCCCTGGAGAAGGATCACTTCTAGACAATATAGTAACAATGTGCCTTGGTTTGCAAAAGAGAACACTTGAAAAATAACTGAAGCAGTAAACACTGGAATAGCTTCTTACACTGAACCAAGTGCAGTCTTTCGACACCAGTGCTGTCACATACCAATGTATGAATCCTTCAGCATGTTCTCTAAAAAGTCAAATGCAGACTTTCAAATATATATACTTTTGAAACGAAGGACTGTACCTACCACGTACCACATAAACTATCAGTATGTTATTCGCAGAGAACATGGGTCCAGAAGTATGGTACAGATTGTTATGTTTGATTCTTGGCATTCTTTTTTTTTTTTAGTTATGTCATATTAGTCACCATAGTACATCATTAGTTTGTGATGCAGTGTTCCGTAATTCATGGTTTATTCACCACACCCAGTGCTCCATGCAACATGTGCTGTCCTTAATACCCACCACCAGGCTCACCCATCCCCCCATCCCCTCCTTTCTAACAGCCTCCATTTGATTCTCAGAGTCCACAGTCTCTCATGGTTCATCTCCCCCTCCGATTTCCCCCAATTCACTTTTCCTTGCCTTCTCCTAACATCCTCCATGTTATTCCTTGTGCTCTACAAGTAGGTGAAACCATATGATTGATAACTGACTCTCTCTGCTTGACTTATTTCACTCAGCACAATCTCTTCCAGTCCCTTCCCTGTTGATACAAAAGTTGGGTATTCATTCCTTTCTGATGGAGGCATAATACTCCATTGTGCATATGGGCCACATCTTCTTTATCCATTCGTCCATTGAAGGGCATCTTGGTTCTTTCCACAGTTTGGCAACTGTGGCCATTGCTGCTATGAACACTGGGGTACAGATGGCCCTTCTTTTCACTACATCTGATCATTTGCATTCTTGTGGCATGGATTTTTTTTTTCTCTTTCCATCTTCATGTAGGGTATTTTTAAAAACTTTTAAACTTTGGAGTATAATTTATAAACTGCTTTTAGGGTGTACTTTTTAGAAAATTTTAAATTAAAAAAAATTAAGCAGTTTAATTAAGCAATACAATGTGATTCACTTTAAAAGGGAGATCATGTATTACTTTTATGTCAACCTGACATTCTGTTTGAAGGTAAGATATCCATAAGTGGACAGTTTAAGGAACCAGTTTTTGATGTTACCCTTCTTGGACAGACCAGCAAAATCTAGAACAAACATCTGTGGTAATATTGCATAACAATAGAAATATAAATACATAGTTAACCTTGAAAGGAGGTAGCAAAGATAATTACAATGAGTACAGACTATAAAAACACCATAGTAATGGGATAATATCATTCCATATTTGATTTTATTCTCCTTGTGTTAAAATAATAATTGTTATCGGGGCACCTGGGTGGCTGAATGGGTTAAAGACTCTGCCTTTGGCTAGGGTCATGATCTCAGGGTCCTAGGATTGAGCCCCTCATCGGGCTCTCTACTCAGCTGGGAGCCTGCTTCCTCCTCTCTCTCTCTCTGCCTGCCTCTCTGCCTACTTGTGATCTCCGTCTGTAAATAAATAAATAAAATCTTTTAAAAAGCTAATAATAATTCTTATCTCAAGAAAAGAATCAAGAGAAACTGTCCCAACTCACACAGTGAAGAATAAATGCCAACAAACTCTGATTTCTTGTTTCTTTGAATTGACATGGATCCAAGAATTTATAACTCTGGATTCTAGAAAATACCCTACTTATTAGAAGTGCTGCTGCTATATTTATATTTTTCATATTTATATTTCCAACAGCAGTGACCTGTATGGTGCCAACAAATGCTTATTAAGTGAATAAATCAGATTTGTTTTTCAAAACAGCTTTTTCTTGTGACTAATCTATACTTTATATCTTTGATTTCTATAAGCTGAGCATTATTAAAGACATTTGAAAATTGAATTGCTTGAATCCTTGGAAAATATTGTTGCGAATCTTTTGTTTATAATTTCATCCAGTATTTTGAGTTATATTATGGAAGACATTTTTACAGAAGCTCTTACTATAATTAGTGGCAGATACTGAAGCAATGTCACAATGAAGTGCCTGTTCTTGGTGATGATACATGTCATAGGCAATTCATTCAGAAGCTACATGAGAGGATTCAACTGTGGACTTCCCAGATGATGTGATTGCCTTAAAATATCCTCTATCACAGATGCACCGATGAGTGCAGGTTCTCAGCCCGCTGCCAGTTTTGTTTCATACATTTTACAATCACACCATAGTGACTGGTGGTGATGATGAGACTTTCCTGTTATCCCAGACCTCAGTCATTGATTCTATGTTCACATAATGAGAGCTATGGAAGAGTAGACCGGTTGTAAATGTGGCATACAGTGCATTAGTTGAATGAATACGGAACAAATTTTTTTCTATTCAATTAAAGTTTTCTATAATACCATTGGATGGCCATAACTATATTTATTAGAATGAGAAGTATGTCTGTTTTGTTTTTACTAAATTAAATACATACATCTAAATAGCTATTTAAGAAGTTCAGTATAAATCATTGAAAAGATTTGGGGTATTTATTGTCTTGGTGTCTTTAGAGATACTGAATAGATGGGAGCATCCAAGGCAAGGCTATTCTTGTTGCGCAGTAGAAGTTAAGAAGCATCCCTTCACTGGGGCACATGGCTGGTTCAGTTGTTGAGCATCTGCCTTCGGCTCAGGTTATGATCCCTGGGTCCTGGATTGAACCCTGCATAGGGTTCCCTGCTCAGTGGGAAGCCTTCTTTTCCCTCTCCCACTCCCCCTGCTTGTGTT
This sequence comes from Mustela nigripes, assembly GCF_022355385.1. Taxonomy (NCBI): domain Eukaryota; kingdom Metazoa; phylum Chordata; class Mammalia; order Carnivora; family Mustelidae; genus Mustela; species Mustela nigripes. Next base: position 122,539,728 of record NC_081560.1, on the reverse strand, counting down.
CCCTCTCTCACTGTCTCTCTCTTGCTCTAATAATTAAATAAAATCTTTTTTAAAAAAGGTCCTCATTAAATGCTTAGAGTGTAATTTACAAATACATATACTTTTTTCCTGAACCTCTGGAGGATTCTGACTGAATAGCTTAATCTTCTTTAACCCACGAAAACATGGATAATCCACTGAATGAGAAAACTGATATTGTTTCTTACCATTTTACTCCTTTCCCTATACAAAATTCACTAAGCCCAGATCAGACTTCATTAGTGAAAATTCTCAGAGGGAAAACTGGTTTTCTGTGTATACCCTATTAATAATTCTTTTGTGCACATAAGAAAAGAAAGTATGAATAATGTACACCTCTATGCAAATGGAGATATTTGTACTTCTTCTGGTCAATTATCATTTCACAATACCTGTTGGCATTTTAATTTTTATATTAACATTATCATATAAATATGTTGAAGGAAAAAGGAAAGTAACCTTGTTATAAATTTGCTTCTAATTTGATTTGTTTACCCTGAATAGTATATAGACTAATACACACAAACTTGGTAAGTCATGGTTTCAATTACAATTATTTTTGTCTTTATGTATTTAATCATTATACTGTTGTTTTCTTGTTTATGCATACCAATGTGATTAGAGGGTAATTATACCCAATAGTTGGTTCTTTCTATTGTCAAAAGATGTTTGGAGATTCTGACATCACGTGATGATCAATTACCATTCTGAGGCATGTGGACACTGAGGTGGGATGAGTGATCACATATTAAAACTAGCATACAACCCCTGTATCAGTCATCTCTTGCTAACATAATGCTGTGTAACAAGTGACCTTAAAATCTCAGAAGCTTGGAGCAAGACAAAACAGCTCTGTGTTCTCGACTTGGCTCAGGCTCAGCTAAGTGTTGGCTCTCTGTTGGCTGATGTCTGCTTTCCTTTGCTGATAGTACGGGGGCTACTCGGCCATGCTTCCTTTTTTTTTTTTTTTTTTTTTTTTTTTTTATATAAGTCGGCCATGCTTCCTAAGTCTCTAACTGTGCAAGCTATTTTGGCATGGTATCAATCAGATGGAAAAAGCACAAAAGATAGGGCAAACTCAGACACTCAAGTGCTTTGCAGGCTCTCCATCTGTTAAAACAAATCATGGCTGGACTCAAGTCTGAGTGGGAGGACCCTGCTAAGTTACATGGCAGAAGGAGAGGGTGCAGGGAAAGGTGGAAATTAGAGCCATTTGGGCAGCATATTATATATATATATATATATATATATATATATATATACACACATATGTATGTATATATATTTATATATGTGGTTGTTTACATGCATATATACATGAATTATCTCAAAATATTCCTGTTAAAAGATTACTAGAAAATTGCTTCAGGGACTTAGCATTTTCAGTAGTGGAGCAAGAAGGCAGGGAATTCAAATGGTGGCACATAGTGGGGGAGGGTCAAGTGGATGGCATGTCTGAGGAATCTCTCTGTGAGCGGAAGGACCCCGAGAACTCAGAAGTGTAGCAGTCACAGTCTTGTGCTGACAAAGAACTAGCACACCTGTATGGCCACTGGGTAGCAGATTAGGAATTGGAGGCAAGATGGCATTCTGGTACCCCAAAGTAGACACCAGGAACTGGAGACCACGGAGAGGTAAGTGTGGATCGCCAGAGCCCACTCTGGCTGGTAATGCCATGAGACCCAGTTCCTGTAAGGAAAATAAGGGAAAATTAGGTACCTCATCAGTGTCACGACTCTGCTTCTGGATTCTGGAATAGAATGAGAGGTTGCTTTCTGAGTCTTGGGAGATAAAAGATAAGGAAGCCAAGATTATTGCTTCTTGCTGGTGGTGATTTAAATCTAGAATAATGGGAAACCACACAGATCCCTTTTCCTACTCAAGAAAGGAATTCAACGGGGGTATAGTAGATGTTAACTTTGTAGGCTGCACATGAGGACTCCTTCAGGATTCTGTTCCCAGGCTGTTTTCAGTTCAGCTGTTCCTAGGTGCCTAACCATAGGAAGGAAACATCTAATGTTAGAATTGAGGGTGGTGATTAAACAATAGGATGTCTTTTCTGAGTTCTATCTCTGAAGAGACAGATGGAGGTAGCTGCAATCCCTGAGGCCAGCATTGAAGATTTCTACAACGAACAAAACCCACTTTTTTTCATGCCTCAGCCTGAGGTTATAGGGCTGGAACAGAGGGGCTTGAAAGTTGAGCAGCTATGGGCATTTATGTTGGCATCTAACCTGACCACAAGGAGAAATCGGAATCCTGAGATCCTGCCTTGAGGGTTGAAGATGTTGGGGGACCAGTGCTTCTTAGGAACATTCCTTCAGACCAAGAGGGGCCCAGTTACACCTGTCACTGGTGTTCAGGGAGTGATTCTGTCAGTGCTTCCTCACACAGTCTCTCAGGGTGGGTGTGGGGTGCTTACAAGGCATCACCCCATATGGCAGCTTATTAAGGGATGGAAAATGAAGGTAGGAGGGACACCTGGGTGGCTCAGTTGGTTAAGCATCTGACTCTTGATTTTGGCTCAGGTCATGATATGAGGGTTGTGAGATTGAGCCCCAAGTTGAACTCCATGTTCAGCTGGGGGTCTACTTGAGATTTTCCCAATGTCTCTCTCTCTCTCTCTCTCAAAATAAACGAATAAATCAGGAAGAGAGGAAGGGAGGAATGGAGGGGGGAAATGAAGGTAGGAAAAGAGGAAGGGTTTGAGGGAGAAAAACACACACATCATTCAAATATTGATTCTGAGCTATGGGCCCAGGTGCAGCAGGGAGGGAAAGGTTGAGGTGAGATCCTGCTGGTAAGGAAAGATTGAGCAGTTATTTTCCCCAATAGTGAAGGTTCTAGAATAAACAGTTGTTTTTCAAGGGGAAAAAATAAGAGAGAAAGGCATTTTTTATAGCAGAGATCTAGCTTTATGCTGTCTTTGCTGCCCTTTCTTTCTTTCTTTCTTTCTCTTCTCTGTATCTTCTCCTGACCTGATTTTTTGTCACATTTGTGTGACTGAGGTTTGTTCTATTCTGAAATGCAGATATATTTCTATTCTTCATCATTGTTGTCTCAGAGCTTAGGGATAGTTGGTGACTGACATGACAGGTAGAAAGCCGCTAGTGAGTTTAACATGGAGTCAAGGGAGTGGGGTGGTCAGAGGAAGAAAAGATAAAATAAAATCTCATGTAATAATTTAATTCATTCACCTGTTATTAGTTCTCCATTATTCACAGCCAAAACAAGAGTGATTTAAGGGTATAAAGAAAGTAAAAATAAATAGTGTGCTCTATTATATGTTTATACAGGTTTATATACATAGATATCTACTGCTTTTGGTCTTCTATCCATTTTCTCCTCTGGTGATAGCATTCTATTTTTCCTTGAGAGACAACCCTCTCTACCTCAGGTCTAATTCATTTAGCTTGTTTGGTGATAGCCCACTCATCATTTCAATGTGTAAACACAGGAACATGCATGATGAATCAGAAGCATGGTGATTGCCCAACCCAGGAAACATGTCCTAATCCAGGCTAAATAGAGCTAATTTGTATCACACCTGGGAATTTTCATGGTGACTCCCAGGAGAATGCCTGCTAGAAAATATGCACACATATGCCCGCATAGATCATGATTTTTTTTTTTTTTAGAGCATATTCCCTGCACGTATTTATTTAGAAATGTGCCAGAGAAGGGTTAAATTTGGGGGGTAGGTACAATGCAACCAAGGTGAATGTTATGAATTCGTTGTATGTCCCCTACATTTGCACATTAATTTTACTACTCTTTTCCTTGTGTAATCCCAAGGAGATTATGAATCTGAGTTAGTAGAATTGGAACTAGTTTTATTTTAGGTCTACTGAGACTGTTTGTGCCCATAGGGCTGCCTGAGTATGGGTCTGAAAGGGAAGTGTTGAGAACTGTAATTGCAGTGTCCAACATGGGGCACTCTTAGAACAAATGAACATTGAGAGAATGAACTCTTTGTCCCCAGAGGAAAATGAAGACACTTCCAGGGACCCAGGCTACTGGGACATCTTCTTTGAATAGACTGGTGGTGTCCTGTCAGACCAGGGAGCCTTCTCTGCCTGGGGTTTGGGAGTTAGCCTCCTGCTCTGTTGGGCTACCTGAGCCTCCAGGGAGGAGGGTCACTCAGTAGGAAGGGGGAGCCGAAGGGGATGATGTAGACTTCTTTGTTACTCATGTCAGTAATTGTTTCTGTAACTACTTGGAAATAGAGGAGATTTGATGGCATAGTATTTTGTCATCTTATCTTGTTTGACATTAATTGAATGTTGCTCTTAGTTAGATGATGGGAAAACAATGGAACTCACATTTAACCAGATGCTTCATGGGTCATTATTAGCCCAATTTCAAAGATCTAGAAACTGAGGTTCACAGAGTTTAAGAAAGCAAAATCCACTGATAAATTGTAGAGTCATGAGGAGACCCATGTATGTTGGCTACACAGCCCCCACTTATCCCAGTGTCCTAATACCAGCCAGTGCAATCATATGGTGTTCTCAAAACCTGCCCTCCACTGATTGTATAATCACTGCTATTGAGTGAAGACCAAGTTCTTGTCAAGCCAAGTGACTAAATCATGTCTTCTACATAATTCTTCTAAAGACCCGTCAGTTCTGTTGTAGAGATTTGTTCTATAACCTCACTGATTAAAGATTATATTTTGTTTTTTTTAAAAGTCCCTTATCCCAAACCTTATGAGCTCATTTGAATTATTTGCCTGTGTGTTTTCCATGCCCTGTGACAAATCTAAATTACTTGAAACCGCACAGTCTTTTTGTATGATTTCTTCTGTCTACATGTAAACACACAACACCAGCTGTTGAGGTAATTGGAAAAAGGAACCTTGCATTTGAAACATTCCTTCATATGGGTAATATTCTTTCAAAGCACTATCCTCCTTCCAGAAGGAAGGATGTATCTAAAGGAAACAGATGGTAAAGATGTTTATGGAGCTACCATATTTAAATTCAGTGGGAAGTATACACATTTAGAGAAATAATATCCAATAGTTCAAATATAGAAAACTAATAAAGTTTGCTTGAAAAAAAAACCTGACAATTTTTGTTTTAAAGTATTTTGTGGGCTCAGTGATTCATAGTACATTTATTGGAAAAATATATTAGTGTGATTGTTCCATAAGGGTTACTTTATTCCCATGAATAACTTCTCATTAGTTGTAAACTACAACCTCATTTTAATAATGACATTACAGAGAATTTAAAAAGTACATTAAATGTAAATGTATTTTGACAGAGCATATATCATTATCACAAAGCCATTGGGATAGGAAAAGGGCATATTAGATTCAAGGAAGCATGGTTTCTTCCTCTAGTCAACAACTGTCTACTTAGATAAACAACTGTCTACTTAGATATGTTATTTTTTGCGAGGCATGTGCGTGCCATGTTAAAAAAATGTTTGACATTTCCCATATGGCCTGGATCCCAAATGTATTGTGTTATAAACTACTCATGGCATTTATTTTAAAAGAGGTTTGGCTAGAAGTGAGAGAGAAAGTGGGACGTGAGCTGACTTTTCCATATTGCAGCTGTCACTGTCCTCTACCACAGATAATGCACATCAAGTTCTCACCTTTATATTTCTATTTTGGGGGACAAGATGGCAATTTTTTTCCCTAAGGAGCTTTTCATTTTGCTGCAGCATTTTAGGCTCCCGTTCAGGCTTTGACTTTTGTCACCAGACAAGGGTCTCAATCTTTCAGAGCTCCCAGGATCAATCAGCTACCGAGTAGTGTCTCCAGAATTGTTGGTTCTCGTTTGTTAAAAGACAAAATTTATTTTCCAGAATTTTCTTTTGCAAATGCCTTATGAACTAACAAATACAAAAGGGGCCACCTTTTCCCAAATTTATTGAGATATAACTTACATATAATGTTATTTAAGTTTAAGGTGATGTTGATTTGGTACATCTGTATATTACAAAGGAATTATCCCCATGGCTATCATCTCCATCCCATCACATAAATTACTGTTTCTTTTTTGTAGTGAGCACATTTAAATTCTACTCTCTCAGCAACTTTCAAGTATATAATACATTATGATGAGCTATAATCACTAGGTTGTATATTAGATTCCTCAGCACTTATTAATCTTATTACTAGAAGTTTGTAACTTTTGACCAGTATCCCCTCATTTTCCACACACTTCCAGCCCCTGGTAATCACCACTGTGTTCTCTGTTTGTCTCAGTTTAGCATTTTAAGATTACAAGTGAGATCACACAGTATGTGTCTTTGTCTGTCTTATTTCACTTAGCATAATGCCCTCAAGATTCATCCAGGTTGTTTCAGACAACAGGATTTCCTGCTTTCTCATCAGGGAAGAAGCCTCACGTCTTTATTCATGCATCCGTGATGGTCATGGAGACATGTTAGCACTCCCGTGTTCCCTGTAGCATTATTCCCAATAACCATGATATGGAAAGGGCCACATTATTATTCACGTCTCAAATCCTGGTGCCGCAAGCCCCTTTCCTCAGTTAGAAGTTTGTCAGGTTCAAACCTCCTAGCAGAGGTTCCTTTCCTCAAAATGTTTCTAAGGATCTTTGATTTATGAGAACAGCTCATCTTTGCCAGTTTATGCTGATAATGTCGTGAAATCTCACACAGTTTGTTAGCAAAGAGTATAAAGAATAATGCACAAAAAACTAAGCCAAACCAAACCAAAACAAAACAAAACCCATCCTCAAAAGAGATATTTCTCCACATCTCCTTTTGAGATACTTTGGTTGCATATCTGCTTTGGAGAGCAAACCATTCTGTGGTTCTCAAGGCTTACGGGTTTTGCATTAGACAGTTGACCTAGAGTCAGTGAACTAAGGACTTTCTTGCTTCTCGTATGTGGATAACAGTGAATGTATTTGAGAAGAACTTTAGGAAAAATGTAAATTTATTACTGAAATCAAGCAACACACAGTAAAAGCCTAAACAATTCAGGTTTTTTTTCCCACTGCTTTTTATAAGAATGAGTGCAAATATTTTTCATATGGTTACAATAACAGAAATCAACACCAGCCAGTTAGCTCCAGAAAGAACCCATCTGGAGGATATTCAACCCCAGAACTGAAGCTTTGAGAATGAAACCCACAGATACACAGTGCAGTTAGTCTCCAGGGTCTAAATAGCAAAGTCACATTGACAATATTGACAGAGTTCTACCAACTGAATGGATGAGGTCCATTTATTTTCTCATTCCTGGTTATTGCATTCACAATTCAAATTACTGGAAATGAGAGCAGGATTCACTTAAGCTCTGCTAATTCTCTATTATATTCAATGTTTGGCTAAGTGATTTACATTCTAAGAAGAATTTATGTTGAGCCAGAGCATCCCAGGACAAAGAATCAGGGTGCCATTATCAACAGAAAGTGGAAGAAATGGAGGAAAAAAGTAGCAAAAAATAATGCCATCTATACCTAAGTGTGCTTATGTTTTTTTTTGTTTTTTTTTTTTTTTTAAAGATTTTATTTATTTATTTGAGAGAGAGACAGTGAGAGAGAACATGAGCGAGGAGGTCAGAGGGAGAAGCAGACTCCCCATGGAGCTGGGAGCCCGATGTGGGACTCGATCCCGGGACTCCAGGATCATGACCTGAGCTGAAGGCAGTCGTCCAACCAACTGAGCCACCCAGGCGCCCATAAGTGTGCTTATGTTTATGACTGAATCTTGGTTCTAACCTTGGCTGCTATGAATCCTGGTGGAGTTGAGATTATAAAGGACATGGATCTTTCCTTGCTGAAGAGTTGTGTTCACCACACTAGGCTCCTTATTTCATCACAATACATTTTGGCTCTGGAATGTGCTGCTTCTTTCCTAAATATCTTCTTCGGAAGCTATCATAAGGTCTATGTTGTTTTTAGCATTCTGCTTCTTCAAAGAGCATCAGAATTCTCTGTCCTTCCTGAATTAGAAGTTGTACAAATGTAAGTGAGAGGAAATGTCTCTTCATACAGCAGCAGCATCAGAGTCCCATAAAATCGGGCCACTGGGACCAAGGGGAGGATGAAACCCATCTACCTCTGGGCGACACCCCCAGCATCACCAGTCTACATACAGCCCTTGACATGCAGTTTCTTGTTCTGGTATCTCAATCTAACGTGATTCAGTTATTAGAGTCTTTGACTTCTTCATAAATTGTGATGGTATAACTGGTCTTCCATTATCAAGGACATTTCAGTTTATTTCAGTAATTAACATGAAATTTGTTCTGACCATTAAAGAGTAGAGGAATCTGAAGGAGAATTTCTTTTAGAACTATATTTAATGTGGGGCCCCTTGGTGGCTCAGTTGATTAGGCGTCTGCCTTCAGCTCAGGTCATGATCTCAGGGTCCTGGAATCGAGTCCCACATTGGGCTCCCTGCTTAGCAGGGAGTCTGCTTCTCCCTCTGCCTCTGCCTGCTGCTTCCCCCAACTGTGCATGTGTTCTCTCTCCCTCTGTCTAATAAATAAATAAAGCCTTAAAATAATTATGTTTAATGAAGACTGAAATAATTAATAATCCTAGATATATCTATATCTTAATTTTAAGGAGGATTATGCATCATTCTAACAGGGTAAAAACATCAATCAGAAGCGAAAGCATATCTGGCTGTACAACCTTTATAAAATTAAGTAAGAACATATGCTCCTCACATACTTTGTGCTTTCCATACTCCATAGCCCTTCCATAGAGCAGAAAATATTTCAAACTTATCCAGAGAAATACTAGCTGCTAAACCTCCCTAGAACTATTAATGAGTTTTCTGAGTGGCATTTGATAGAGTGACAATATCCTCAAAATCCTGGACTCCTGTAGTATAAATAGGGTATCGGCAATGAACAAGTAAGCACACAAAACACCTCTCTACTCTAGAAATGTATGCTGCTAAATGCAAGGGAATTCCTCAGTAAATCAGCCTAAGACTCAATCTTCGGTTGAATTTATACATGCAAGTATGTGGCTTTTGTGTTAGTTTCTTCCTTTCTTTCCCTTCCCCTTCTTTTCCTTTTTTTTTTCCCCCTTTCCCTTCCCTTTTTTCCTTCCCTTCTCTTCCCTTCCCTTCTTCCTTTCCTTTGTTTTTTTCCCCCATTGTCAGTAGATGACTATAAAATGTGGTGAAAGGATTAATTGCATCTTGGATGTGGCAATTAAGGTGTTTCTAACAACTCTTCCTCGCTTCACGTGTCTTGGTCGCTGTCTTCTGATCCTTTCTGCACACGGTATGCACACAGGTGATAACTCTCTTCAGGTTCATCCTTTTGCTAGCTGCACTCTACTGATCTCCTGAACTGACTCATTTCCAGCAGGACCGACTGCAATAAAGGGATGCTCTAAAATCCTAGGCTACTAGCTGACATACTTGGGAAAACTCTTAAGCGGTCTTCACTTCATGCTTGCTTTAAATTGCTTATATTTTCTGTTGGCAAAACATTGTTTTCCTTTTTAATGTTCATTGTTTCCTTTTCAATTATTCTTCAAATAAGTATAAAAGAGAGTTTCAAAAATTATTTCAGATTAGAAAATCTGAAAGAAAGATTATGTGGAGAATCATAGAGAAGAAGGAGCACCTTGAAACTGCAAAAGGAGAAAAGTGTTACTTAAATTGGACAGATGCTTATGTGAAGTGACTGGAGACTTATCTGAGTCCATATTACCTTCTTATGTCAGCTTTATTATGAAGAGAACTCCTTACACCCTTGAAATTCTCCTCTAGCCCAGAGGAAGTGACCCTCTTATAGGTAGTCTTGGCTCTTGTCTCAACCCTGCTTTGGAGTTCTGTTTCCCCTTTTGAATGGATACCTCCAAGACTGTTTTTTTTTTTTTTTTCTAAATTGAAATATATTTGATATATAACATTGTGTAAGTTTAAGGGTCACAATATGTTGTTTTGATACACTTATATATTGCAATACAGTTGCCTTATAGTATTATCAAATACCTTCTGTCAAGCCACATAATTATTTGTTTTTTGTGAGAGGAATAATTAAGATCTAGTCTCTTAGCAAGTTTGATTATTATAATACTGTTGTCTATGATCTATAGAATATGTCTATGTATAATACAATGTTGTCTATGATCATTCTATCACACATTAGATCTCCAGGCCTTATTTATCTACTCATTGTAAGTTTATACCCTTAAACAACATCTCTCCAAATCCCCAACTCCTCAGCCCCTTGTAATTACCACTCTACTCTCTGTTTTTTTTTTGTTGTTGTTGTTGTTGTTTGGTTCAGATGTCTTTTTAGACCCCTTATATAAGTTATAACATATAGTATCTGTCTTTGTCTGACTTATCTCATATAACATAATTACCTGAATGAAAGTCCATTCATGTTGTCACAAATGATAAGACTTCCTTCTTTCTCATGGCTGAATATTTCATTTTACACACACACACACACAAATACGCACACCCTGCATCTCTTCTTGATCCATTCATCCATTGATAGAAAGTTGCATTGTTTCATAGAGACATTGACCAGTGGAACAGAAAAGAGAGCCCAAAATTAATTTTCTGCATTTATAGTCAACTAGTATCTGACAAGGGAATCAAGAACACCAAACAGATAATGGGTAATCTCTCAACAAACGGTTTGGAAAACTGGGTAACCAGTAACCACATACATAAAAACGAAATTGGACCCACCACTGTATTACACCACTCAGAAATGTGAAGTCTATATGGATCAAAGGCTTACATGTAGGACCCAATACCAAAAACGCCCAGACAAATACATGTGGAAGAAGTTCCTTGACATTGGTCTTGGCAATGATTTTGGGGGGATGATACCAAAAGCTCAAACAACAAGCCAAAAATCAACAAGTAGAACTATATTGAACTTAAAACTTCTTCAGAGCAGAATATACCGTCAAGATCACATTTTCATTCCCCAGAACAGTCAGCAGTGTTGACCACTGGCATCTTTTGACTTGAGCCCCAGTTTAGAAGCTGCCTTCCACTGAAGAGAGGTGCCACGAGTCTGTCCACACTCACCCACGCTAGCCAAGGCGCCAGCACCCAATGACTGGTCTCCCAGTGGTGTCCAGGTTGACGGAGAAGGTGTTATGTAAAGATTTCCAACACTTGCATCAAGGTGAGACAACTCTAAGGTGCTAATTCTGAAACAATTACACACAAATAGCTATAACAAGTCTGTTTCCATGGCAACCAACCTAGGTCATCCTTTGTGATATTTCCCCAAACAAATCCAACACGTCAAACAGAAATTGATATTTTAATGAAGTTTGAACACAAATGTTGAGTTCATATTCTATACAACATATAATTAAAAATGATCTTAAAATGTATTGCCCCCACTTCCTTGTTTTTTAGTTTTTTTTTTCTTTCTTTTTTTGTTTTCTTAGAGACTTCCTTTTGATATTTGTGTCTCTCACCCTGCCTCCAATCTCCTTCTGTTGTTAAACTGGGACTGTCTCCTGCTCCTCACCTTGCACTGTGGTGGCTTCACCTCTCCGTCCCCCACCCCCCATCAAGAGAATTAGGGAACTACAAAATATGGTAAACCAAACCCAGCCCCTAATAAAATCAAGCCTTCTTTTAGGGGAAAATCCTGCTTGTGGACTATTTTGTGTGCCCCCCCAACACTGTTTGTGAGTGTGTGTGTGTGTGTGTGTGTGTGTGTGTGTGTGTGTTGTATTCCCTTTAATCTGCACTAAAAACTGAAGCATTCTGCAACATGCCCTTTCTTGCCTCCTCTCTGTTGGGCTGCTCTTCTCTTGCACAAGCTCTAGACCATCAGTGCAGATGATTTGTAACTAGCAATAGAAAACCATTGTTCTCATATTTAATTAGAGGCTAGGTTGAGGTCTTAGGCCTACAGATAAAAGCCATTACTGCATTTTTATTTGTACTCTTTTGATAGCACAGTTGCAGCCTTGTCCAAATGCCCTGTGCTTCTAGATCCCAGATGACTTACACTGGGACTGGTCAATTTTGTCAGCAGTTTGACAAATCATTCCTTGAATTAAAATGTCAGTTGATAAAATAATTTCATTGTGTTGAGATCCTATGGACGGAAATTGCAATAAAACCTCAGTATATAAAGTCCATAATCTTGTTAAGATAAAAACATAATGACAGTAAATCAGATTATTTCTGGGATTACTATTCTGTCCAAGACTCTGTTGGCCATTTATTTTCAAGTTTTTGAGGCATTTCTCTTCCTTGGATTCTCAAAAGGTTACATGATGTATTTTTAGTGGACAGTAACAACATCTGTATATTTCCCACATAATTGGATCATACTTTTGTCCTGCTAAATTACATTTAGGGTTTAATAATCCATCAGTATGATTCAGGCCAATTGCTTTGGAGGGCATATTATAAAAGTGATGCTTGTGTTTAAGTATTTCGAAGAGGAAAAAAAAAACTTTTTTTCTTTTTCTTTATTAAATAGATTATCTTCAAATCAGGGGGATATATAATAAGAAATAAAGCTGATATAATATAAAGGAGTAAATGTCAGAAACTGAAAGTAGTAAGCCCCTAATAATGACTTACCTAAGATTTCAAGAGCTGTGGTTTCTAATATTTATTCACTCATTAAACACTATGCTAAGTTTTGACATTTAGGTTTTGCCTACTAGTGGAATTTAAATGAAAATAATGGCCTCTGAGGCTTAGTAGGTAATACTGTCTGGAATAACTAACCATTGGTGAATTTAAATATGTAGGGCTTGCTACACATAGGTTTCATTTAACATTAATTTATATGTGTATACAATTATGTATACCCATGCAAGGGGTTTATTCTTGGAGAGATGTGTATTTAAAATGTGCTTGTTTTTCCTTTTAGTTTCATGGTATAATACACTCATATAAGCCCATTCATTCTAGATTTCAATCTGCCAGTTTATAGTAAGCCCTGATTGTTTTTACTGCTCTTAATGATTATGACACTAATGAATTGGAACACTGTGAAGAATGCCAGTTCATCTAGACTTGAACTTTTATGAAGTGGTAAGCAACAGGCGTTAAGCAACATACTGCCAAAGAAAAGACTCGGGTCTTACTCTGTCACAAAGCTGACCACGCGAGAAATCAGCTTATCCTTATTGTACGAGGCAGCTAGATTTTTTTTTTTTTTTCTTTCCAGCCAGATTGATTTTGACAGCATTACATGATATTTTCTTGATATTTTTGCAAATGACAAAAATAAAAACACGTAGAAACAATCAAGAACTTTGAACAGTAGTGTCCCTAGTCAGAGGTGAGAAGGGCATGTTATCTAACATATTTATAGATAAAAGCAAGAAGTGCCGCAAGGAACAAGTCCCCATGGGACAATAGGACAATTCTTTCTGCCACCTCCAAAGCCCTCATAGCGAGAAGATTTAACTAGGTTTCTCCCTTCCTCATGTGACACTGAAAATGAGTGAGGGCTGAAACTGTATCCACAGATGTGGGTGATTAAGCCCGGAGTCAGGACCCAGATGCTAGCTACCCCAGCTTTTTGAAGATCTTCTTGTGTCTGTCTTTTGACACCCCACATCACTGATGAACACAGTTTTAATTATTAGAAAAAAAAAATACATTTAGGAGCCTTGAGCACTTAGGTACATTTGTATCTCATGTGTTATCCATGATTCATTTAGGTCTGATTTCCCTAAGACAATGTGTTCAAGTTATACTGTATGTTCTGTATTATACCACTATCAAAGTTATAGTTATACTGTACCAAGTTATCGTTGTAGTTATAATACAAGCATTTTAAATTATTTATTTCAAAAGTAAATATTAGAGGGACACATGGGTGGCTCAGTGGGTTAAGCATCTGCCTTTAGCTCAGGGCATCATCTCAGGGTCCTGGGATTGAGCCCCACATCTGCTTCCCTGCTCACCTGGAAGTCTGCTTCTCCCTCCCCTCCCAGCTTATGCTCTCTTTTCTTATCTCTATCTCCCTCTCTCTCTCAAATAAATAAATAAAATCTTTTTAAAAAATAAATATTAGAAAAATAGTACATATTGATAAATATTAGAAAAATGTTCAAACATGGACATTACAAAGCATAGAGCATGCTTGAAATTGTGCATGTAATGTCTCTTCCTACATAAACTTACTTAAGCCTTGGAATTCAGCTGAAAGGCTGATAAATTAAAAGTAACAACTTAAATTTATATAATATATGGCTACAAAGACATGTTGGAAGTTTCATTGATTTCAGGTTTTTAAGTTTCCATTCCTTTCTCCCATACAACAGGGAAGAGGAAAACACTGAGTACACTAACAGGTGTATTTTCCTGTTAGATGTCTCTATACTTAACAGCTGACAAAGTGTGTTTTGTGCTGTGACACCTAATACCACCAAGTATTTAATATGCAGCCTTCAAACCCTCTGTCTTTTTGCAGTATGGTACCATAAGGAAGATTTTTAGACGTGACTTTGTCTGCATTTACACGTATGAAATTTAAGAAACAAAACAAACAAGCCTAGGGAAAAGGAGAGAGATGGAGACAAACCAGGAAACAGATTCCTGGGGCACTTGGGTGGCTCAATGGGTTAATTGTCTGCCTTTGGCTCAGGTCATGGTCATGGGGTCCTGGGATAGAGCTCTGCACTGAGCTCTCTGTTCAGCAAGAATCCTACTTCTCCCTCTCCCACTTCCCCTGCTTATGTTCCCTCTCTCCCTGTCTCTCTCAGTCAAATAATAAAATAAAATAAATAAAATCTTAAAAAAAAAAGAATAATAGACTCTTAACTACAGAGAATACAGTGATGGTCACCAGAGGGGTTGGAGGGAGGGGAAAAACAGGTGATGGGGCTTTAGGAGTACACTTGTTTTGATGAACACAGGGTGATGTATGGAAGTGTTGAATCACTGTATTGTACACCTGACACTAATATTACCCTGTATATAAACTAACTAGAATTTAAGTAAAAATGTCAAAGAATACTTTTCACTTACTAATTTATATTAGAATAGTGATACAGACCAGTCTATATATGTAAGTAAATAGAAGATGTATTTTATAAATGTTTTAGGATGGGGATGCCTGGGTGTCTCAGTCAGTTAGGCATCTGCCTTTGGCCCAGGTCATGATTCTGGAATCCTGGGATTGAGCCCCTTATTGGGCTCCCTGCTCAGCGGGGAGTCTGCTTCTCCCTCTGCTGTTCACCCCTTTCATTCTCTTTCTCAAATAAATAAATAAAATCTTTTTAAAAAGTGTTTTAGGATGGATGTGTGAATTAATATTTTAATTAATTAGTTTTAAAGAGTTATTCATTTGGGGGAAGGGGTAGTGGGAGAGAGAGAGAGAGAATCTCAAGCAAACTCCCTGCTGAGCATGAAGCCCAACTGGTGCTCAGTCCCAGGACCTTGAAATCACAACCTGAACTCAAACCAAGAGTCAGATGTTTAGTCAACTGAGCTGCTCAGGGGCCCAAATGTGTGAATTTAAATCAAACCTTAATTGTTCTTATTCATTCTGTGTTTAAGTATCAGTATAACAAATCTTTATAATTATGCTTAATTTTTATTTATCAAAATGAATGTGTATTTTCTTGATTTTATTTCACATTAGCAATTTTGTTAAGCCCTCTTCAGTTTGTGAAATTATCGTTGGCATACTAATTTTTTCATAATATCTGAAACAATTCAAACCTGTTGGTGAAATTTACTTAGAAACTAAGCCCTATAATTTCATCACTGAATCCTGATTAGTTTGAACCATCAAGTTTTAGAGATTTGTCTTATAGTAATAACCTTAAAGAGATCATTCAGGAAAATATATTATCAAATGTCTAGCTTAAAGGTATTCAATTAAATGATGATACAGAAAATGAGTCAAATATATGTTGTTACTGTTTTTTGTTTTTTTCCCTGAACGGATCACTTTCAGAGCATTTAAATCTACAACAGTTTTGACAAGGTTAAATCCATCCAAAGTAGTAGTTTCTTTCTCCTGTTCTCTTTGCCAGCATCTGTCATAGCACACACAGTTGGACATTTAACTTCAAACACAGTTAACCATTGTGGGGACATTAAAACAATATTCTGGCAGAAGGAGGCAGAACCGTGGTAGTTGAATCATCCCTGAGCAGCTGATTCAGAGTTGCCATCTGGGCCATGAGGGTTGTATTAACAGTGTAGGAAGCCTTCCTGGGCAGAGGGCAAGGAGGCATGAATGGTACAGCATCATCTCAAGAACATATCCCAGATAGATTCTGATATTACTATTTACAGTTCACTCCTGCCCTAAATACTTTCCCATAAAACAACTGGATTCTTAGAAGCAAGTTTTTTGGTTTTTTTTGGTTTTTTGTTTTGTTTTTTTAAATAAATCATTAGAAGCTTGCAGAAAGATACCCTTTTCAAAGAGAGGCTAAACCATCAAGTTGCAGGAAGGACCAAATGACAGCTCTGGGGTCTAGAGAAGAGGAGCTAATAAGAATTTGTTTTAGGTAATGGCTGCTGTGTAAGTTAACTCAGCTTATTTTTGCTCCTTGGGGTAAGTCCCTGTAGCATAATCCAGTTGGTTAACTTGTTTCCAATGTCAAGCACTAGGCCAGGGGAGGGTGGGTAGACCATTCTGATGGATGGAGGTAGGAGAGTTGCATATATCAGAGGAGATTTTTCAAAATTGGGGCCCCCTTAGCAAAAGAAAGGCATGTGTTTGCTAAGCAGGTACAGTCCCACTTTACCCTCTGCATTTCAGACTTCCCTGAACCAAACTGAACTCTCAAACATAAGCCAAACATCTTTTCCTAAAATGGTGAGTCTTTTAATGTCAGCATTTAGACTTTACTAATAGGATATAATATCACTCATGATGAGGTTGCTCAGAGGAAGCCTTCAATGCTTGATAATGAGTGCTAATGAGATTTGATTTTTGTTACTCTAAAATGAAATGAGCTCTGCACCTAATTTGATCACTTGTAACCTTACCGGCAAAATCAAACAGAATAATGGAGTGAAGGATGAATGTGATATCACATGGTATCAAGGTTATCACTTTAAACCCTTAGCAGAATCAATCAACCCATTAAGAAAGACTTCTCTCATCTGAATCCAGGCACGTGCACCTTCCATTGCCCGTGCCTGAGTGCTAGCTGTCCACAAGAACTTTCTTCAGTGATAGAAATGTCCTATATATGCGTTGACAGGAATAATAGCTTTCTGAGTGTTTGCTTTCATCTGACAAGCAAGCCAGAAGGAGAGACCTATACAGAAAAAAACAGAATGTATCTGCAAAAGAACTCAATAGAGATATTGCCAGAAGAAGAGAAAGATTACGTCTATCAGTGTTCTGAGTTGCAAACAATAGATTTCTTACCAACAAGATTATAACAGGAAGAAAATATGATCAAGGGATACCAAATGCTAGTTTGCCTGCTGACTATGGGGCAGTAGATTCTAGAAACCTTGTCACAAATGTTTTCCCCAAGGGGGAGGCTTCCACTCTCACCTTCCACAGAATAAGCTCTATACAGAAACTGTTCTTTCATGCTTTATTGGGTTGATGTCTCCTGTGACGGTGACACATTCGCGGGTCCCTTGTTGCGTGCTGGCATCTGACACACAAGGAAATCTAGGTGGCTGATTTTCTGTGTTGTGTGCACGGGAGGCACAGACTCAGAGGATGAGTTTACAGAGGGTGCTGAGTTCTCTCACATCACCAATATTCCAGAGAAAAGTGAACTTAAGAAAGAACAAAACTTCATGACTGCATCCTCCACCATTATTCACTGTTCTGAGAAATATTCCGGCAGATGCCGCAAGCATCTTTTACCTTAACAAAACCTTCACTTGTAGGGGCACTTGGGTGGCTCAGTGGGTTAAAGCCTCTGCCTTTGGCTCAGGCCATGATCCCAGGGTCCTGGGATGGAGCCCTGCATCAGGCTCTCTGCTCAGCGGGGTGCCTGCTTCCCCCTCTCTCTCTGCCTGCCTCTCTGCCTACTTGTGATCTCTGTTAAATAAATAAATAAAATCTTTTCAAAAAAAGTTCACTTATAGATGATTGGTCAAAAGCAAAATCTTCCACTGTAGAATTAAAAAATGGAATACATATTCTGTTGGCAAATGTGCCTTCTGTTCTGTTCAGTATGCATAAGCCCTGCGGTGATTGGCCATGTGAACCCACTGTCATCTTCACTTGTTTTACTGTTTCCTGTTTCTGTTGCTCTCCCTGTGAAGTTACCTTGTGACTTTGATTATGAGTGTTTAAAAGTAGATTTTTTTTTTATTCCACTTAGCTCCTATAGAGGAACAAACTATTCATAGAAACCTGATATGTGTACAGAAATTTGTCTTCAGATCCTCTGGTTGCTTGAGAGAAATGATGAATTTGTCATTTCCATGTAGGCTTTCATGATGTAGATGGTCTAGGGAATGAAAATTAATAAATATTTCCATGCAGAGTCTCAAAGCTTCATTTGTTCCCAGCCAGAACCGTGCTCTTGGTGTAGCCGACTGTCTAGGTTTCAAATGTGCCTTCCTCTGGAGTTGGAATATTGAAGCCTAGTCCCAGTCTGTACCATTCTTTGCTTTCTAGATGTAGGAGATTAAACTCTTCTTTGTGGGAGGTTCTTGTCTTTTTTTTTTTAATTATTATTACTTTTATTTTTTATTTTTTTATATGTTTTTAGCCCCAGGGGTACAGGTCTGTGAATCATCAGGTTTACACACTTCACAGCACTCACCAAAGCACATACCCTCCCCAATGTCCATAATCCC
>NC_081560.1:122515620-122515999 GCF_022355385.1 Mustela nigripes | reverse complement strand
CTGAACTCTAGATCTGACATATTACCAATGTCGGTATTGATTAGGTCTCTAGCCTTCGGTACTGCCTCTTGTTCTGTTTTTTGTGTTGAATTTTTCCATCTTGTCATTTTGTCCAGATAAAAGTATATTAAGGAGCAAGTAAAATACTAAAAGGGTGGCAACAACCCCAGGAAAATATGCTTTAACCAAATTAGAACAGATCCCAAATCGTGAGGGGGGAGATATGGGATAAAAAGAGGTTCAAAAAGGAAGAAAGAAAAAAAAAAGAAAAAAGAAAAAAAAGAAAATAAAAGAATTTAAAAAAAGAAAACAAATAAGAAAAATATAAAAATGAAAAAATATATATATTGGATAAACTAGTTAAAAAACTTTAAAAAAG
>NC_081560.1:122406028-122515520 GCF_022355385.1 Mustela nigripes | reverse complement strand
CTTGGTAGGTGAACTTGGTCTCGGCTGGATTTCTTGTTGATCTTCTGGGGGAGGGGCCTGTTGTAGTGATTCTCAAGTGTCTTTGCCCCACGCAAATTGCACCGCCCTTAGCAGGGGCCCGGGGTGAGTAATCTGCTCGGGTTTGCTTTCAGGAGCTTTTGTTCCCTGAGCGCTTTCCTTTCCGTAGAGTTCTGGAGGAGTGGAATACAAATGGTGGCCTCTTGGTCTCCGGCCCGAAGGAGCCGAGAGCCCAGGGCCCCACTCCTCAGTGCGCCCTCAGAGAACAGCGCCCAGTTACTCCCGTCTGCCTGACCTCCGGCCGCGCTCCGAGCTCACAGAGCCTGCGACCGGTTCAAGGTAACACCGAGCTGTGAGCTTACTGTCGGCTCTGTCTCTGTAGCCGGCTTTCCCGTTCCAATACCCGCAACCTCTGCGACACTCAGACACCCCCGATTCTTCTGTGACCCTGCGGGACCTGAGGCCACGCTGACCCCGTGTGGGCTTCGCCCCAGTTTAGCCTCTGGAGCGATGTCCCTCAGCGAAACAGACTTTTAAATGTCCTGATTTGGGGGACGCCTGGGTGGCTCAGTTGGTTAGGCAGCTGCCTTCGGCTCAGGTCATGATCCCAGCGTCCTGGGATCAAGTCCCGCATCGGGCTCCTTGCTCAGCAGGGAGCCTCCTTCTCCCTCTGCCTCTGCCTGCCATTCTGTCTGCCTGTACTCGCTCTCTCTCCCTCTCTCTCTGATAAATAAATAAAATCTTTAAAAAAAAATAAAAAATAAAAGTCCTGATTTTGTGCTCCATTGCTCTGCCGCTTGCCGGGAGCTGGCCCCTCCCCCCGGGGTCTATCTTCCCGTCGCTTTGGATTCACTTCTCCGCCAGTCCTACCTTTCAGAAAGTGGTTGTTTTTCTGTTTCCAGAATTGCTGTTCTTCTTCTCTTCGATTTGCCGATGGATTTTCAGGTGTTTGCAATCTTTAGATAAGCTATCTAGCTGATCTCTGGCTAGCTGAAATAGTTTCAGCCTGCTACTTCTCCGCCATCTTGACTCCCCCATGTGTAATTATTATTATTATTTGTTATGCTATGTTATTCACTACATAGTACGTTATTAGTTTTTGATGCAGTGTTCCATGATTCACTGTTTGTATATAACACCTAGTGCTCCATGCAGTCCATGCCCTCCCTATTACCCATCACCAGGCCAACCCATCCCCCAAAACCCTTTCCCTTCTAAAACCCTCAGTTTGTTTCTCAGAGTCCACAGTTTCTCATGGCTTATCTCCCTCTCTGATTTTCCCCTCTTCGTTTTTCCCTTCCTTCTCCTAATGTCCTCCATGTTATTCCCTATGTTCCACAAATAAGTGAAACCACATGATAATTGAATTTCTCTGCTTGACTTATTTCACTCAGTGTAATCTCCTCCTGTCCCATCCATGTTGATGGAAAAGTTGGGTATTCATCCTTTCTGATGGATGAGTAACACTCCATTGTATCTGTGGACCACATCTTCTTTATTCATTCATCTGTTGAAGGGCATCTTGGCTCTTTTCACAGTTTGACTATTATGGACAACGATGCTATGAACATTGGGGTACAGATGGCCCTTCTTTTTCACTACATCTGTACCTTTAGGGTAAATACCCAGAAGGCTCTAGTCTTCAGTGGATAATCAATCATTCTCAGCCTGTCATTGTGTTCCTCAAAGCACCAGTTGCCCCAGTAGGAACCATCCCATGCCAGTTTTCTTACAGTGACTAAATGCACATAATTTCCAAACACTTGATATAGAGCATGTCTTTAAGCATATCCTTCCACCAGAACCCCATGTCAGTTCCTTCCCATCAGTGAGAACTTGACAATCACAAGCTATCTCATTCCATGGCTGTCTAGACCTGACCACATCCAGTGATGGGGTCCCCATCACCTGCCAGACAGCAGCCCATGCAACTCCACAATCTCAACTTCATGTCGGTTTTCTCAGGCCATCTGTGCCTCCAATAGCTGCTACTTGGGTTCCTCATAAAGATGACTCTGACACGGAGGTTATCTCAGGGGAAGTGTATCGCAATGTGTTTCTAGGACCAGTATTTATAGCTTTTGGTCTATTTCTGACCAACCATCTCTGTTTATTTTTATCATGTTGTGTGTGTTCCTCATGCACCTGATTTCTGTATGCCTGTGTGATATCATAGTTGTGAAACTATTGTAGCAATAATTTGAAGCTTAAAATGGCAAGATTTACCTGCAGAGAGGAACAGTGTTTGCTTCTGCTGGTAAAATGAGGACACTCACAGTCCAGGGTCACAGCAATTCAATTTCTGCAACTGACAGAATTAATGGCTGAGCCGAGAATCGTATGCAGGGCTTTGTACTTCCAGTTATCTCTACTCTATGGAAGTGAACTTTCCGATTTCTGGCAGAAAGTAAAGAGTTCATCAGTTCTTATTTATCAGGTTATGGGCTGTAATTGGTTTTCCTCTCTGGATCTGCAGGAATGGTAAATTTTTCACTTCACCCTCTCAACCTCTCAGTGGTCCCTGTGGGGTTAGGAAATGCCCTCAGGATTGAAACATCCCCAAACACTCAGCTCATTTCCCTAGGTTTCTTTCATACCTCCTCATCCCCACATCATAGTCTGGTAATTCTTCACTATTTTGTTGACTCTATGATACCTTCAAGCCGATTTTTAAATATTTCTAGCTTTTTAAATAATTCTCAGAAGATAGGCTTATGCAAATATTTAATCCACCTTTAGCAGAAGTCCAAGTTACTATCTTTCAAAGTATATTTACGTTGCCTCTGACCTGCAGGCACTAATCTTTAGAACAGATAGCTGAACACATGTTGGATTTATCATCCTAAACCTTATAATGTCACAATACAGATGTGAAGAGATGCAACTTCTGAAGATTACAGTCTGTACTGTTCATATGTACAACTTGGCTGGAACATTGTGTGCACATATGTTTAAGAGTCATTTAACCAGGAAAAAATTACATGAAACACATATCTTACATGCAAACAAGGCAACTATGATATGGCTATTAGTTTGTTTCAGAAAACTAAAATATGTTCAAGTTGTTGAAAGAGATTTTAAGTCCATATCAAATAATGATAAGAGATAGTCGGGGATGATCACTCTAGTGTGTAGTTTTCTCTCTGTAAGACAGTAGTATGGTTCTCTCACAGAATTAAGCTGAGGGATACCATCCCTGAGAAATACTGAATCAGTGGTATTTTCATCTTTGGTGCATTAAGGGGAAAAAAATGTTTTGCTGATTTAAGGACACATTTTTTGCTTTCAACTACTCACATTCTACCATTAAAATGGAATTTAAAATACAGACTAGAGAATGTCGCATTTGGCTTTTGGGCCATAGGAAAGGAAAGGTTAATGAAAGCACAGTCATACAGAATAAGGCAAGAGGGAAAAACAGAAAAGGTGTTCATTTGACTTATGTGGGATTTGTTGATTCTTATTTGGTGTAATTCTGGAGAGGCTGAATAATGTGAGTATTTGAAAGACAAGAAGATTTAGAAAATACTATTATGAAGTGTCACAGCATGATAGAGAATTGACATCTCCATGTTTATATAGGGTATTTATCCATTCTGATGAACAAGCGTATCCTATTCATTATAATTTTGTCTTTGAGCCTTCTAAACTTCCCTGATATTTTATTTGGACTTAAATAAGATTTTGTAGAATGACCTCCCTTAGTTCAACTATTAAAATATTTATTGGGCATACATATGTGTTTGACAGACTTGTAAAATAAATGTAGGGTTATACAACCTGGTTTTACTTCAAAACTTGATACATGACACAACAATGAGCCCCCACCACCATATCAACATCAGCACCAGCATTACCCCATCACCACTACTACTCCATCACTATCATCATCCTTATCACTATCATCTCCATCACCATCACCTGCTAGCATTAGTTTAGATGTAAAGATCAATAGGAGACAACCCTTTCATTGAATGTGGAGAGGGAAGTTAGCCAGTGTTTGCAATGTCGAGGACAATGATATATGTATTCTATGAGAGGCTAAATGAGAGTATTCAGTGCTCTTGACATAACTAAATTCTAGAGGAAGAAAAGATATTTTCAAAATTATACAGGTATTTAACAGGATAGTTAGTGCAGGACCCTTAGAGCAGCTCAGAATTGTACTAACTGTACAGGAGGTTCTGAGTGAGATGACCTGGGTCTGGATTGGAGAGAAGGGTGAAGTCAGGGAAGGTTGGATATGCCCTGCAAGGAACTTGGATTTGGTGCTAATGGTGATGGTGAAGCATTGAGGGATACCAGGAAAGGAACACTTTCTCTCTGTCAAAGCTGGAAACTGAAGAAAAATGAGAAGCTAATGTAAGATTCAGATTCGGATTATATTGGATGGAGGGTGTACTTCACTACATCCATATTGGTGTTAGAAGTGGTCCTTTGGTCCCCGATTAACTCTTTTTAGCTGCTCAGTGTCTCCAGGGTCCTCAGAATAAAAACACAGAGAATATGATCAGCCTTTAGCTCCCTTCCTCAGTTTGTTTTGTGTTACTTAGTTTCAGTGGTGTTTCTCGTATAGATTATAATCTTTTTATAGATCTTTTTTATATAATCCTTTTATAGATAAATTGAAAGAATAACAGAGGTAGATGGCCAGGCTCTCTAGATGATGCACTCTACTTTTTCCATGTGCCATGTCACACACATCTGATATTGGCACATAACCACACTGAGATGTAGAATCACAGGGTATAAAGTCTACGTACTACCAACCTAATTAACGGCTGTTCATACTGACCTGTCTGGATCACCTGCAGAAGCAGTGTTTGTCAGATTTTTCCACTGTGGAGTCACCACTTTTATCCCTGTACAGACTATAGCCTTCAGAAGGAAGTCGCTTAATACAGTACACAGTTGCGAATTAAGGGGTGGAGGGGCATGTTGGGGGTCATTTGGTTGAACAGTAGACTCGATTTTGGCTCAGGTCATGATCTTGGGTGCTGAGATCCAGCTCCACATCCAGCTTTGCAGCCAGTGCAGAGTCTGCATGAGACTCTTTCCTTCTGCCTCTGTCCCTCCCCTTCTTACCCCCAGGTAGATAGATAGATAGGTAGGGAGATAAATAAATAAAATCTAAAAGAATTGGGAAGTTACACATGGAATATCTGCATAATTATTAGGAATTCTTAATGGGAATATTGTCTCTTCTCCCCATTTATTAATTTACTTAGTCATCCGGTTTTTCTGTCAATATGTACTGATGTAAATAAATATGTGCATATTTGTTCTATACTTTGAATTATTTTTTGTTTCATTAGTAGAATTAAGGTTTTCCCCAGTCCTTTTCAATATCTGTAACATTATTTTCAACTTTGTCCATTCTCATTCAATATTTTAAAATGTTTGAGCATTTTAATGAATTTTGAGCCAATTAACTACATATTTTTTAAAAACCATGAAACTGTATCTACAGATTAGAGAAACAAAGCCATTACCATGTGTCATGTTTAAGAAACAATCCTTTAAATCTACAATGCTAAAACCTAGCATTTATAGTTGCCAAAGTTAGTAAATATAATTATATGTTGAATAGGAAGTTTATATCAAGAACAAAACAAAAGAATAGATAGATTTTTAAATATATTTGTAGCCTTAAAATTAACTGATTTATTTCCATTTAATACATATTATTGACCCAGAAATTTTAATAAAACACTACTATGTTTCCTGCCCTTGAAGAATTCCTAAGTCTAGAGAGACCTAAAATAAATAACTTTTTTATAGTGTGTTAAGTGCTACAATAGCACTTAAAATCCCTGAAAAAATGCTTAAACTACTTTCAGCTGGTTATAGAGTATATTTTAAGAAAATAAAATTTTATAAATATTTGATAATAATTTTAATAAAAGCAAAAGAGATTTACTATTATTCTTTTTCTTCTAACTGGAATATAAGCTTGTTTTATATACTTGATAATTATTCAATAAATGAACAGATGGATGAATGAGGCTTTATGTGGTTCCATGCCATGTTTCAGCCACAGTTAAAAATCATAGGTCAGGGGTGCCTGGGTGGCTCAGTTGTTAAGCGTCTGCCTTCAGCTCAGGTCATGATCCCTGGGTCCTGGGATTGAGCCCTGCATCAGGCTCTCTGCTTGGCAAGAAGCCTGCTTCTCCCTCTCCCACTCCCCCTGCTTGTGTTCCTTCTCTAGCTGTGTCTCTCTCTGTAGAATAAATAAATAAAATCTTTAAAAAATATCATAGGTCAGATATAAAAGGCAATTTGCCGAAGAGCACATGAACTGCTTATATAATAGCTTTCTTAATTTTTTAACCTAGTTTACTTGGTTCAGTTGATTTGCTATTTTAAAACATTTTCCCCAAGACTGCTTCATTAAAGCACTCTTCATTAATCCTTCAAACTCACACAACACACACAGGGGATCTATTCTTTGTAGTTCCCATTAAAATAAAAAACTTACAAGGGGATATCATACTGTGTCATAATTTTTAACTTTAATTACAACCATGTATAAAAATGATAACATACAGGGTAAGTTGGGAGAACAAGGAGATGTAAAGGAATTTATAATTTTGTCTTGTATCACAGATCAGGTAACAGCCAAGTAGTGTTCCTAGTTCACAAAGTTGACTGTTTCAGGTAATAAAGCACAATAATTAATTACAGGCATATGCTTTTAAACCTTAACGAACATTTTATATTTTAACCAAAATAACACAGTGAATCAACATTATATAAAGATCAGTTTGCATACATATTTAACAGAAAGGCATACATGACATTTTAAACACTGGTAAGAGTAATGTGGTACACGCCAATTGTAGAAGAATTCTTTCATTTTAGAGGTAAAGTGAGGTCTCTTTTTTTGTACATTCAGGTACCCTGCTGCAGATCTCATAGAAGCTTATGTACTTTGTGCAATCTCCTTTAAAAATAGCAAGGTGATGTCATCCTAATTACTGTGAGACAGGGCATTATGGATTATTTCCCTGTGTGATTATGGGATTAACTTCAGTTTGAAGTTTAACTAAGATGTCAGAAATCTCAGTAATAGGTGTGGGTACCTGATTTCTATGTACTTTTTTTTTTTTTTTTAAATCTGTGATGTAGAGTTCTCATGAAGGCCAAAAAATTTTTCCAATTTTCCTATTAAATGAGAAAGTGTTCCTAATACCCTTTCACAAGGCTGGTGCAGAGCCCCCATAGGCAACCAAGAAGGTGGCCAGACTTAGGAAGGAAACACCAGGTATGAAACTTGATCGGGGGTAGCGGGGGGTGGGCAAAGAAGCCAGACACATAGTGTAAACTCCAATCATAGAGATATAATAGTGCTGCTGTCGTGTGATTGCATAATTAATGACACGAGTTAATGTGGAGCTGAGATATAAAATGTACCAGGTACTTATTGTTACTGAGCTTTTTTTTTTTTTTTTTTAGGCCATGTGATTTTTAAGTCATGTCCATTATTCCAGCAATAATTCTGTTATTCCCAGCAACCCTGTTAATAAGGATGCATTACCACCCCCCCCCAAACAAATAGATTTGAATATTTGATTTTTGTTTTGCCCTTGATAACTGGCTTTGAATCTTCTCAGCTTTCTGCATTCTAAGATGGAGGTGATTTATGAATTAAAATACATAAATGGTCATTAGCTTAGTAAATACTAACCAGGCATTATTATTGTTGAAGCTATTTGGATTACTTTTCTAATGGGAAAACAGAGACACAAAGAAGATGAACAACTTGCCTCAGATTGCATAGCTGTTAAATGTCAAGGCTGAGATCTAAACACACGTCTTGTCCAGATCCAACATCAAATCTGAAGGACCCAAATAAAAGACTAAGTTTATTTTTTTATTAGATATTTTATTTATTCATTTGAGAAAGAGAGAGAGAGCACAAGCAGGGGGAGAGGCAGAAGGAGAAGAAGAAGCAGACTCTCCGCTGAGCAGGGAGCCCAATGCGGGACTCAATCCCAGGACCCTGGGATCATGACCTGAAGGCAGACGCTTAACCATCTGAGCCACCCAAGCATCCCTAAAAGACCAGGTTTAAAATGAGAATGTCATAAACTGGAGTTGGAGTCAAGGATAAGAATTGTTTAGGGAACTTAATTGTGTGAGACCATGTGAAAAAGAAACAAGGATTGCCCTCTGTGTTCTGTGCATTTTCTTTTGAGCTTCAAAAGTTTATCCAAGTGGGTGTACCAGATTGATATGAAGGTCAAGAATGAGAGTTGATGCCCAAATCCTAACTTTCTATATATTTGTGAACTTGCATACTGTCTGATAGCTAAGAGCACTCTGTCTCTTCCCCGTAGAGGTTTTGAGATGATGAATAGTTTGGTAGTTTCCCTCCAGTGGTACAAAAGCCAATCTTGGTACACAGGAATTTTACTAGAGTACTCCTGGCTTTTCATAGCAATTACAAAGAATTGACACATCTTTAATCAAATTTTCAGACCTAGACTGCCATGTCTATTCTCATTGGCCTTATTTTCCAGTAGTTCCCCAAGACTCACATTTCTGCATGTGGGAGGAGAGAGTCATCCCATTTCTCCTGTTAAGGAAATATACTTTATACATCACATCGAAAAATCAAATCTACCCTAGTTTGTTTCAAAAACGCATTTGCCACATCTTTAAACATATTATCAGAATTCTATAAACATACCTTCTAGACACATAAAATGTTTCTTTCATTTGATCATGTGAGATTCTGGCTCTTGTATAAAATGATTTCTGAGGTTTGAGTTCCACTAGACAGCCACTGAGATTCTATTAAAATTAGGATTCTTTGAATTAAAAATTCCATACTTTGGTATTATATAACATATGTGAATTGGTATTTTCCATTTCTCTCTATGTTGTATTTTTTTGCTTGGATCTGAATTCATATTTTTAAGGCATAGTTAATGGCGTCTAGTAGCAAGTTGTATGCAATGTTCAATTTATTAAACAAAAATAGCAAAAGCAATGCTAGAATATTTCCAGTATGCCCTGACACAAAGTATTTATGAATTATACTAGAGGAAAGGTGATACGTAAGGTTTTGAATTTCACATGGGCATGCGTGATGTTTTCTTCTCATAAATTCCAATTTAACTTATAAGAATACATTATCTCTGCCTTCAACTGCAACAGAACCAAACAAAACCACTAAAAAGTAAAATGTGGCACTTACAAGGTGAATCTAACCAAATTGGTCTCCATTTTTATTAAATAAGACTTTATATATTTTTTTGATAGCATGAGAAAATAGAGTCCAAGTATAATCCTGAAACAAAACCCTACAGTAGTTCTAAAATAAAAGTTGAATGCACTATCTGTATTCTGGTTGTGCCTCGGTTAATTTGGGAATATCTAAGTGGGGTCAAGACCTACACTAATGCCTTCACAGTAGGATTCTGTTTTGTTTTGTTTTTCAGATTCCACATGTAAGTAGAATCCTGCAGTATTTGTCTTATTTTACTTAGTGTATACCCTTGAGGTTTATCCATGTTGCCACAAATGGCAAGATTTCTATTTCTGTGGCTGGGTAGTACTCCATTGTGTGTGTGTGTGTGTGTGTGTACACCGCATCTTCTTTGACTATTCATCCATCAGTGGACACTTTGTTTGTTTCTATATCCTGACTACCATACTTATTCATTCATCAATGAATATAGGAGTACACATATCTAGAAAAAGATATTTGAAACACCCTGAAGAGATAAGTATTTAGTTACAAATATAATTCCAACACAAAGATCTATTCATCAAGAGTAAATTAGGCCAAATTAATAGACAAAATTCATTTTGATTTTTAGTACTACACCTTAAAATTCTCCATCCTTTCCTCATATTTTCAAAAAAGAAAGGTATATTTCAGAATTATTCCTCTACACCTACTTTATTTTTAATTTTTATTAACATGTAATATATTATTTACCCCAGGGGTACAGGTTTGTGAATCATCAGGCTTATACATTTCACAGCACTCACCATAGCACATACCCTCCCCAGTGATCATAACCCAGACACCCTCTCCCTACCCCACCACTCCACAGCAAACTTCATTTTGTTTAATGAGATTAAGAGTCTCTTATGGTTTATCTCTCTTCCGATCCCATCTTGTTCCATTTTTCCCTTCCCTACCTCCCACAACCCCTGACCCTGCTTCTCAATTTCCTCATATCAGAGAGAACATATGGTAATTGTCTTTCTCTGTTTGACTTGTTTCACTTAGCATAATACCCTCTAGTTCCATCCATGTCATTGCAAATGGCAAGATTTCATTTCTTTTGATGGCTACATAGTATTCCTGTGTGTGTGTGTATCAAATCTTCTTTATCCATTCATCTGTTGATGGACATCTTTCTGTAGTTTGGTTATTGTGGACATTGCTGCTATAAACATTGGTACCTGTGCCCCTTTGGATCACTACATTTGTATCTTTAGGGTAAATACCCAGTAGTGCAATTTCTGGATCATAGGGTGGCTCTCTTTTCAACTTTTTGAGGAACCTCCATGCTGTTTTCCAGAGTGTTTGCAGTAGCTTGCATTCCCACCAACAGTATAGGAGGGCTCCCCTTTCTCTGCATCCTTGCCAATGTCTGTCATTTCCTGACTTGTTAGTTTTAGCCATCCTGACTGCTGTGATGTTGTATCTCACCATGGTTTTGATTTGTATTTCCCTGATGCTGAGTGATATGGAGCACTTTTTCATGTGTCTGTTGGCCATCTGGATGTCTTCTTTGCAGAAATGTCTGTTCATGTCCTCTGCCCATTTCTTGATTGGATTATTTGTTCTTTGGGTGTTGAGTTTGATAAGTTCTTTATAGATTTTGGATACTAGCCCTTTATCTGATATGTCATTTGCAAATATCTTCACTCATTCTGTCAGTTATCCGTTGATTTTTTTACTGTTTCCTTTGTTGTGCAAAACCTTGATCTTTGTATTTTTAAGATTTTTATTTATTTATTTAACAGATAGAGATCACAAGTAGGCAGAGAGGCAAGCAGAGAGAGAGGGGGGTAAGTAGGCTCCCTATTGAGCAGAGAGCCCAGTGTGGGGCTCAATCCCAGGACATTGAGATCATGACCTGAGGCAAAGGCAAAGGCTTTAACCCACTAAGCCACTCAGGTACCCCCAAAACCTTGATCTTGATGAAGACCCAGTAGTTCATTTTTGCCCTTGGTTCCCTTGCCTTTGGCGATGTTTCTAGGAAGAAGTTGCTGCTGCTGAGGTCGGAGAGGTTGCTGCCTATGTTCTTCTCAAGGCTTTTGATGGATTCCTGTCTCACATTGAGGTCATGCATTTGGAGTCTATTTTTGTGTGTCATGTAAGGAAATGGTCCAGTTTCATTTTTCTGCATGTGGATGTCTAATTTTCCCAACACCATTTGTTGAAGACACTGTCTTTTTTCCATTAGACATTCTTTCCTGCTTTGTCGAAGATTAGTTGATCATAGAGTTGAGGGTCTATTTCTGGGTTCTCTATTCTGTTCCATTGATCTCTATGTCTGTTTTTGCACCAGTACCATACTGTCTTGATTACAGCTTTGTAATAGAGTTTGATCTGGAATTGTGATGCCGCCAACATTGGCTTTCTTTTTCAACATTCCTCTGGCTCTTTGGGATCTCTTTTGGTTCCATATAAATTCTAGGATTATTTGTTCCATTTGTTCGAAAAAAAAAAAGATTTTGATATTTTGGTATTTTGATAGCGATTGCATTAAATGTGTAGATTGCTTTAGGTAGCATAGACATTTTTACAATATTTGTTCTTCCAATCCATGAGCATGGAACGTTTTCTCATTTCCTTGTCTTCCTCAATTACTTTCATGAGTACTTTATAGTTTTCTGAGTACAGATTCCTTGCCTCTTTGGTTAGGTTTATTCCAGGTATCTTATGGTTTGGGGTGTAAGTGTGAATGGGCTCAACTCCTTAATTTCTCTCTCTTCTGTGTTGCTGTTGGTGTATAGAAATGCAACTGATTTCTGTGCTTTGATTTTATATCATGACACTTTATGAATTCCTGTATCAGTTTAAGCAGTTTTGGAGTGGAGTCTTTTGCCTTTTCCACATAAACTATCATATTTGCAAAGAGTGGGAGTTTGACTTCTTCTTTGCCAATTCAGATGCCTTTTATTTCTTTTCCTTGTCTGTTTGCTGAGGCTAAGACTTCTAGTACTGTGATGAATAGCAGTGGTGATAGTGGACATCCCTGACGTGTTCCTGGACTTTGGGTGAAAGCTCTCAGTTTTCCCCCATTGAGAATGATATTCGCTGTGGGTTTTTCATAGAAGGCTTTGGTGGTATTGAGGTTTGTACCCTCTATCCCTACACTGTGAAGAGTTTTGATCAATAAAGGATGCTGTACTTTTTCAAATGATTTTTCAACATTTATTGAGAGTATCATATGGTTCTTGTTCTTTCCTTTATTAAAGTATTGTATCACATTGATTGATTTGTGGATGTTGAACCAGCCTTGCGGTCCGGGAATAAATCCCACTTGGTCGTGGTGGATAATCCTTTTAATGTACTGTTGTATTTTGTTAGCTTGTATTTTGGTGAGGATTTTTGATCCATGTTCATCAAGAATATTGATCTGTAATTCTCCTTTTTGATGGAGTCTTTGATTTTGAGATCAAGGTAATGCTGGCCTCATAAAATGAGTTTAGAAGGTTTGTTTGTTTGTTTTTTTTTCCATTTCTATTTTTTGGAACAGTTTCAGAAGAATAGGTGTTAATTGTTCTTTAAATGTTTGGTAGAATTCCCTGGGAAGCTCTCTGGCCCTGGGCTCATGTTTTTTGGGAGGTTTTTGATGACTGCTTGAATCTCCTTACTGCTTATGGATCTGTTCAGGTTTTCTTTTTCTTCCTGGTTCAGTTTTGGCAGTTTATGTCTCTATGAATGCATCCATTTCTTCCAGATTGTCAAATTTGCTGGTGTATAGTGGCTCATAATATGTTCTTATAATTGTTTGCATTTTTTTGATGTTGGTTGTGTTCTCTCCTCTTTCGTTCATGATTTTATTTATTTGGGTCCTTTCTCTTTTCTTTTTTTTTTTTTTTAATATAATTTTTTATTTTTTATAAACATGTATTTTTATCCCCAGTGGTACAGGTCTGTGAATCACCAGGTTTACACACTTCACAGCACTCACCAAAGCACATACCCTCCCCAATGTCCATAATACCACCCCCTTCTCCCAAACCCCCTCCCCCCAGCAACCCTCAGTTTGTTTTCTGAGATTAAGAGTCACTTATGGTTTGTCTCCCTCCCAATCCCATCTTGTTTCATTTATTCTTCTCGTACCCACTTAAGCCCCCATGTTGCAACACCACTTCCTCATATCAGAGAGATCATATGATAGTTGTCTTTCTCCGCCTGACTTATTTCGCTAAGCATGATACCATCTAGATCCATCCATGTTGTCGCAAATGGCAAGATTTCATTTCTTTTGATGGCTGCATAGTATTCCATTGTGTATATATACCACATCTTCTTGATCCATTCATCTGTTGATGGACATCTAGGTTCTTTCCATAGATTGGCTATTGTGGACATTGCTGCTATAAACATTCGAGTACACGTGCCCCTTTGGATCACTACGTTTGTATCTTTAGGGTAAATACCCAATAGTGCAATTGCTGGGTCATAGGGCAGTTCTATTTTCAACATTCTGAGGAACCTCCATGCTGTTTTCCAGAGAGGTTGCACCAGCTTGCATTCCCACCAACAGTGTAGGAGGGTTCCCCTTTCTCCGCATCCTCGCCAGCATCTGTCATTTCCTGACTTGTTGATTTTAGCCATTCTGACTGGTGTGAGGTGATATCGCATTGTGGTTTTGATTTGTATTTCCCTGATGCCGAGTGATATGGAGCACTTTTTCATGTGTCTGTTGGCCATCTGGATGTCTTCTTTGCAGAAATGTCTGTTCATGTCCTCTGCCCATTTCTTGATTGGATTATTTGTTCTTTGGGTGTTGAGTTTGCTAAGCTCTTTATAGATTCTGGACACTAGTCCTTTATCTGATATGTCGTTTGCAAATATCTTCTCCCATTCTGTCAGTTGTCTTTTGATTTTGTTAACTGTTTCCTTTGCTGTGCAAAAGCTTTTGATCTTGATGAAATCCCAAGAGTTCATTTTTGCCCTTGCTTCCCTTGCCTTTTGCGTTGTTCCTAGGAAGACGTTGCTGCGGCTGAGGTCGAAGAGGTTGCTGCCTGTGTTTTCCTCAAGGATTTTGATGGATTCCTTTCGCACATTGAGGTCCTTCATCCATTTTGAGTCTATTTTCGTGTGTGGTGTAAGGAAATGGTCCAATTTCATTTTTCTGCATGTGGATGTCCAATTTTCCCAGCACCATTTATTGAAGAGGCTGTCTTTTTTCCATTGGACATTCTTTCCTGCTTTGTCGAAGATTAGTTGACCATAGAGTTGAGGGTCTATTTCTGGGCTCTCTATTCTGTTCCATTGATCTATGGGTCTGTTTTTGTGCCAGTACCATGCTGTCTTGATGATGACAGCTTTGTAATACAGCTTGAAGTCCGGGTTTGTGATGCCACCAACTTTGGCTTTCTTTTTCAATATCCCTTTAGCTATTCGAGGTCTTTTCTGGTTCCATATAAATTTTAGAATTATTTGTTCCATTTCTTTGAAAAAGATGGATGGTACTTTGATAGGAATTGCATTAAATGTGTAGATTGCTTTAGGTAGCATAGACATTTTCACAATATTTATTCTTCCAATCCAGGAGCATGGAACATTTTTCCATTTCTTTGTGTCTTCCTCAATTTCTTTCATGAGTACTTTATAGTTTTCTGAGTATAGATTCTGTGTCTCTTTGGTTAGGTTTATTCCTAGGTATCTTATGGTTTTGGGTGCAATTGTAAATGGGATTGACTCCTTAATTTCTCTTTCTTCTGTCTTGCTGTTGGTGTAGAGAAATGCAACTGATTTCTGTGCATTGATTTTATATCCTGACACTTTACTGAATTCCTGTATAAGTTCTAGCAGTTTTGGAGTGGAGTCTTTTGGGTTTTCCACATATAGTATCATATCATCTGCGAAGAGTGATAATTTGACTTCTTCTTTGCCGATTTGGATGCCTTTAATTTCCTTTTGTTGTCTGATTGCTGAGGCTAGGACCTCTAGTACGATGTTGAATAGCAGTGGTGATAATGGACATCCCTGCCGTGTTCCTGACCTTAGCGGAAAAGCTTTCAGTTTTTCTCCATTGAGAATGATATTTGCGGTGGGTTTTTCATAGATGGCTTTGATGATATTGAGGTATGTGCCCTCTATCCCTACACTTTGAAGAGTTTTGATCAGGAAGGGATGTTGTACTTTGTCAAATGCTTTTTCAGCATCTATTGAGAGTATCATATGGTTCTTGTTCTTACTTTTATTGATGTGTTGTATCACATTGACTGATTTGCGGATGTTGAACCAACCTTGCAGCCCTGGAATAAATCCCACTTGGTCGTGGTGAATAATCTTTTTAATGTACTGTTGAATCCTATTGGCTAGTATTTTGTTGAGTATTTTCGCATCTGTGTTCATCAAGGATATCGGTCTATAGCTCTCTTTTTTGGTGGGATCCTTGTCTGGTTTTGGGATCAAGGTGATGCTGGCCTCATAAAATGAGTTTGGAAGTTTTCCTTCCATTTCTATTTTTTGGAACAGTTTCAGGAGAATAGGAATTAGTTCTTCTTTAAATGTTTGGTAGAATTCCCCCGGGAAGCCGTCTGGCCCTGGGCTTTTGTTTGTTTGGAGATTTTTAATGACTGTTTCAATCTCCTTACTGGTTATGGGTCTGTTCAGGCTTTCTATTTCTTCCTGGTTCAGTTGTGGTAGTTTATATGTTTCTAGGAATGCATCCATTTCTTCCAGATTGTCAAATTTATTGCCGTAGAGTTGCTCATAGTATGTTCTTATAATAGTTTGTATTTCTTTGGTGTTAGTTGTGATCTCTCCTCTTTCATTCATGATTTTATTTATTTGGGTCCTTTCTCTTTTCTTTTTGATAAGTCGGGCCAGGGGTTTATCAATTTTATTAATTCTTTCAAAGAACCAGCTCCTAGTTTCGTTGATTTGTTCTATTGTTTTTTTGGTTTCTATTTCATTGATTTCTGCTCTGATCTTTATGATTTCTCTTCTCCTGCTGGGCTTAGGGTTTCTTTCTTGTTCTTTCTCCAGCTCCTTTAGGTGTAGGGTTAGGTTGTGTACCTGAGACCTTTCTTGTTTCTTGAGAAAGGCTTGTACCGCTATATATTTTCCTCTCAGGACTGCCTTTGTTGTGTCCCACAGATTTTGAACCGTTGTATTTTCATTATCATTTGTTTCCATGATTTTTTTCAATTCTTCTTTAATTTCCCGGTTGACCCATTCATTCTTTAGAAGGATACTGTTTAGTCTCCATGTATTTGGGTTCTTTCCAAACTTCCTTTTGTGGTTGAGTTCTAGCTTTAGAGCATTGTGGTCTGAAAATATGCAGGGAATGATCCCAATCTTTTGATACCGGTTGAGCCCTGATTTAGGACCGAGGATGTGATCTATTCTGGAGAATGTTCCATGTGCACTAGAGAAGAATGTGTATTCTGTTGCTTTGGGATGAAATATTCTGAATATATCTGTGATGTCCATCTGGTCCAGTGTGTCATTTAAGGCCTTTATATCCTTGCTGATCTTTTGCTTGGATGACCTGTCCATTTCAGTGAGGGGAGTGTTAAAGTCCCCTACTATCATTGTATTATTGTTGATGTGTTTCTTTGATTTTGTTATTAATTGGTTTATATAGTTGGCTGCTCCCACGTTGGGGGCATAGATATTTAAAATTGTTAAATCTTCTTGTTGGACAGACCCTTTGAGTATGATATAGTGTCCTTCCTCGTCTCTTATTATAGTCTTTGGCTTAAAATCTAATTGATCTGATATAAGGATTGCCACTCCTGCTTTCTTCTGATGTCCATTAGCATGGTAAATTCTTTTCCACCCCCTCACTTTAAATCTGGAGGTGTCTTCGGGCTTAAAATGTGTTTCTTGGAGGCAACATATAGATGGGTTTTGTTTTTTTATCCATTCTGATACCCTGTGTCTTTTGACAGGGGCATTTAGCCCATTCACATTCAGGGTAACTATTGAGAGATATGAATTTAGTGCCATTGTATTGCCTGTAAGGTGACTGTTACTGTATATGGTCTCTGTTCCTTTCTGATCTACCACTTGTAGGCTCTCTCTTTGCTTAGAGGACCCCTTTCAATATTTCCTGTAGAGCTGGTTTGGTATTTGCAAATTCTTTCAGTTGTTGTTTGTCCTGGAAGCTTTTAATCTCTCCTTCTATTTTCAATGATAGCCTAGCTGGATATAGTATTCTTGGCTGCATGTTTTTCTCGTTTAGTGCTCTGAAAATATCATGCCAGCTCTTTCTGGCCTGCCAGGTCTCTGTGGATAAGTCAGCTGCCAATCTAATATTTTTACCATTGTATGTTACAGACTTCTTTTCCCGGGCTGCTTTCAGGATTTTCTCTTTGTCACTGAGACTTTTAAATTTTACTATTAGGTGACGGGGTGTGGGCCTATTCTTATTGATTTTGAGGGGCGTTCTCTGAACCTCCTGAATTTTGATGCTCGTTCCCTTTGCCATATTGGGGAAATTCTCCCCAATAATTCTCTCTAGTATACCTTCTGCTCCCCTCTCTCTTTCTTCTTCTTCTGGAATCCCAATTATTCTAATGTTGTTTCGTTTTATGGTGTCACTTATCTCTCGAATTCTCCCCTCGTGGTCCAGTAGCTGTTTGTCCCTCTTTTGCTCAGCTTCTTTATTCTCTGTCAGTTGGTCTTCTATATCACTAATTCTTTCTTCTGCCTCATTTATCCTAGCAGTGAGAGCCTCCATTTTTGTTTGCACCTCATTAATAGCTTTTTTGATTTCAACTTGGTTAGATTTTAGTTCTTTTATTTCTCCAGAAAGGGCTTTTATATCTCTCGAGAGGGTTTCTCTAATATCTTCCATGCCTTTTTCGAGCCCGGCTAGAACCTTGAGAATTGTCATTCTGAACTCTAGATCTGACATATCACCAATGTCTGCATTGATTAGGTCCCTAGCCTTCGGTACTGCCTCTTGTTCTTTTTTTTTGAGTTGAATTTTTCCTTCTTGTCATTTTGTCCTGAGAAGAGTATATGAAGGGGCAAGTAAAATACTAAAAGGGTGGCAACAACCCCAGGAAAATATGCTTTAACCAAATTAGAAGAGATCCAAAATCGTGAGTGGGGAGAAAGGGGATAAAAAGAGGTTCAAAAAGGAAGAAAGAAAGAAAAAAAAGAAAAAAGAAAAAAAAAAAGAAAAGAATTTAAAAGAAAAGAAAACACCTAAGAAAAATATATAAAAGAAAAAATATATATGTTAGATAAACTAGTAAAAAATCGTTAAAAAAGAAAAAGGTAACAGTTAAAAAAAAATTTACCCAAAGGCGAGAAGAAAAAAAAAAAAACAAAAAATCAAAAAGAAAGAAATTAAGTTAATCGCAAGACTAAAAAAAAATCACAGGGAAAAAGCCATGAGTTCCGTGCTTGGCTTTCTCCTCCTCTAGAATTCTGGTGCTCTCCTTGGTATTGAAACCACACTCTTTGGTAGGTGAACTTGGTCTCGGCTGGATTTCTTGTTGATCTTCTGGGGGAGGGGCTTGTTGTAGTGATTCTCAAGTGTCTTTGCCCCAGGCGGAATTGCACCGCCCTTACCCGGGGCCGGCGTGAGTAATCCGCTTGGGTTTGCTTTCAGGAGCTTTTGTTCCCTGAGCGCTTTCCGTAGAGTTCCGGAGGACGGGAATACAAATGGCGGCCTCCTGGTCTCCGGCCCTGGAGGAGCCGAGAGCCCAGGGCCGCACTCCTCAGTGCGCCCTCAGAGAACCGCGCCCAGTTACTCCCGTCTGTCTGACCTCCGGCCGCGCTCTGAGCTCACCAAGCCTGCGACCGGTTCAAGGTCACCCCGAGCTGCGAGCTTACTGTCGGCTCAGTCTCTGTAGCCGGCTTTCCCGTTCCAATACCCGCAAGCTCTGCGACACTCAGACACCCCCGATCCTTCTGTGACCCTGCGGGATCTGAGGCCACGCTGACCCCGCGTGGGCTTCGCCCCGGGTAGCCTCTGGAGCGATATCCCTCGGCGGAACAGACTTTTAAAAGTCCTGATTTTGTGCTCCGTTGCTCCGCCGCTTGCCGGGAGCCGGCCCCTCCCCCGGGGGTCTATCTTCCCGTCGCTTTGGATTCACTTCTCCGCCGGTCCTACCTTTCAGAAAGTGGTTGTTTTTCTGTTTCCAGAATTGCTGTTCTTCTTCTCTTCGATCTCCGATGGATTTTCAGGTGTTTGCAATCTTTAGATAAGCTATCTAGCTGATCTCCGACTAGCTGAAGTAGTCTCAGCCAGCTACTTCTCCGCCATCTTGACTCCTCGACAGATGAAACAGGTTGGAGGAATTTGTAATCCAGAAGATGGTATGGAAGCAACTACAAGGGAAGGGTGAGACATTCTGCCCATTAGAGTCCAGGAAAATGTCTGAGCTCTGAGACGATGCGGTTTTGGAGTATAGGCTAGGCTTGGTGGCGTGAAGTCCGGAGCCAGCCACCAAGAAAGAATTCTTGAGATGCCTTCAGT
Source organism: Mustela nigripes (assembly GCF_022355385.1). Classification (NCBI taxonomy): domain Eukaryota; kingdom Metazoa; phylum Chordata; class Mammalia; order Carnivora; family Mustelidae; genus Mustela; species Mustela nigripes. The sequence goes on along the minus strand of NC_081560.1, from coordinate 122,495,847 downwards.
GAAAAATGGTGGTTTTATTAAAGCACAGGGGGACAGGACCCCTGGGCAGGAAGAGCTGCTCCCTTTCTCTTTTCTTTTGGGTAAGTCTGGCTTGGGGTTTATCAACTTTATTAATTCTTTCAAAAACCAGCTCCTACTTTCATTGATTTGTTCTACTGTTCTTTGGTTTCTATATCATTGATTTCTGCTCTGATCTTTATGATTTGTCTTCTCCTGCTGGGTTTAGGCTTTCTTTTCTGCTCTTTCTCCAGTTCCTTTAGGTGTAGGGTTAGGTTATGTATTTGAGACCTTGTTTCTTGAGAAAGGCTTATATCACTATCTACTTTCCTCTCAGGACTGCCTTTGCTATGTACCAAAGATTTTGAATACTTTTGTTTTCATTTTCACTTGTTTCCATGAATTTTTTCAATTCTTCTTTAATTTCCTGTTTGAGCCATTCATTTTACCCAGATAAGAATATATGAATGAGAGAGTAAAATACGAAAAGGGTGGCAAAGAACCCAGAGAAATATCTGAGAAATATATACCCAGAGAAATATATATATATATGACTGGTGGATAGAACAGAACCACTTATTTGATTTTGGGTGTATTTTGGTCTCTTAGAAGAAACTAACTCCCAAAATTTTTAAGAAGGAAAAACCTATGTATATATACAAAATACTGGGGATAAAAATATATGTTTATAAAAAATAAAAAAATTAAACACAATGAAAGGATGGAATGTTACTGTAAAGATGAAAATTTAAAAAGATTCTAAAAAAGAAATTGAAGTTGATTGAAAAAAGAAAAAACAAGGTGTAGAGAATGTGATCAGTCAGGCTGGAGCTATATTTAGGGTATATTTTGGTCTATTAGAAGTAATTGTAGGGAGTTGGGGTAAATTGGAAGGGGAGGTGAATCATGAGAGACTATGGACTCTGAAAAACAATCTGAGGGGTTTGAAGTGGCGGGGCGGGGGTGGGAGGTTGGGGTACCAGGTGGTGGGTATTATAGAGGGCACGAATTGCATGGAGCACTGGGTGTGGTGAAAAAATAATGAATACTGTTTTTCTGAAAATAAAGAAATCAATTTAATAAAAAATAAAAAATAAAAAAATAAAAAATAAAATAAAATCTTAAAAAAAAGAAGTAATTCTATTCCAAGATTTAAAGAAAAGAAAAGTATATGTATACAAAAAACTAGGTTAAATTCAATGAAGCAATAAAATATGATCATAAAAATGAAAATTTAAAAAGATTTTTTAAGATGAACTAGTTAAAAAGCATTAAAAGAGGAAAGAGGGAACATTAAAAAATGGAGTAAGAAAAAAATAAAATTTAAAAAATTTAACTTTGCAAGATTAAAGGATCATGGGAAAGAAGAAATGAATTCTATGTGTTGCTTTCCTCTATCTCTGGAAGCCCACAGATCTTGTTGACCCGTGAACTTTGTCTTGGCTCTGTGTTCTTGTTGATCTTCTGGGCGAGGGGCCTGTTGCAGTGATTCTCAAATGTCTTTGCCCATGGTGGAATTGTACTGCCCTTGCTAGTGGCCAGGCTAAGTAATCTGCACAGGTTCATTCTAAGGAGCTTTTGTTCCCTGAATGCTTTCTGTAGAGTTTTGGAGGACAGGAATGAAAATGGTGCCCTCCCAATCTCCATTCCAGAGGAGCTGAGAGCTCAGAGCCCCATTCCTCAGTGTGCCCTCAGAGAAAAGCAGTCAGCCCCTCCCATCTCCCTGGTCTCCTGCTGCATTCCATGGTCACCAGCCTGGGACTGAGCGATTCTGTCTCTGACATACGGCCCTATTTGAAGTCTCTAAACCTAGCAGATTCCTGCCACGTGCTCCTATGCTGGAGGAGGAAGAAGGGGGTCTCTCTGGTTCTGCCACTTGTGGGGTCCCTGCTGAAGAGCAGTGGCCCGATTGTGCTATAGATCACGATTTAAGGTAATCCCGAGCTGATAGCCCACAGCTCAACTCTGTCTTTGTAGCTGGCTTCCCTACTCCAATACCTAGGATCTCTGCAACACTCAGATACCCTCGGACTTTCTTTGACCCCACAGGTCCTGAGACCACACTGTCCCCCAAGGGCTCTACTCCAGCTTAGCCTCTGGAGTGATATCCCTCAGTGGCACAGACCTCTAACACTTCTGACTTTGTGCTCTGCTGCTCCACTGCTTGCCGGAAGCCAGACCCTCCCACTGCGGTCTATCTTCCTGTCACTTCGAATTCACTTCTCTGCACATCCTACCTTCCAGAAAGTGGTTGATTTTCTGTTCCTAGAATTTTTGCTTTTTATCTCTTCTATCTCTTGTTGAGTTTGTAAGTGTTTGGAATGGTTTGATAACTATCTAGCTGAACTTCTGGGACCTAATGCTATTTCAGTCTCCTACTCCTCTGCCATCTTGTTTCCTCCCTTCCATACCTCTGTTTTAAACTTTTTGAGATTGTTGTGAAGCACATTACTGTTGTGAATGATTTGGAATCCCCAAGATCAGAAGCAGCAGTGTGGTAGAAAGTGTCAGGTCCTCCCAAGTATAGCCACACTTTAAATAAGCCCCAGGATTTTGATATATCACCTTATGTGGCAAAAGGAATTTTGCAGACATAATTCTGGTTATGGCCCTGAAAATAGCGAGCTTATCTTGTATCATCTTGGTTTAGTTAATCAAATTGCATGAACTCTTAAAGAAGAGATGTTTCCCTGGCTGGAAATGGGAGAATCATGGCAGAAGGAGAAGCCAGAGAGATTCTGAGTGTCTGAGTATCTGGAGGGCTGAACTTTATTGCTCTGGGATGGAGGAGGATAAGTGCAGGTAGAGATGGAGAAGAGCCTTGAGAAGCTAAGGGCTGTGCCCAGGAACATCCAGAAAGGGAACAGACAACCCAGTCTCACAGCCCTCCAGCAAGAGCCCGAGTTCTGCCCAACTAAGCCTAAAAGTAGATTCTTCCAATGATTCCTCCTAAGAACCCTGTGGCCAGCCCATGAGTCTCATCCCTGGAAACCCAGAGTGGAGACATCCCCAAATATCCAACCCAAACATCTGGCCTTCAGAACTGGGATATGACAAATGATACATTGTTTTAAGGCACTAAATTTTTGGTAATTTTTTACAATGATGAAAATCATTTACAAACTACATCTGTCTCTTTCCATTACATCAGTAAGGGGTCATTACTCTTTAAAATGTCCCTTTCAAGTTCCAAATAACTATACACTCTGGGCTGTTTCATTTATACAATATGAGATAGAGAAGAGGGTGCTTAAGTTATTGAGCAAATGAAATAATTTTTTTTCAAAATTTAAAGTCACAATTCTTAACTATAAATTACATACTCAATATTATTTTTCTCAGCTCATTTGTTTCCAGGCTAAAGAATATTGGATTATAAGTATCATAGCCATTTGATGATTTTTAGTTATATTTAATATTTTAAATGGAAGTGTAATCTATCCAATGGGAATTTATTTAGGAAACTTGTGAATTGTTTTTATTGATTAAGGTAATCATTGCATTGTTTTCATTAATAGAAGTGCAATTCTTATACAAGTAGCATTCTATTTTAATTGAAGAACTTTCATACATTAAAGAACTTTAATGGTAGAATTTCATTCAGAACTTTCATACAAAAGAACTTTCATACTCTTGATTTCTTTGCAGCTGTTCTGGGCATTTCTGGAGAAAAAAAAAGAAGTTAAGTGCTGAGGCTCTCTTTCCCATTTCTTCCCACTTCATTTAATGGTCTTTTCATGTAAAAGTTTCTTTATCATCAATGGTGCTATTGAGTAGATTATTCATTATTTTAGCTTACTGTACACTAAGCACTGTGTTTTGTGCTTTACATTCAATAATCTCAATAGGACCATGAGGGATTATCATTATTTTCTCTATTTTACCAATTAGAATTCTGAAACCCAGTGAGTTTAACTGTCTGAGTATTTAAGACAAAGTCTATGCTTTAAGAACTATTCTATTCTACTTCTAATTAGCCCATGTGCCTGTGGGCCTTGCTGATTTTTTTTTTGATCTACTAAATATTAGAAAAGTGAATTCCATTATCTTCAACACTAGCTATAAAGCAATCTGTAATAAATAGTTCTGATTTAGAGTTCTTATCCCATTTTTTAAAAATAGCACAATGCCAAATATCTCAAGTATATATATGCCAAATATATCAAGTATTCATTTTTCTATATAAACCATCTCTGTTCATACCTGTGTGGCAGTTTTTATTTTAAGTCTGAATAGGTAGCAGTGAAAAAAATATGCAACAATAGCCTACACAAAATTTTTGTTTAACTCTGGATGTGGGTCTGATGTGAAGTGATAGAGAAATTAACAAGTGAAATATATAGTAGATAGGTGGTCACAGGTGTTACAAGGAAATAGGAGAGCAGATAGACGAGGCAGAAGCATGGTAAATGGGAGTGCTATTCCAAATAGTGAGGTCAGGAGAGATTTTATTAGTGGGGTGATATTTGAACAGATTTGAAGAAGGTAAGGAGTCAAGCCAGGTGTGCATCTGGAGTAAAAACTTTCTAGGGAAGGGAAGAGCAAATGCAGAGATGCATGGCATGGTAGGAAGAACATCAAAAAGAGTGTGGTTGGATCAAAGTGAGTGAAGGGGAGAGAACTATACTATCAAGTCACATAGTTTGTGGGGATGAAATCATGTTAGCGTTTGTTGATCTGAATAAGACAGGGTTGTGTGATCTGGCTTATTTTTAATAGAATTTCTGTAGACACAGGGTTGTGAATGAATTCTTAATGGCAAAGGTAGAGGATACCTATAAAGAAACTAGTCTGAGGAGGATGTCTGTATGGCTTGGACCAGGGAGGTAATGAGAAGTCATAGGTTTATACTAACAATAAGAGATGGTTGAGAGATATAATAGTGAGGTTTCCTGAAGTCTAGGAGAATCAACAGTACATCATCACAGATAAGATGCAGTGTGTGAGAATAAAAGGAGTCAAGTATGACCCCAAGGTATTCTTTGAGTAAACTGGTGAAGACAGAAGGATGTAGTCTGAAGGAGTTGAGGAGGAATTCAGTTTTGGACATTAAATGGGCTTTCTCTTGGACATCCAAATGGAAATGAGGAGTAGAGTATGAGATGAGTATGTGTGTGGAGTTCAGAGGAGAGGTTCCGGTTGGAAATATAACATTGGTAATTTTTATATTATAAATGGGTTTTCAAGTCATAGGACTAATTGGTATTATAAAGAGAGGGATACACATAGAAAAAGAGTACTTCTAGGCACAAACCCTTTCTACCTCAGTATCTGGAGATCAGAGATGGGAGGACATATCAGCAAAGGAGCCTAAGAAGGCAGAAGGAAATTCCTGGAGAATGTTGAACCTGGAAGTACAAATAAACTTTTCTTCAATGAGGAGAGAGTAATCAGCTGTATCAAACGAATCTAATAGTTCCAGTAAGATGAGTATGGAGAGCTGGCTGTTGGCTTTAGTAATGTGGTTGTGGGCAGTGGAGGTTCAGGAGTGTGGTAGAGATAGGAGACTGATTAGAATGGGTTCACATGTTGACAGAGGAAGAGCAGATACCAAAGAGCATGTAGAGAGCTGGTGGAAAAGTTACAGGTGAGTGTTGTGGGGTTTCCATGGGCATAAAGGCAGGAGGTGTGGGATGTATGCTAATGAGTATGACAGGGATGGAGATGGGCAGGTAATGAAGCTGAGAGAGAGGGATGGCTGCTGGGTGACACCTTTGAATAGATGAAAGCAGAGTAATTATACCATCACCTGGAATAACTTCATATAAAAATACTAAAAGGCCAGAGAGTCCCCTATCACTTCTTGCCAGTTTGTTTGCCTTCTAAATTAAACACAGCAAATGTTTTGATTTACATTACTCTCCTCTCCAACTTTTTGTTTTTCTTAATACAAGATTAATGTGAATGTTTTCCCCCAAAAAAACAAAAGCAGAGTACTTTCTTTAACTTCTAACAGCCTATTTATAATGCATGAAAAGTCCTTTTTTATCACTGTATGATTCATTCACACAAAGAGACATATATTTTCTCTTGATTAGTAATGTCATAGTTGTCATTAATCACATTGCCCTGTGATAGAAATTTATACTTAGCTTAGCTTTTATCCTTGACAAGATGCTAACACTTCTGATTTATAAATTAACTAGTAAAAACTTTTAAAAAGTAGCAACACTTGGAATAAATTAAAGCAGGTCAAATCAGAAGAGAATTCCATACAGTGTATGAATACACTCACTTTTTAAAAGTCTGAAAGTGTAGAATATTTCACTCTTCATTTACCTCATCTTATTACCTTGAGATATGTTGAAAAGCAGACAGATAATAGGTTCAGTGGGTAGAGAGATGGTAGGTAGATAGCTAGATCAGTTAGTATTCTCCCACCACACATTTGTTTTGGCTCTCCAAATCATCTCTACTTTTCACCTGTTTGTTTTTTGCATTCTTCTAGCAACAGAAACTGTAACATACTACTCATTTTTATTCCCTATGTTTTTATTGTTGATATAATTTTCTTTTATTCCCAGGTTTATAACATGACTATTTTCCTTCAACTAGGAGATATACACGGTGTACAGACTATATTTCACACAAAAACACTGCATGCCAGAGAAAAGGTAATGACTCTTGTATCACTATATACACACAAGAGCATGCCGTGCTTAGCATGAAGTCATAAATCCTAGGAATGGATAGTGGAGTCTCCTTTCCACGTGGAGCATAGCAGTCAATGCGAGCAAACATGGCCTTCTCCTGTCTTCTTTGAAATGGTGCCATTTCCTTGATGATATTTTCGCAGGACTGGTAACTTCTAGGGGGTGATGTCAGCTGTCAAGGAAAGAGTCCATGCTTTGAAGTCTGCTTGGTTTTGGACAACTTACTCAACATTTCTGACTATAGTTTCTCTTCTGTAAAATGAGGACAATACCACCATTCTCAGAGGACCTCCTTGAGATTACACAGGCTACTCTGTGTATAATAGTTGGCACAGAGAAGGGCATATCGTGGAAGGTCATGGGGTAATTTCATCTAAAACAAATGATTTTCCATCTTTTAAAATTTATTCGGTCCTTCGAGAAATATAAGTACTGTGTGCAAACACAACTCTCAGCAGTGGGGACATAGCAGTTAGGGGGGAAAAAAGGAAAAGAAAATTCTGCTGTCATGAAGTTTATGTTCCAGTTCTTTTTTCTTTGCATCATTTTGGATTTGTCCTTCCATCCATAATTATCATCTCCAATCGCTTTTTCTTTTCTAATTTTTAAAATTCTTCCCTGCCAAACAGGTTTGACAGTGGTTTAAGAAGTTGTTATCCCTTGGGGGTGCAGAAAATTCTGGAGGGGAATACATCTGGACAGCTTGCCTGTGAACATACTGTCCCATAGGCCTGCATCTCCTCTTACTACGTAATGTGTTCTCCTTGGCATTCGCAGATTTCCAGAGCTCTGTGTCTGGCAAGACAAAAAGCTCACTGAGTGAATCCTGTTCTGATCTGTCTGTGCCTGGAACAAAGCTAGATACTGTGGATATTCAAGTTCATAAAATGCTTAGAGACCCCTGGGAATACATATATTCATTTTCTTTTGCCTTATTTTCCAGTTTGTTTTGCTTGGTATGTATTGAGTTCAGGACAAGAGAACCTTGGTAAAGGTTTTCTTTCTTTTTCAGGTTCATGGAAAACAAAAACAAAAACAAAAACATCCCTCTTTTCACTTTTAAAGATTGGTCCTAATTGATGTCTTTTGCATAGTTGACAGGCTACCATCCAGTTTTTCAGGGAAATCTGCAGGTTTCTCTTGAAACTTCATAAAAGACTACATATTATGTTTTAACACAAATGCCACCTGTGCCCATAATTACCCACAAGGGCTCTTACTGACAATAGCAAGGTAAGTGCAGTCACTTTAAGAAAGGGAGGACTTCATTGTAGTATTTCATGAGGCTTCCATGCCCTTATTGAACTATGAAACTTCCTAACATCTGTGTTGTTATCATCTTATGGAGTCTGAGCTGCAGAATGTGAGTGTTCTTCTGGCTGTGTCCACATACCCGACACCTGGCTCTCCGTGGGTGCCACCTGTCCTGGCGCACAGTGACATCGTGGGGGTTTTCTGGCAAAGCCCTGGGGTTTTCTCCTTCAGTGTTAGTCTTTGTGTTTATCTGCACCAACCACCTGGCCCTTTCCAGCTTTCACAAAAAGCCATGGTGGGCCCTTCCTCCAAACAAGTCCCCCTAGTCCCTGAGAGACAGATGAGATGATGTCCTCTCACAGATGGTCTGCGGTGCATACCTCAATTGAATATCTAATCATGACAAGTCGTTAAGGATTAACTGCAAGATGTAAAATCCACTTAAATTGTGACACAAACCTATGTTCTAAAAGCATAGAGCAAAAAAATTATTTCAAGATGACAACAATTTTGGCAACTATCCCCTCTTTAAAATATGCATTTGACAATTGCATTTCATTTCATTACAACACATTTAAACAGCTCAAATGTGTGGATGCAATTGAAATATATTTTTGTTCCATTACAAAAAAACAAGAGTTTGCATGACTCTGCTTTCTTTAATGCCAGTGACAGTGCTCAAGATTTTCATAAATGTTTACTCTAAGAACACTTATGCGTGTGTGTGTGTGTATACACACACATATATATGTTTGTATATGTATAATATTTGCATATATATAGTTAAAATGTTCTAAGAGTTAATATATATGTTGTTATATTTATTATTTTATATATTATATATAAAATTACACCACCCTAATAGTGAATATAGATTAGTATACAGTATATAGTATACTATATGTACTATTGTATAGTATATAGTATACAATAGTATATAATATATAGTACATATATGGCTTTTCAAAGACAAATGTCAGCTAAGATCTCAACAATATAACATTTGATTTGATCATTCAAGGACGTTTTTGTTTGTTTTTGTTTTATTGAATGACCCATCAGCTGTGCTGTAACAATTCGAAATGTCAGCTCTTGGAATGGTGAAGTAGGGGAGGAAAACATTTTCTTGAACCCTGTTGGGGGTCCTGGCTGGGTCTGACAAACTGGCAAAGACAGATTAACAGGAGAAAAGCATACACATATGTTTAATATAAGTCTTATGTGACATGGGGTTTTCAGAAGGAAAGGGAGCTGAGTATTTTGATGCTGGGTCTGATGGAGAGTAGAGAATCATGCAAAACTTTGAAGCATTGGCACAAGTGTGTCTGACTGGGAGAAACTTAGCAAGACCTGTTTGTTTAGATTCTTTTCAGCATCCCTTATTTTCAGAGATAATGATGTTCCCAGTACTGATGGTACTTATGGGACATGTCTCATAGGAAGGTTTTATGACCTGTTTCCAGAGAGAAGACTGGAGGGAGAGTAGGGGGGCCTTCCTACTTCCACCATTTTCTTTCATTCCTTCAGCTTAAAATAGTCCATGTTCCCTGGTGCCGTATTTTGGGGTACTGTGTCCTGAACCCCAGTTTTCTCTCTTCATTATCATCAGATAATTACCCAAGGAATTTTGGCCTAACTTTTCCTTCAAGGGGCTACCCTAATATAACCATACTTAACCCAGCCTACACCAAATTCTTGGGTTGCTTTTTTTCCTGAAAGTGCAATAGTTTGTTTGTTTGTTTGCCAATATCTCTAACAATATTTTTTCTTAAAGTGGATTTACATGTGAATACTTTTTCAACATGAGTTTTTACTCTAATTAACATTTTAGTCAGTTAAAAACAATGAGCTATAAAAATTTCACTCTGTAATATTCTTTCCATATGATTATGATTATATATTCTTCTGACAGTTTGCTGCAAGTCAAAAGTAGGTCAAATGTGATTCAAGTTTGAATTAGTGGGGTAGTTTACATGAGTTCTCACTTTACTAGTACGAAGATTAGTCTTAGTCTACTAAGCACAGTGAAGGTCTGTTTTCAGAGGTGTGAACACTGTGTTTGTACTAAAATGAGGTGATACATACTTTGTTATCACCTCATGACCTCTTGTTTTCTTAACTTTTACCACTGATTCTTCTCTGAAATGCTCCAACTGCTTAAGAATGTTTTAGTTCTGTATTAAGGATTTCTCTTATAATGCTTGCCTTTTAACTATAAGAAACCAGTCGGTTTTGACTAACTGGAATCCTTCCTTTATTATTTTGGTGAAAGCATACTGGTTTTATTTTGGAGAACTACTTCTCTCCTAATTCTTAGACCACTGGTTTCAAAACCAGAGTTGGGTATACATATTACCAAGTTCATTCTGTTCCCTAATAAATGTGGCTGGTTAGTACATCACAAATATGACCCAAGCTAGGCAAAATAAGCATTAGTCTTAAGATTTTTACTGGAAATGTCTGGAAAAAAAGTTATTTTTTGGGGGGAAGACCATCAAGAGGGAGGCAGTGGTTTAGGATGTAAGAGTGTGTAATGATCATCTTTGCCACCATTATGGGAAGTCAGCTTGGAAATTGAGTCATCACAGAAGCCAAAGAAATAGAGATGCAGGCCTCTAATGACATTGTCTGAGGCTTTGAATACAGCTTCTCTTCCTTTGAACTACCAGTTATTGGAGTCCATAGTCACTGTATTTTATGAACTATTTTGGATTTGGATGTCTACACACAATAAAGGCATGCTTATTATTATATCTTAGCATTCATTAATTTGAGCTCAGATTGTCCCCCACCTTTCTCTACCCCTTCCATTCTGTCGGGAAGGAGAACTTCTATTAATAAAGAGATAATAGATACACAAGCATTGTGCTCATCAATTTTACTCAACTTTGCATTCTTCTGCCATCTAAACTCAACATTCAATTCTAACCATCTTAAATTGTTTATGATGTTCACCGTCCTGATAAATAAACACAAAGGATGGATCATTGAACTCAGTAACTTCAAAGAGAGAAAATGATCAAGAGCACCAACATCATCAAACGCTTCTATTAAAAGACGGGCTTGGGCAGCAGCCTGTGAATTGCATGGATACATCTATGCTTACATTGGGATCTGAGCTAATTTGAATAAGATACTTAGTAGCCACTTCTGTTCTTCTCATCATCCAATGTGTCAACACATTAGATGAGACCCAGGGTGGGATGTGTGTGAGGGACTGTTCCTTATGTCAGTGAGGTTATTGATTGTGGGGGAATATCTATCTATCTATCTAGAAATGTTCATCTCATCTGTTTTAAAACAGTTTTTCAAAGAGGCAACAGTAAATAGAACTTCAAAGAACTAGCAAGGTAAACTCGCAGAAAAATATGGTCACTTATTTACTTTGGTGATGTGTAAAGGATATTTTGAGAAAATAGTTGAAGGTACTGTTGCCATGGTAAATTGTATAATATAGTGCTTACTTCTTCATAAATTGTGATCAAAGTTTTCAAAACTTTGTAAGTATGGGAAAAATTTCACAATTATATACTCATGAAACCTCCTGAAAGTAAATACAGACAAGCTTTGCTGGATTTGGAGGGGGTGGGGTTTTTTTTTAATAAATATATTTTGCCCTGAAAGCTAAGTATCTATTTGTTTTGCTAACTCCTGAGCTCACTATAAATGCACTGCCTTACTTTGCCCCACATGTTTGAGGAAGACCACCCTTCCTTGCTCCATACATGTGAGGAGGATTATTCTCCCTTGTCCCATGGACCAAATGAAGAGTATTTTGTTCTAAAGCAGGAGCACAGGGGAAAATACTTCTACATCCTTGTCAGGCTGGTTTTGCTTGGAAATAGTAGTGAAAGGAACATTCTGGATATAGCTACACAGAGGTACCAATAACATCAACAAATTGAACCCCAAAATGATATAAGTGTAGGACTGATGAGAGAAACTGAGCATAAACCTATCCCCTGGAGTAAACTTCAGGATTTTTCAAAAAGTTGGTGGACTCTAGGAGTGCCTGTGTGGCTCATTTGGTTAAGCATCTGCCTTCAGCTCAGGTCATGATCTCAGGGTCCTGGGATCGGGTCCCACATTGGGCTCCCTGGTCAGTGGGGAGCCTGCTTCTCCTTCTCCTTCTGTCCCTTCATGTGTTGTTTTGCTCTCACTCTCTTTCAAATACATAAATAAAACCGTAAAATTAAAAAATGAGCTCCTAGATTTTTTTATGTCATGGTGGTTTGCCTTATGGCTTGAAGGTGAATGTAAATCTTTGATGGCCTATTATCTTCTTCTTCATTCATGGAGATTAAACAAAATGTCCTAAGAGACACATGATGCACAATGCTGTTCCCAGGCATGGCCTTGATATTTTCTAACTTATGACAGGGAGAATGGAGGCATACATGGTTAAGGAATTTAAGCAGATATCAAAAACAAGTATGGAAATGGAAATTTCTGTATGATTTATATATTTTCTGAAAGTCCTTGATCTTTATTCTTTTACATACCACTTTAATGAAGCTAATTCATATTAATATTAAATTTTTCATATTTTGAATATTGTATCCTGCTTTATTGCTCCATTGACAGAAAATTTTAAAAAGTCACATTTTGCAACCTGAAGAAAAATTCAGGGGGTGTGCTTGAGTAGTCTTTGAGTGGAATCAAGCAGTGCTGGAAGTGATTTACTTTGAATATCAAAGATCATATTCTTCATTGTAAAGATGAAGACAGTAATATCTTTCCAATGCCTTCTTAAAATCTAGCTTATCATATCAAGTGATTCTTTTTCCTCTTTGTAGAAAAGGGTGCTGATACGAAGGAAGATAGGAAGAGGGGAAGGAAAGGGAGGGCCAGGGGTAGGAGCCCACAGGGAAAGTCAGGCAGAGGAAGGGATGCCGGGGAGATGAGAGGAGAGGAGGTCAGCAGGAGACCAGAAATGAGAGGGCAGAGGAAGCCAGCCCCAGAGGAGGCAAGGATAAAAGAGCATCCAGGCACACGTCAGGATTCTTGGAAGGATAAATTCATGCAGTGGACCAGTATAACTAGGAAAGGCTCTGCTGACAAAACAAACAAACAAAACAAAACAAAACAAAACAAAAACTTATAGAATGTAGTATTTACCAGATTAAAAAAATTGAATAACAATATTGCTTTATTAACAGTAGACAATTCAAAACTCAAGCCAAAATTCAGTCTTTAGGTTTTTTGTGTGCATTTCCTTTGCAAAGATATTCAGGCTTCTCTACAGTCTGAATCAATGGAGTATTCTCATTAATCTGGTTCTGCTTCCTTTTAATAAAGGAGAAAAACAGGCACAGTTTAACTATAAAAGAAAGGTCAACATTAATATCTGAAGGTACTCGAAATCGAGTGATCTGGCATATTTAGACACTAAGATGTTAATTTGAGGTACTAATATTTACACTTAATGGGCTATATACTATATCATTTATAGTTTAAACATTTGGATGTTCATATTAAAGGCATATTCATGTTATATTTTAATTTATTATGGAGACAGTACAGGGAGATGGGCAGAGGGACAGGGAGAGAGATAGAGAATCCCAAGCAGATTCTGCATGGAGTACAGAGCCTGATGAGGGTCTCGATTCCACAGCCCTCTGACCACGACCTGAGACTGTGTCACCCAGGTGCCCCAAGTATTCATTTATTTATTTTTCATGTGTGTCCTCATCAGTAGTCTACTCAACTATGTTAGGGTTCCTTTGGTTGTAAGAATTAGAAAAGCAGGTCAAATAAACTTAAGCTATAAAGGAGTTCTTCAAGCATCACTACATTCAGGGACTCAAACAGACTTCTTTTTTGATGTCTTTTTTTTTTTTTTTTTTTTTTTTTAAGAGTGTGTCCAGTGACATGGGGCTTTTATTCTCAGTCAGGTTTAAGGCTGTTAAGGCTGGTGATAACCCAATACTTAAGCTCTTGACTGCATTTACTAAGGAAAGGAGGCTTACATTACATTACAGGCATACATTACATTAAGGAGGCATACATTACAAAAACTCGAGGGGATCCTCCCATTCATTGGTCCCATTTATATTTCTTAGTCGTTGGTGGTGGTAGCTATTACACTGTGACTACTACAAAGAGAACAAAGGAAGTTGTTCCCTAGAGAGAGATCAATTCAAGAAAAAAGAGAGAAAAAGAGAGAAAGAGAGCAGTGCTATGCCAGGGAAAACCAACAAGTGATCCATGCATCTGAATTATTGACACCCTAATATACACCTAAATTTGTGGTAGAAACAATTTGAAATTTCAAATTGCCCCCCACCTAATAAAATACAGCTATCTCACTGCAACTGAAATCTCCCCCACCCAGAAGGAGATTATTAAGGGTTGTGTGTTATACTTCTCATGTATCCCTCATGTTATCTAAAGGACATTGCCATCATGTTTTATGAGACTCATGGTAATTCAATCCAATGTGAGTTGCTTATTAAAGCCAATACTTACCGAAGCATGCTTTGTCTGCAAACAGAAGAAAAAGAAGTCCAAATACTAAACTCATCAAAATGTTCCTCCCTGAGGACTCCTGGGTGGCTCAGTTGGTTAAGCCTCTGCCTTCGGTTCAGGTCGTGATCCCAGGGTCCCCAGACTGATCCAGCCCCAGGTCAGGCTCCCTGCTCAGTGGGGAGTCTGCTTCTCCTTTTCTCTCTGCCCTTCTGCACTATTCATTCTCTCTCTTCCTCTCTCATTCTCTCCCAAATAAGTAAATTAAAAAAGTAAAATAAAATATAATAAAATGTTCCTCCTATTTGTGAACTCTGTTTTAGTAACATACATTTCACAATGCAAGTATGAAAGAACAACTCAAACAATTAGTAAACATGCTTACTATTTACTTACATATACATTGGAAAAACCATCTGTTTATCAGATGGGTTTCACTGGAGTTCTGATTAAGTCCTTTACTGATCCATCAAGTCCATTATTATTTTTTTTTCTAAGAAACCATTTGGCCCATTAGGATATAGGGTTTTAGTTGTTTGTTTTTCTTTCTTTCCTTGACATGTCCTCCACCTCCAGCATTTAAATCAAATGGAAACAGAAAGACACACAAACGCACAGTCCAGTCTTGCAATCAGGACCCTTCTCTGTATTTACCTTTTCAAGAAATGGCGGTTGCTCATCTCCTATTATATACTCAATATTCTGTAAGGCTGGGTGCCAATAAGTTATAAGGCAGTTTTTGTTCCAGCATTCATGGGATTTACATAACAGGAGGAGAGCAAGTAATGCTGAGTAAGCATCCTATGTTCTCTGTACTGTAATAAATTAACACTCCCATGCATTTACTATTATGGATGTTATCCATGATACCCAGTAAGGAAAGCACTGTATTATCCTTATGACCCAACATATATCTTTAGTTCATTTTTACTACTTTTATGCAATAGGTTAATTAACTAACTTAACTGATTTAAAAAGAAAAATATATAGGATCTTTATGTATGGGGCTGTGGATTCATAATCTAAGCACATGTTTAATAAGGTGTCAGTAAGACTACAGTATTTTACCTTATTCATATCTTAGGATCATATATCTTTCTCTTCCCTGGTCTTTCCATTCCTGTTTCTTTTCCTAAAACATGTCTGGGCTTATAGGTGTAAGTCTGATCATTCTCCAATGATCAGACTTTACACTAAGGTGTGACTGACTAATATTTTAGTTTGGATAAACATGATATATTTCACACTCTAGACAAAACCATATAATATTAAGATGTATTTTCAAGAGAAGAATTATATTAATCATTCTCTGTATACTTGGTACTGCATGGGAGAATTAAGCCAATGCTCACATTGCTTTCTTTTTATGTTTTAATTTTTGAAAATTTTTTTGATTTTGTTTTTATTTTTTGTTTATTTTTTGACATTGCTTTCCAAGTAAAGCAAAACTGTATATATGAACAAACAAGACAAATCATTTTACCTTAATATACTTAAATTATTTAAAAGACTATAGCTTGAATCTGAGAAGAACATATGTGAATTGGCTATATAATTCTTTCCTGGCATATTAATAATCAATTATTGTGTGAACAGCAATACACTATAATTATTATTTCCATCAGTGTTTTTGTTTATTTATTTGAAGTAAAATACTTCAAAAAGAACTGAATATTCATATGGAATGTGAGTTGGAATTCATCTTTAAATTGGAATTGAAATCAAATTTGCCAAATATAACCTCTTAAAATTTGATAAATTGATAATAGTTAAATGACATGCTATATATCAGTGTCAAGATTTCTTACTTACAGTATCTCTCTAGTAAAAAAGAAAATATTCTCTCTAGTGAAAATCTATTTATGATTACCAAGGAAAAACTAAGATAAAATTATCCATAATTGAAATTATTTGATGGGTATTGTATTAATGGGGCATGTAGTTTTTATCTGCTAAGCCTTAGCAAGGATTTAATTTTGATTAAATTTTGAGCATCCAAGGCTCAAATTCTATTTAGTTTGATGTGATATTGTATATCTTTCGTATATATTGCAAGCTGTGGAAAGAAAGAGTTACATCCATTCTTTGCCAAGCAATACTTATCAAGAATAGCAATAATGCATCCTTGATTCAGTGTTTGTTGATTGCACCATCTCAGCCCACTAGATTGTCACTCTTAACCTAGAGTTTTATAAAGAATTGGCAATTTCCTGGTGATTTTAACCTAAAGAATGTAATCTAAAGAATCTATTTTTAAAGAAGTTTGACTAACAGTAAAATTACCTGGTCTGCCACTCTGCTTAGCAGAGTGGTAACTTTCAAGTATTGACCTGATTGAGGGCAGAGAGCCAGGGCACTATGGTGCCAAGGTCACATTTCTCTGCTCAGGGACATGCTACCAGGGGAGACCATCTCAGCCTCTTAGCCTGAAGTATATTTGATTATTGATTCTTGCTTTTCAGAGAGCTTTTACATATACTATGATGTTCCATCCTTAACATAGCACAGTAGGAAGGAAAGACGCATCTTCTTAAATTGTGGTTGAAAAGAAGTTGAAGATAGAGATTACATGACTCTGTAAGATCAAATAAATAGTTGGCATGAGAATGTAATTAACATAATTAAAAAAATTCACATCTTTTTATTAATCCATACTAGCCAAGATCCTCTGGTATTAGATCTGTATAACATGTACTCTATATATTTGACACGGATGGGGGATTTATATGTGGGCAATTCCTTCCCTATCTGTATCTCTGCTAGGTGATACATATTAGGCAGTCAGTATATGGCTGCTGAGTGGAAAAACTAATCTATCAGAGAATTGTATTGTGAGTGAGAAATGCCATGCATTTCTAAGGATTCTTCCTTCTTTTTTTCTACTCAGCATCTCTTTTACTAATTTATTTGAACTCAATGGTGGGCTTATTCCTATACACATCACCAACTTTCACCGTGTTTTACATGCTCAGACCATGAACCATACTTCATGAACTTCTCTTTGTATGCCCTTGATTACAAGACATGATAGGTAGGAGCATTTGAATGAGTCCAACTCCTTCATGATGCTGATAAACCAGCAGGGTACCAGCGCTTTCCTTTCAGTTGGCTATATGACATTTTCACTACTTACAGATCCTAAAGATACGTTGACCTTATTTTTTTCTTTTAGGAGCATAGAAGACATCAAAGAATGTAGTAGAATTAGCCAGTTCAGTGTATTTGTTCAGGAATTTATATACTCCATAAAGACAGTAAAGCAATAAGGATTTATATGGCACTTAGGAAACATTGATCTGATCTTCAAGATATTTAAAATGACATTAACCTTATACAACTTTTTCAATGATTGTTAGTGCTTGTACATATTCCTAGCCAAACAGATGTAGTTTGTGAAGCAAATTAAAAGCACAAGAGATGTCCTTTAACTTTTATTTTTCTGGCTAAATTATTTTGCATGGTAGTTTCAGAATAAAACAAGCTTTTTCTAGGCATTGTATTAATTATAGATTATGAAACAGGACCATGAGATTTATTGGTATGAAATACTGTTTTCTTTATACTACTAACTAGAAACATACTGTCCTGTCTTTCCTACCATACTGGGAAAGGCTTCTAAACAAAATGTTTTACAACTAAATTATTACTAGCTAATGTTACCATGTTTGAAAAGCTTTTGTTAATACTAAACAGGATGTTTGTAGAGGATGATGAAGTTACTGAATAGTTCTGAATATTTTTCTTCTTATCATTAAGAATTAGCATTGTTCACGTTTTAGACTGAAAAGAAGCCCTGTAAATAGTATAAGTAAATCTTCTTTCTTGATAGAATACAGAAAGCTCTGGAAAGGGCTTGAAGAGACTGGGGTCAAGTCTGGATTTTGAAATTTTCTAAGTAGCAGATTTGCTAAACTACTTCACTCACTTCATCCAAGTTTTCTCTAAACAAAGCCCAAGTGTTGGACTAGACTGGTTTTTAAGGTTCTAACTGGATGTGGTATGATACATTGTAAACTTCCCAGTTCTCTCTTTGTGCTGGATACCCTTGAATATTTGAAAATATCAGGGTATTATTGCCCATTACATGTTTAAGAGGTGCCATCTGTTTGTGCATATTTTATAAGCAGTTTTAAAAAGCACACCTGTTTGAACAGCAGCAAGCTATATCAGAACAATCACAGACTTTGAATTGCACAAACCTCATTATGAATTCTAACCCTTTTAGGCAGGCAACATTTTAATGACTTAAAGCCTCAAGTTTTACTTCTTTAGCATAGTAGGGATAATTCTTATCTGTCCAGGTTGTAAAGTATAAGTGAACTACTCTGTAGAGTACTTATCTGTGGTCTACTTCTTATTAATTCTGAATGATGTGTTGTATTTAGATACATTATTCTATCTAATGGAAATATATTTTAATACTCATACAGTTTTTAGAAGTAATTAACATTGTATTTAATAGAGACGGTATGCCCACTAAATTCTATTAACTCTCTTGCTGTTTCAGGATACTTTTAACTCATACTTGTTTATATAACGTACACATTTTCTTAACTGCTGTTGGCACTATAATGCAGGGATGGCATTTCTAAGGAAATATATACTAGATATATCCAGCGTTAATAAAATTGAGAAATTACATGCTTTTGTTGTTGGCGATGATCTTTGAGTTAGGAATTTTGAATTTTAAGTATCATTAAGTTTGATGTTGGCAATTGTCAAATAATCTTTTCTTATGTAAACTGAAAAAATTAAATATTATTGATTATGAAATAAAAGTAAGCTTGTAATATTACTTTTACTAAACAAATTTCCTTATGTATTTGTACTTTTTTCTGAAAACAATAGTATGCAATTTGCACTAAGTACAGAAAAATAAGTTGATTACTGATTTAAAATAACATTAGGAAGATAGTATTTCATAACAAAGAATGTTTGAGTTGTCTCCAAAATTACTATTTTAAATAGATTGAATTTAAAATTAAACATAATTCAAAAATTTTTTTAAAATGAGGGGCTCCTGGCTGGCTCAATTGGTAGAACATGCGACTCTAGATCTCAAGATTATAAGTTAAAGCCCAATGTAGGGTACAGCGATTGCTTAGAAAAATAAAATATTAAAAAAAACCCACTTGAATATGGATTGTATAACACAGTAAAGTAATTTTTTTATTATTTGATCCATCACCATACAAATTAATTCTTTATACTCTCACTATCAAATCTTTGCCCTAAGTGACCCCTTTTCATTGAGGAGAATGTTTCCTATTGTTGGTTGACTACAATGTTTAAAGAGAAAAATCATAGCTACATTGTTTAGTTATTTACCCTAAGTTTAACTCTTTTTTTTTTTTATCTTGATTCACTTCTCAACTGTATTTTAAATTACCCTCAAATAAAGGAAGAGCAAAAAAAAAAAAAAAAAAAAAGGAAGGAAAAGAGAAGGAGGGCATTGTATCTGTCTTGGGAGTAGGAGCCTAGATAATGAGGTAATCTATTTCTGATGAAAACACTAACATCCTTCACTCCAACACACACACACACACACACACACACACCTCCCTTTAATGGGTGAGGAAACTGAGAAGTTAGGGTGAGGAAAAAAAATAAAGAGAAAGATGCTAAAATAACTAATCTGGGTTGTGGCAAACCAGAATTCAAACTCCAGAGCCCATACTCCTAACTCACTTACTCAAGAAAAACAAAGCCCAGACACGCACTTGGGTTTTTAAACTTCCAACTCTGCTACCACACATTTAATTTTGTCAATTGCATTGACCTTTGTAATCTCTGCTTAAAGTACAATAAAACTGAATACTAAGCAAAAGTGCTTGGAGGGAAGCAACTGGCTGATTTCTGTTTCTATCTAAGAAGACTGTATGGAGCCAATTTGAAGAACTTCCAAAAAAGCACAGCCATTAAAATGAGTAAGTGGAGTTCTGGATTGTATAAAAGAAACTGGAAATGCTAATACAGTATTTCAAATATAAATTATCTTCCTGTAATCAGGCCAAAGAATAGAGTTTTGGATTGTACTAATACTTTCCTTAGGGTGAAATTTTATCATCATTTAGGATCCAGGAAGCAGTTTATGTAAAAGCAACTGCTTTATAATGTATTTCTTCTTAACTCTGACCATAGCAGTTTCTATAAATTATTATCATTATGAACTATGTGTTTATATTATCACAAAAATATTACATTTAAGTTAAATGGCTTAAGTAGAAAGATATGGGAGAAGATCCTGAAGCAGCTTTACATATGGCAGAAGAAGTCTGGCCTAGAATTGGAAGGTTGCTCTTATTGGCACAGTGAACTGGTCCTTTCTTCCTGGAGTGCTGTCAGGTACGTTACATCACCTTTGTGATCTCAGACCACGTATCTCAGCAGCATTTGCCGAGCCCTTTTCACCTTCTGGGAAATAATGGGTACAGAATAGTTCTCTTAAGGTGCAGTTGTTCACAAGAAACAAAAGGAGCTATCACAACACAGAGGGAGAGAGTTAGAAGGAATAATAGGCAGGCAAAGTCATGGCCAGGGGTCTGGGCCCAATGCATCTTATCCATCTAACCAGAAATACGGACGTTAAAAGGAACGAGGAAAGCATTTCAGATCCAAGTGCTCCATCTAATGAATGCTTTCCAATCCTGTTCTCATAACCTGCAAACACAAAAGATAATGTTTTTAGGACATACTCTGGAGGATGATTTTGCCTTTTATGTCAGAGGTTTTGGGTACAACCTAAGGCCTTCGCCAGCTCTGTTTGGAATCTTTTGAATGGTATCAGGGTCCATCTGGAACTCATTCTTAGTACGGCTTAGACTCAAGGAAACAAATCTTTTAAGGTGTTCTGTTTTGTCTTTATTACATTTTTGTTTAAATCATGTTTGCCTAAGGACCTAAAATACCCCGGAAATATATGGACTCTGGGCTGTGATCCCTATAAGCCTTATTAAAAAAAAAGAAATTAAAACCATTTGTTAAATACTATTTGGCACAGACTTTGCAAGATTCTGGGGAGATCAAGGTGAAAGGGAAGAGGACGGACACTGCTCTTCTTGAGTCCACTCAGGGGGCACCTGGGTGGCTCAGTGGGTTAAAGCCTCTGCCGTGTGCTCAGGTCATGATCCCAAGGTCCAGGGATTGAGCCCCGCATCGGGCTTTCTGCTCAGCAGGGAGCCTGCTTCCTCCTTTCTCTCTGCTTGCCTCTCTGTCTACCTGTGATTTCTGTCTGTCAAATCAATAAATAAAATCTTAAAAAAAAAAAAAAAGACTCCACTCAGAGTAGGGAGGGTTGGTGGCCAACTATGGTGGCCATTACCATATCTCATTATCATAGAAAGAACGGCTTATTCTGTTTTTTTAAAAAATCAGATGAAGCTACTTTTTTTTATTATTTTTTATATAATTTTTTATTTTTTATAAACATATATTTTTATCCCCAGGGGTACAGGTCTGTGAATCACCAGGTTTACACACTTCACAGCACTCACCAAAGCACATACCCTCCCCAATGTCCATAATACCACCCCCTTCTCCCAAACCCCCTCCCCCCAGCAACCCTCAGTTTGTTTTGTGAGATTAAGAGTCACTTATGGTTTGTCTCCCTCCCAATCCCATCTTGTTTCATGTATTCTTCTCGTACCCACTTAAGCCCCCATGTTGCATCACCACTTCCTCATATCAGGGAGATCAAGCAGATGAAGCTACTTTTTGCAAGCCATCAAATTAACCCAGAGCAGTTTGGACTGAAGAACAGTAGATCAACTATTTAAAAACCAACCAACCAACCAACCCGAATGTAACCACCGAGTGATTTTATCTTAAAATATGCTACAGAAAAGTGTTGTTCATGTAGTCTAGATTTAAAACAAACTCCTTATTCTTTGAGTGGTTGTGTTTGGAAAGTGTATGATAAGAATATTACCATAGATCATGTCCTTTTCACTGAAAATGGATTCCTCTGTGGCATATTGAATTATTTGGAGATTTCTGGAAATGCTTGTCAAGGGTGGCACAATGAACCAAAATCTTCTATTTAATTCTAAAATCTGTGATTATACTTCATTGCCTGGAACATTTCCCTTAATTTAACGCTAAGAATCCCCAGGAACAAAAGTTTAAATAAAGAAGTTTAATGACTTCTTACAGAAAACAATATAGACTGATTACTTAGTTAACTGACTCATTCTGTAAGTCGTGGGGTGTCTAAAATGTCATTGACATTTGACAGAACTTTGTGTAGTGAAGTGTGTAGAAAGAGTTAGCAGAGCAGGCTTGAGACCACTATCCTTAGGAAGACATGCTTGGAAGGTTGAACCCTGGCCAGTATTTTGGAACTTGGATTTCTGTAGCATTTTTTAAAATAAAATCACTCTGTGGTTATATTTCCATCATTACTATCTGATAAGCTCAACTCATGGTACATAAATTATTTGTACAAACAATGTGGTTTTGGCTAAACACTTGTTTATTTTCTCAGATTCTGGAGTTTTCATACATGCCATGCTAGGTAGTGAACATCAAGTGTCTAATGAGCTTTTTTGATAGACAGAAATTTCCACATGCAGTTACAGCTCATTGGTGGAGGAATTACCTGTATCTGTGTGACTCCAAAGGGAGAGGACTATTGGAAGCTTGTATCTGGTTTCCTCTGAACTTGGTTCTGTTTTCCCTTTGCTGATTTTGCTTTGTATCCTTTCACTGAAATATATGTGCCGTGCTGTGATATATGCCTTTATTCTAAATTCTGTGAGTCCTCCTAGTGAATCATTGGACCAGAGTGTAATCTTGGGACCCATGACACAGGAAACATACACACACACACACACACATACACACACACACACACAGGATTATAGCTTTATTTGTACATGAGACATAGAAGCTAAAGTTTTTAGATTAATGCTTCTTAACCAACAGTGATTTTACCTTAAAGGGGACATTTGATAATGTCTGGAGAGATGTTTGGTTGTCAGAGCTGGGAGAGGGGAGTCATCCAGTGGGTAAGGAGAGGGTAGGGAATCAGTTGTATATCCTACAATGTCCAGAACATCCCGCACTACAGAATTTAGCCATCTCAAAACGCAATAGTTCAGTGCCTAAGTAATGCCATGTAAGATTGCATGATAATAGTCAACCTAATATTAAAACAAAGAATGTTGAACAAAAGTACTAAGGCAGAATGCACAAAATAATGTAATATGAACTAGAGTTGCTCCCATTCCTGTAATTCCTTAGAACACCTCTGAAACTCTTGGATACTGGCCTATCTGGGTCCCTTTCAAGTAGTTTGTATGCCCACATAGTCCACAGTGCTTAATGAACAGACTGTTTGAAATACAGACTCTTCAAGAGGAATAACACCAGAATTCCTCTCTTGCAAGATATGCACAACTCCCCTTACACACCTTAAATGTACAGTGTGTGAAAACTGCACATATAGCCTATCACTACTAGGAAATGCATTTGGAACACAGAATTTCAGATGCCTGTTATCTGTGTTGTAATTCTGTCAGTGTTTCTGCCGGTTATATGCCTAGTATTAACAATAAATGGACCATATAAAGATTACATCATTCCTTCTTTAAATTCTTATATTCTAGAGAAATAAGAATATAAATGATCATAGCAGGGCTTTGGGTTCAATAAATAAAGGAGAGGCATTTAAACTTCAACAGTACCAAGAAACAGGGCTATTCTCTGTATATTGGTATGGTGAGTTTAGGGGGATAAGAACATGAGCTAAGGCTTCAGGGACTTCCTGTTCAATAACAACTTGGTCTTCCTTGTTAAGCTAGACAGGTGGATGACAGGCAGATCCTAATAGGAGGGAATAGGAATGTGTTGGGCTAGCTAGCCATGGTTATTCTCAAATAATGGCTGCTATACAATATGTATGGACATTTTGGATGAAAGTAAATCAAAGATCCTCTGGGCAATGGGATTGTACCAAATTAACCTTGGGATCCATCCAGGACATGCAAGAACAATGTTATGTAAATGTGGGGTTTCCGTAGAGTTCGGGGTGAATTAAGCATTTTAGAGTCAGAAAGATGTGGAGTCAAATTACAGTGATCCTGCTTACAGACTGTATAGCTTTAGGGAGGTTATTTATCTTAACAGGATCTTCATAGTTTATCCTGTCTTTGTAACTCGTAAATTTGTGGTGTGATTTTGAGGACCAGGCATGCAAACTGGATATGCTGCTCAAAGCAAGTGGTTAAGTGCCTATTTAGCTGTTGCTGTTCTTGTCATGACTGGTTCCTCCCAAATGATGGACCCAAATAAAGGGAAGTATTGTGTGCACTCTCCATTTGAGGGCCAGCTGGGATCATTTATGTTCCTAGACACATGGGAGGGAGTGTGGGCATGTATAACAGTGACGTTCAGTCAACACAAGCTGACAAAGCAGGAAGAGAGGGGCGGTTGCCCCCATCACGCTAAGAGGAAGGCTCTTTACCTAGAATAAGTGATGGCTTGAAACAGTCAAAAGTAGGATGAGATCCTCGGTTCCAGCCTCACTGTTCCCAGTGGGTAAGCAGCTCAGTCCTCTCCGTGGATATATATTAAGGCCGCCATAAAATATTACCAGGTTTAAGTATCTTTTCATGTGGTATAGAGTTACTGGTTTATGCTTTGCGATCAAAGTGCCGAAAGGCCACTTTAAAGCCAAAAATGTGAGAGGATTGTAAACTTGGCAGCTGGGGCATGCCTTGAAGTGTGAAAAAGTAACAGTGACATAATAGTGAAAAAGTTAAAAAGGGAAGGTTGGCGAATTGGAGGTATTTATGTCATTGTTCAGAGGAGAGGATGCTCTGGCTACGCTTCCATCAATTCTATTTCTATTACCTAAAATTCCTGCCCCACTGCTACAACTCCAAGAAGATGTTCTATAAAAGCATCCTCCGTTCTGTAATTTCTGGCTCACTCGGCAATATTGTAACTAGTGATTAAACTTCCTCCATGTTTAGAAACTACTAAAGAAATGTGTGGGTCGATATTTGGGCCCTTCGCTGCAGGTTGATTTTACGTTTTCCTTGTGTATACTAACCAGTTTTTAAATCAGTGAGTTCTGCTCAGGTCCCCTCCATACTTTCCTAAACTATAATCAGTCTTATATTAACTGATTAAAAAACCAAGTTTCTCAACCTGCCTAGAGCATGAGGATCCCGCAAAGGAGTAGCCCAATAGGGAATCCAGCCAGAAACCCCCCTGCAGTCTGATTTCAAGTCCCGTGCCAGATTTAGTATGTGGTGAAAGTAACGCATCCATCCACCTTCATCAATAGACACATGCCTACCTAAACAGACACCCCCTTTGCCCTTAGACATTACATCCTCATTGATTCTTTTTGTTTATTTTGTGCAACACGTCTGATTAGATCACTTTCTTCCCTTACATTTCTTTCACTGTGCATATAAAGGACTGGTTTCCCTTTTACCTTTCTTTGAAAGTGTTTCCTATGGTTACAGGCAATCAGCAAGCTAATTTCATCTGAGCTCCAATCACAAGCAACTTATAAAATCTCAGAAGAACACAGGTAGGTAGTAAGTAGTAATCAACTTAACTTTGATAGGACAATTTATTTTTTTATTGTCTGCCAGTCATCAGCCTGGTGAGTTGATTTGAATCATGGAGGTATGATTGCTTTAGGAACTTCATTTTCCCCCTTCTCGTGAAGTACTGATTAACAAAATAGGGGGAAAAGTCTGTATTCAAAAATTAACATAATTTCATGTCATGAAGGAATTTTGACTTATAAAATTCAGTTAGTGGTGGAATTATTATTTTTTTTAGGAGAGGTGCTTTTGAAATTTGTTGGCAACATTACAGAGAAAACATGGGTAAACAAAGACAAAATGTTTCTCCTGAAGTGTATGGGCTTAGACCTGCCACAGATTTGTTACCCGAAATTTTATTTATTGTAATAGAGTATTCGAGTAATAATTACTCCCAAAGAAGGAGGTGCATTTGTGTGTATTGCTTTAGAATATAAATTCTGACTTTGAATATTTTTTTTAAGATTTTATTTATTTGGCAGAGAGAAAGAGATCACAAGTAGACAGAGAGGCAGGCAGAGAGAGAGGGGGAAGCAGGCTCCCTGATGAGCAGAGAGCCTGATGCAGGGCTCAATCTCAGGACTTTGAGATCATGACCTAAGCCAAAGGCAGAGGCTTAACCCACTGATTAAAAAACCCAGGTGCCCCTGACTTTGAATCTTTTAAGCCATTGTTATAACTATCTTCCACACCTCTCTGTTTTCTATGTCCTTCTTAAATTCACAGTATACAAGTATGCAATGGTCTAGTTTTCTATTTGAGCATTTAAGAGAGGAAAATGGAAAATGAAATTGCTTTAAAAGAAGGAACTTTGTTTTTGTAAACCAAAACCTCTTGAGCATTTAACAAATTCTAAGGAAAAGACACTTTATGATATTCAGATGCTACAGTCAAATGATACGTTGAACTTTGATAATTATGGTAGCCTCCTCTAGTTCCAACTTCTAGGGAAAATGTATTTTCTCTTGTGTGTTTGCGTATCTTTGTGCATTAGTTATACCTTTCTGTTTAACAAATGATTCCACCTGCTAGTCACTAAAGCAACAATCATTTATTAGCTCGTAGTCTCTGTAGGTCCGAAGACCAAGCAGGGCTTAGCTGGGCTCCTCCTGGACTGAAGAGTTCACAAAGCTAAGGCAAGGTCTCCATGGGGCTCCCATCACCCGGAGGCTCCCTCAGGGAGTGAGTGGACATCCTTCCCTCCTCCCTGCAGAGATCAAGGCTGGGACTGTTTTTCCTGGGCTCCCGGATGGAGGACCTCAATCCCTTTCTTAATAGCTGTCAGCCAGGGGCTTCCCTCACGGACCTGTGACACGGATCTTCTCCATAAAGCAGCTCACAACAGGACAGCAAGAGGACAAGATGCAGTGAGCAAGAACAAAGTCGCAGTCTTCTGTTACCTCAGAAGTCATAACCTCAAGCACAATTTATCTCAAATCTACACTCACCGGGATTGTACAGACTAGGAATATTGGGGGAAGGCATCCCTGAGAGCCCTTTCAGGAATCACCTACCACAGTGCGTGCGTGCGTGTGTGCGTGTTTGTGTGTGTGTGTGTGTGTGTGTGTGTGTTGGTTTACAAAACACTTGATCTTAGCCAAAAGGCCGAGAAGCGATTTTGGTTTACAAAAACAAAGTTCCTTCTTTTAAAGCAATTTCATTTTCCATTTTCCTCTCTTTGATTTTCTTTATACATCAGATATTTTAGAACCCAGCCCCTGAGGACAAAGACACTCCAGCCTACATCTGTTACCTCAAGTATTTAAGACCACAGCACAGCACGTGTGATAGGAAGGGTGTTACTGTTGTCTGTATATTATGTTGAAAACGATAAGTTCATCTCTCGTACTCCTTTCTTTCTCGGGTGGTGGTGATTTACAGTGACTGCTTAAAGCACACTTAGAACCAAATGAAGAACTGTACCGTAGGGTACGAGTATGCAGTTATTATAGAATGACTAAGAGGGCCTGTGTGCTGCTTCATCATCTACCAACTCCCTTTTGCCCTCTTGTGTCATCTTTTTCTGTTGGCTTGCACCAAATGTGGCTTTCAAAATAGCAACTTTGGATAAAATACAAATTGGTAGCAACACGTTACTAACAGTCTTCTAACAACATGCAGGGAAAGGGCTGATTTCCCAGACAAGCCCTAAATAAACTTCTAAATTCCTTCAGAGTATTTACCACACCTTCCCCTCCTGTATCCGGCACTTATGTCTCAGATATGATAGTCTAAAATCAGGTTTTCCCCAAACACCTGAGTAAAAAACCTGACCCCAATTTCACTTGATTATATGTAAGAATTCAATTATTTATGAGTTATCTAGAAACTACCAGGGTCATGTATCTGCTCCAATATCTTTCTGGGTTGTTACTTGCCACCTCCGTTTATCGTCTGGTCCCAGGTTAGAACCTCTAACCCCTTTTCTTCAGAGCACTCACCCTGCAGGTGAAGCCCTCTGGTCCCTTTGTGCCCACATAGCATTTTGCAAAACATTTCATCCAAGGGGTGGACCCCTATCCATTTTTTCTGCAAATAGAGCATAGAGGCAAGCCTGTAACTTCTAACAAAAATTATGCTGTAGTTATAAAAGTGATGCAAATTTCAACACAAAAACATACAAAATTCAGCCTGTAATATGACTGTTCTCAAAGGACATAAATCCTCACATCTCTAGAGATGTCCACTCTGGGGAATATGTCACCTGTGGAAGGGGTAGATTTTTTTTTTTTTAAACAATCTTGGGATCATTTATTGTTTTTACACTTACCACACCATGGGTTCATAGGGAATGGGTTCCACAGCTCAGGCTCCTTTCCGTGCCCTTCTCTGGGTGGAACAGGCAGGCTCTTCAGTTGAATCCAAGTACCTTTCTTTTTGGCTTCCCTCTTTCTGTGATCATTTTCTCCCATGCTTCAGGAAGCTCTCCTGGCTTTTTGAGCACTGAGTGTGCTCCACATGCACATGAATCTCAGCAAGTATCTCCCTCTTCCCTCGTTTGTTCCCATGGTGCCAACAGCATGTTGGGCAACATTGTTGACTCCTCTGACTTTCCCCATGATCTCCAGGATCATGACCTGAGCTGAAGGTAGTCACTTAACTAACTGAGCCACCTAAGTGCTTCCCCTTCCTTTTAAGTGGGGTCTTTTACTTGTTCATCATCTGAGAGGTAACAGGTAGGCATACACATCCTAACTGCCTTTATGTTCTCTGCTCACAATTTCTCTAGTCACCTTCTAAAAAATAACATGCATGCCCCCCAAGGATAAGCAAGATTAAACATGAATGGGAGAGTCTCCTGCACAGACACCTACTCTCATGATCACACAGAGAAAGGCAGTAATATGGGAACATATAAGTTGTTGTCTATAAAGACGGGTTGACTTTGTAAGATAAAATAATGAAATGGGACAGTTTTGAAATGTGTCCTTGATCCTGCAACGTATGTTTAGATTGAGTTTAAGGAAAGCTATGATGCAAGGAAAAGATTCACCTGGCATCATCCCCTTCAACCAATCCAGCATTAGTAGTAGATAGAATGAGGAACCCCCTAATTCAGGTCCTAATCCCAGAACCTGGAGTATGTATTGTATAATGTAAGTGAAAATTGAGGTTATTTATTGTATGCCCTTGAGATGGAAAGATTATCCCAGATTATCAAGGTGGGCCCAGGGTGATCATAAGCATCCTTTAAGATGGAAGAGAGAGAAGTGTCATGTCAGGCATGTCATGTCAGAGTGGTACACACTGAAAGAGACTCAGCTGGCCATAGCTGGTTTTCAGGATCAAAGGGATCACACACCAAGAATGGTGACCAGGCAGCAGAGAATGGAAAAGCAAGGGATAGGTCTCCTCTTCTACCTGCAGGAGGAGCACAGCCCTGTCAGCATTGTGACATTAGTCCAGTGAAACATGGGGTTCACCCCCTACCTTCAGAACTGTATAGGTTATAAGCCACCAGTTCTGTGCTCATTTTGTACAGCAACAATACAGAATATATACACCTTTCTTCCTATTTCTTTGCCATCAGTGATCATACCTTCTCCAATCTGTAAGGCACCCCTTCTCCTTTCTGTATGATCTCCTCTGTTGGTGGGGACATTAGTGATCTCATGACGTTGTGAAGAATACTTGCAATGAATTTTTTTTTTTTTTTTAGTAACCAATACAAACAATATATAGTACTGTTTATCTCTTTCTCTTTCCCTTTCATCACAGTACAGAGAGCCAAATGTTACTTGTCTGCAGTAGTGGCCTTTTGACTCTGGATTGCTGGAGAAAGTGATTTGGGCATCTCATGTACTTTAGGAAGGGCGAACTTTTAGTCACTCTGATGGCCAGAGTGGCAAAACCTAAATTAAAAGTTGTTGACTCATTACTCATTTTAGCCAAGTTAC
This sequence comes from Mustela nigripes, assembly GCF_022355385.1. Classification (NCBI taxonomy): domain Eukaryota; kingdom Metazoa; phylum Chordata; class Mammalia; order Carnivora; family Mustelidae; genus Mustela; species Mustela nigripes. Next base: position 122,465,520 of record NC_081560.1, on the reverse strand, counting down.
TAACTTTACAAGCATCATCAGAAGTATCTTCTAGAAACTGTTTCTTCCCATGTCCTCGCCCCACTATAATCCATTCCACCACTGCAGCCCAGGCGACCTTTTGAAAGTGAAACCGTGCTGTTCAAATTCCTTAATGGCTCTCTATCTCATTCGGAGTAAAAGCCAAATTCTTTCAGTGTCCTGAGGGTGGACATCCAATTCCTAGGACCCAAATCCTTTCTGTGTCCTAACTTCCTCTTAACTCACTAGCACAGTGCCCAGAGTGGACTCTGTTTCTCTTACTTGAGTTCAGCCCAGAGTTCTTCATCATGTTCCAAGCATGTGCCCCTCCCCCCCCGCCAGATGCTGGCCCTGGCCTCTCTGGTGGGGACACTCCTCCTGCTTGATCCTGGAGCCCGGACCCCTCACCGTGCTCTCCAGAAAGGCTGGCTTTCGCTACCCTGTTCAGCTTATTCACCCTCTGACCTGCTTATCATACACCTTCCCTCCTGTTCTGCTGTAACATCTTTTAACAGACTGCTCACTGGTATTTTGCTTTATGACTCCACACACTAGGATTTAAGTTCCAAAAGGGCAGGATGTACATCTGTTTTGTTCATTACCGTGTCTTGCTAGCAACAAGACAGGGGCCTGAGAACCTGATTTGTGCTTAACAGTACTGGTTAGGTGAATATTTACTTCCTTGCCATTGATTAAGGGTCAAAAGCACATCAATTTCAAAGTTTAGAAAGTGCTTAGATGCCATCAGATTCATTTCTTGCTTCACAGATGGAATAAATGAGGCCCAGAGAGATCACACAGTTATTTTCACCACAAGTAGAACTAGCAAGCTGCCCTGACTTTTTTAACTCATTAACAAAGACGAGTACCAGTGATTTACATAACTTCATACTTACAATAGCAGCAACCAAAAGCTCTTTCCAGTCTTAAACATTTCAAAATGATTAACCTTTTGTATCCATTGTGCTTACTGCACTCTTAATGGAATTGTTCACTTCTAATGTGACATTCACTCTTATCTTTCCATTTTACTTTCTGAACTCTGTTATTTATTCAGTAAGTATGTTAATAACTCTGACGTATACAATACTCTTGTAATACAGAGAGTGTTCCAGCTGCTGGTTCCAGCTTGATCATGCCCGTTCACTAGACCAGAGAGTGCTCAGGTGCTGCCTGGGGGCCTTCAGGGTCCCCTGTCTCTGGACCAGGTGGTCACAGGATACAGTCTTCGTCATCTCCAGCCTTTCAGTGTGCAGTACCCGACAGGGGCTTGCCTCCGGGGCTTCAGTATCGCCCTGGAAGCATAGGGCACCTTGGGACCCTCTTAGCACCCAGGCATATGTGGCTGAGTTGAACAGGGAGTTCGTGGTCCATTCCATCGGGGGGAAAGGGAGTTTACTTATGATTTTGTCTTCCTAGAAACACTTTATTTGACCTCTTTGACGCTAGTCCTTCAAAACCCAGACACTGCCACCTTTAAAGACCTTGAATGCTAGCAAGAAAAGGTGTATTATCATCAGGCATACATGACTATCACAAGTACCATGTGATCTATTATTAAGCACCTATAGAGGACACAAGTTCAAGGACAGAGAACTCTCTTTACAACTGAAAGGTAGAAGGGTTTATCTACCTTCTACCTTAAAAAAGTGAACTTTATTAAGTATTAAATGATAGGCTGGCTTCTGGTGGGAAGAGAGAGATGAAGAGCGTATAACATACAGTTCAGGGGTTGGCTGTGGCATGTCTGGGAGGTGAGCGTGAGATTGAGACCTGGACTGAGATCAAGATTTGGATGCTTGACTGACTGAGCCACCCAGGTTAGCCTATAGGTATTCATTCTCTCCTCAAACACACATATGTTTTCCCATTCCTATAGCATCATAACAATAATGAGATTGCTTTTGAGACATGAACTCTAGAATCAGGCTCATTTTATAAACATATATACTTCTCATTTTTTCCATAAGTATTTATAATAAAATTTATTTTCTTGGAAGATTAAAATAAGTTGTTCTGTAGAATTTACTTTCTTAATCAATATTTCTGAGTTTATAGACTATTTTTTAAAGAAAGGGATAGAGAAGACTTTTAATGCTACCATCCACTCCCAGTCCCACAGAAAGAAAAGAAGAGGTGGCATGTAGATAAAGTAGAACACTATCTCTCTAATTCGGGCAAGCCCTTGTTAAGAAGGGAGAGTTATCCCAAGTTTGCTTGATGATAATTCATTCCTATCACCTGCGTGAGTCCAGACAGATTTCCATTTAGCTTACATGCTGACCTGTGACAACCATCTGTACACATCAGTATTTGTCCGCCAAAGTGAAATCTGAAAGGCAGCTCCCAAGAATACCAGGTGCACCTTCTGGGATCCTCATCACGGCCAAGTATTTTTAAACACAGCTTCTCACATGGTTGCTGCTATTCTTTTCTCCTCAGTTTCAGCCTGAGACTTCAACTTGATAAAAAAAGAAAGAAAGAAAGAAAACTGTAAAAAAATGGAATTATCAAGTTCCTCGGTAAGTTCTTAACTGACTCAGAGTTATGTGCAATCTTATCAACTGTTTTTTTTTTATGAATACTGCAATTGCAGTTTCTTTTTAATTACAGTTCTCCTTGCAGCAGAGAAATGAGCTGCTCAATCATAACTTTGAATCAATGAAATTTAAATCCATTACTTTCTCATAATTCATCCAGCTCATCATGTTAGAATTTAGACCTTTATCCGTAGTCTAAGAACACAAATATTCTCTTCAACGTTCATCAGCCTGGTAGTACCTTAGCTTTTAACTGTAACTTAAATACATGTTTGCAAATAAGTATTATTCATTCATAGAAATTTTTATAAGAAATGGTCAAAGCAGGGGCACCCAGCTGGGTTAGCTGCTGGAGCATGTGGCTCTTGATTTTCGGGTTATGAGTTCCAGCCCCAGGTTGGGTGTCGAGATTATAAATAAATAAACTTAAAGAAAAAAAGAAATGGCCAAAGTAGTATTCTCCATTATCATTACCATCTGTTTTTCAGAATAACCCATGAACTCTACAAGTTGTATTTGCAGCTACTAGAAAGATAGATGGGTGGATGAATGGACAAATGGATGGATGGATGGAAAGATAGAAGGATGAGTAGATGGATGGGTGGATGGATAAATGGATACAGGATGCATGGATCGATGGATGGATAGATGGGTAGATGGACGGAAGGATGGATGGATGGAAGGAAGGAAATGTAGATAAATGGTTGGATAGATGGATGGATGGATGGATGGATGCATAGATGGATAGTATTTTCTTCTCATGTTCAGTCTTAATTTTCTCTCCTGTTGAGTAGTTTATTTCAGAGGCCATTTATTTTTTATAGATCTAATTTTGTTTATCAGCTTTTAGTAAATGAACTTTTTGACGTATCTACTGCATTCTTTCTGTATTTTTAATTTATTTTTATTTATTTATTTGATATCAAGTATAATTAACAGACAATGTTATAATACTTTCAGATGTACAATGTAATGATTCAACAATTCAATACATTGCTCAATGCTCATTATAGTAAGTTTACTTAATCTGCTTCACCTATTTCACATACTTCCTCCTTTTTCCCCTCTTGTAAACGACCATTGTTCTCTATGGTTAAGAATATGTTTTTTGATTTGTCTCTTTTTATTTGTCTTGTTTCTTAAATTCCACATGAGTGAAATAATATATTTGTCTTTCTCTGGTGGACATATTTGACTTAGATTTATATACTCTAGATCCTTCCATATCACAAATACCAAGATACTAAGCACTTAATATCTGTATATTGACTATATTGAGTGTAATATGGCACAAAATATACATATATCACATCTTCTTTATCCATATTATGTATCCATTGACACAGGCTTTCTTCCATAATTTGAGTATTGTGAATAATGTTGCTATAGATGTAGGGGTGCATATATCCCTTTGAATTAGAGTTTTCTATATAGAAATAATCCGTAGAGGAATTACTGGATCCTAGGATAGTTCTATTTTTAATTTTTTGAGTAAGCCCCAATACTGTTTTCCACAGTGGCTCCACCAGTTTGCATGCCTACAAGCATGCACAAAGATTCCTTTTTCTCTACATCCTCACCAACACTTTCTGTTTCTTTTTTTTTTAATTTTTTTTTTTTTGTCATTCTGATGGGTGTGAGGTATATCTCATTGTAGTTTTGATTTGTATTTCCCTGATGATGAGTGATGTTGAGACTCTTTACATGTGTCTATTGGACATCTGTATGTCTTCTATTTTTAATTAGATTACTTTTTTTTTTTTTTGGTGTTGAGTTGTATAAGTTCTTTACATATTTTAGAAATATGTAACCCTTTAACAAATATGTGTTTTGCAGATATCTTCTCCCATACCATAGGGTGCCTCTTAGTTTTGTTGATGTTTCCTTTTGCTGTGAATAAGTTTTTATTTTGATATAGTCCCAATAGTTTATTTTTGCTTTTGATTGCCTTGCCTCAGAAGACATATCTAGAAAAATATTGATGTGGCTAATGTCAGAGATATTACTGTGTCAGCTCTCTTAAATGATGTTTATGGTTTCAGGTCTCATATTTAGGTCCTTAATCCATTTTGAGTTTATTTTGTGAATGGTGTATGAATGTGGTCCAATTTCATTCTTTTGTATGTAGCTTTCCTGTTTTTCCAGTGCCATTTGTTGAAGAGACAGTCTTTTTCCCATTAGATATTTTTTCCTCCCTTGTTGATTAATTAACCATATAGTTGTGGGTTTATTTCTAGGCTTTCTATTCCATTGAAATATAAGTCTATTTGGTGCAAGTGCCATACTGTTCTGATTACTACATCTTTGCAATATAACTTGAAGTCTGGAATTGGGTCTCTTATAAGCAGCATATAGATAGGTGGTGCTTTTTTTATCCATCTTATCACCCTATATCTTTTGTTTGGTGTGTTTAGTTCATTTGCATTCAAAGTAATTATTGATAGCTACATATTTTTTGCCATTTTGTTATTTGTTTTGTGTTTATTTTTATAGTTCTCTTTTCCTTTCTTCTCTTGCTCTTCTCTCTCATGGTTCACTATCTTTCTTTAGTAATATGCTTGGATTCCTTTTTCTCTATTATTTGCATATCTATTACTATTTTCTGTTTTGCAGTTACCTTTTGGTTTATATATAATGTCTTATGCATGTAGCAGTCTTTTTTTTTTAAGATTTTATTTATTTATTTGACAGAGAGAAATTACAAGTACACTGAGAGGCAGGCAGAGAGAGAGAAAGAGAAGGAAGCAGGCTCCCTGCTGAGCAGAGAGCCCGATGTGGGACTCGATCCCAGGACCCTGAGATCATGACCTGAGCCGAAGGCAGCGGCTTAACCCACTGAGCCACCCAGGCGCCCCTGCATGTAGCAGTCTTTATTAAACTGATGGTTGCTTAAGTTTGAAACTACTCTGAAACCACTAAATTTTTACTCCCCTCCCACCATGTTTTAGGTATATGGTATCATACTTTTAAATAATTTTATTTTGTGAATCCCTTAAATGATTTTTATATAGGAAATTTTTATGAATTTTGCACTTGTTATTCTTACTCCTTTCAACTCAAAGTCCCTTTTAACTGGTTTAGTGGTCATGAGTTTTTTTAACTTTTGTTTCTCTGAGAAACTCTTTATCTCTCTATTCTGAATGATAGCACTGCTGGATAGAATATTCTTGGAGGCATTTTTTTTTTTTCTTTCAGCCCTCTGAATATATTTTGCCACTCTTTTCTAGCTTATAATGTTTCTGCTGAAAAATCAGCTGATAGCCTTATGAGTTTTCCTTTAGGTGTAACTGTTTTCTTTTTTCTCGTTGATTTTAAAATTCTCTCTTATCTACTTTTTGCCATTCTTAATAACTATGTGTTTTGGTGTGGACCTCTTTGCATTGTTTTATTGGGGCCTCTTTGTGCCTCCTGGATCTGGATTTCTGTTTTTTTCCCAGATTTGAGAAGTTTTCAGCTATTATTTTTTCAAATAAATTTTTTTGCCCTCTTCTCTCTCTCTCTTCTTCTTCTGGGCTCTCTATAATAATAAATGTTATTTATTAATATAATAATTTACTAATATAATACTAATATAATATATAATATAACATAACATAATATAGTATATTATATTATTATATAATATAATACTAGTATAATAATAATTTAATAATATAATAAATGTTATTATACTTGATATTTTTCTCATTCCCTAAGTCTATTTTCATATTTTGTCATTTTTTTCTCTGTCCTGTTTAGTTTGATTGCTTTGTATTACTCTCCTCCAAGACACTGACCCATTCTTTTGCTTCCTCTAGTCTACTATTTATTCCCTCTAGTGTAATTTTAAAATTTCAGTTATTTAGGTTTTCATCTTTGATTAGTTCTTTTTTAATGTTTTCTATCTCTTTAAGGGTCTCACTGAGGTCCCCTCTTCTTTCCTCAAGTCCATGGAGTATCTTTTGGACCATTATTTTAAATTCTATATCCGGCATATTACTTCCCTCCATTTCATTCAGGCGTCCCTCCTTTATACACAACATTTGATCCAAAGCGTGTTTCCTTGTACTTGGCTGGGTTCCATAGGATAGGATCTGCTTCAATAACCATTTTAAGAAGGAATGTTTTACATCTATCTATCCACAAAGTTGTATATACTATTATATACAATTATGTTGTAATTTTGTATATAGGTATAGCAGTTGATTTTTTTTTTTGTATATTCTGTTGAGCCATATAAATTTTACCCACAGTCTTTCAGTGTAGGTACACTACTCTCTACAGCTGATAGTAACTTATTAATGAATAAGAAGGACAACTATATTCAAATGATTCATATAGTCACCTTTTGAAAAGATAACTATTTTAATTCAAATTCAAATCAAGCATTGTACTGGGGATAAAGTGGTGAACTAAAGCAGATAATATTTGTTGTCCTGGTGAGATTCATTATATTTATTTCCTGGTATATTTTTGGTTTGGGGACAGGCCTAGAAAAATAAATGGTAGGAATTACTAATCTCAATATTTTTTATTAATAGGCATGTGCCTAGTAATTTCTATTAACTTAATATGATAACATGAGAAATAAAAATTTTTTAATCAAAAACTGAATAGAAAAGAATGTGCTACATGAGATGATATTAAAATGTTTTTGGACTTGAATGCATTTGTTTACATCATGGCATTAAAATTATAAAAATGTGGGGCACCTGAGTGGCTCAGTGGGTTAAAGCCTCTGCCTTTGGCTCAGGTCATGATCCCAGGGTCCTGGGATCGAGCCCTACATCAGGCTCTCTGCTCAGCGTGGAGCCTGCTTCCCTTCCTCTCTCTCTCTGACTGCCTCTCTGACTACTTGTGATCTCTGTCTGTCAAATAAATAAATAAAATCTACAAAAAAAATTATAAAAATGTAAGATTAAGTGAACAGAAAGCATGGAGACCTTCATAGTAATAGCTTGGGAATGGTAGAAGGACCACTATAAAATATGAAGAGGTGTTAAGTGATGGCTTCAAAGGCTAACCCTTTAAGGCAAGGCTTGAATTTAACTTCCTAGATCTTATAGCAAGTTAGTGGCACCATGTTATTAGGACATGAAGAACTGTTTTTAATGAATTTCTTAGGTTATTTGAGAAGCCTACAAGATCATTTTATTGTGTCCTTTGGAAAAAGTTACTCAGCCAAATGTCTCTTTTCAAAAGTTATGATTGCTATACTCGAATTAGATCATAATGCTATTAAAATCAGTGATTAAGGATTTTTTGAAACATCTCTGGTAAGTCTTACTGAGGATAAGATTGTATTTACAGGACATATGTGTATACTGTGTGACTATCTGAGCCTGGGCATCATGCACTGGACACAAACGCCATCTGAGTTTGTGCTCTAAGCTCTGCTATGTCATATACTGTCTCTTTGCCCACCTCAACACCACTGGAAAAGCTGCCCTTTGGTTTTTACTGGAGAAGCTATTTACAGAAACTTGTGCTATTTGCGGTAAACTGTTCACCTCACAAGATATCTGACACTTTCCTTAAAACAAGATCTCCTTCTCTGATTACTGTGCTCTGTCCCATTTTTGGCTGTCCAGAATAGTTCTTTCTAAGTAGTGTATATTTGTGAGTTTGTGAAAGGAAACATAACCAGCTAATAAGGGCTTCTAAGTGGTCAGCATTTCTAATACAAAAATGGAAGCTCAAAGAGATCAAGTAACTTCAGTCAATCTGTCAGCCTCACAGACTCTATCCTGTTACCATAAGCCATGTTGCTTCACTGAAAAACATCAGACATGGAATTAAGATGAGCTGCTCAGTTCTTCTGAAACCCAAATACAAAATTGTAGCCCTAAGTTCACCAAGTTAAAAATCAAATAAGAGTTGGTAGGAAAAGAGTTTTATCTTTTTTGATAAACTTACCACGTCTTATTTTTCTGAATCTAAGGAATGAAATTTGGTAATTTTTTAGGTTAATTTCTCAACAAATAAGGTACTTACAAAATAGAATAAACTTAATAGGTATATGGCAAATAAATAAGAGCTTTATCAAGAAATATTTAAGTGTTCCATAATAAAGTTTCTAGGTACATTGAGACTTTGCACAGACACTAGTTTTATTCATCAGTTAAAATATTTACTGGCCTCTAAAATCTTCCATGGTCTATGGAATTCTGAATAATCAATCCAGATAGTATTTGAACTGTCACTTCTTCAATTTCAAGAAGGCCACAGGAAAGCAGACAGAAAGGATTAGCATGCTTTAGCAACCTGAGCAATACTTAGGCAGCTGCTCCAGTGCATTGAGGGAAAGTTCAAATGCACCTCCCTTGCTACTGCTGATTTGTGCTGCCCCTGGTAAGGTCAGAGAGAGATAATCTCTTTAAATTTTGAGCTAGGAACTGAAAGCTGTCTTTGTAAATTCAGTCCATGCCACCTTCTTCTATCATGCATCTATCATATGGCTATTTACATATCAAATGCTAACATCTCCTTTTCTACATAGTAAGGCTCAAAGTTCACCTGAACTATCCACTTCATGATTATTTTAAGCAAAATTAAGGGAGAGAGACTTGATATAACTGTTAAGTTGATTAATTCTGTATAGTTTTTAGTTTATACCTATATTACTCCCCAACCCAGTTGGTTAACTTCTACTTCTCTCTCTTCTCACCATCTTCCTGTATTTCCAAGTAAAGCCTCCAAGACCTAGTTCCCAGTGTCACTCTTGACAACTGTAGGAGTGTTAAGTCACTGATCCCTTAGTTTTGCACCCCAAAACCCCAGTGAAACATCTCCCAGCCATGCATCAGTGTCCATCTATCAACCTTCTCCCTTATTTGAACTGACCTGTGGAGCTCTTTCTGTCCTCCACTGTAAATGTAAGATTGTACTTGAACTTTTCCAAAACATCCCTGCTCATTACAAGACTTTTACAAGTGTACCTTGTCCCCATCATTGTCTCTTCCCCTAGTATTTCTTTGTATGTCCCTCTACAGCTTGAATGTGGGGTGTAAGTCTTTCCTATGAGCCTTCAGGCTCAACAAAGAGTCTAGCTCTTGGAACACCTGGGTGACTCAGTTAGTTAAGCGCCTGACTCTTGATTTTGGCTCAGGTCATTATCTCAGGGTCATGAGTTTGAGCCCTGTGAGGGGCTCCAGGGTAGGTGAGCCTGGTTGGGTTTGTCTTTCTTCCTCTCCCTCGGCCCCTCCCCCCATCTCTAAAAAGAAAGATTCCAGCTCTTTTCTCTCTCCCTCCTGGCAGTTTTTAGGTTATGCAGACACAATGCATTTCCTTTATCTTAGTAAAGTCTATGTAGCAAATTGAAGAGTGGTGGAAAACAGATCAGATGATTTCATAATATCTAGGAAAGTGAAAAAAAAATTCTTTTCTTTCAACTTTCAAATTTAGGAGTGCCTCAGAAGACCCAATTACCTTGACAATACCTAAAACGTAAATAACTGTAGATATTTCAAAATACAGCAATGTTTAATACATGTTTTTTAAAATCAAGGACAGATAAGCCAGAACCAATTAAACATCATACAAATCTAAACACTATCAATAATGAAAGACCTAGAAATTAAACTGTGAGAAATATTTACCAAAACAGAAGGTATTATATATGAAATGAAGACAGTATATTATAAATTTGGTTGTTTCCAATTCTTGAAGGTTTGAATTTTAAAAATCGAGTAAACTTTTATTGCATAGCTACAGACATTAGAACTAAGGTTTAAAAGAAACAACGTATATTTGCTTTCAAATAAAGGTTAAAGCAAATAAGTAATAAATAAGTAATAAGTGTTTATTTTTTAACTGGACATCTCTGGACATTTATATGCAGAGAAAAGCTTAGAGGGATGATTTTTTTTTTTTTTTTTTTTAGTGTAATGTTGGAGTATATAATAGGCTTTAAAGTTTTATATCCACTCAAAATTATTTGGTTCTTTAGTTTTCATCCATGGAATAGCTGAAAGACTTCATGTTTTCCTTTATTGGACTGCCCTGAAAATGGATGCCCATAGCTTGTTGAGGCTGTATAAGTTCCAGAAACTCGTGGTGACAATTTATTCCATTTTGGAAATGAAGACCACTTGTTTCCAAATGTAAAAGGTATGAGTTTGTCAGGGAAATGTCTGAAAGGGAATGTTACTAGGCCAAGTCATACTATCACTATTGAAAAGAAATCATTTCAGGGCCTCCCTAACAGTGCTTCAGTAATAAGTTGCAGTGACTCAGAGTATTAAAATAAAGGCATTTTCCTTCTGTAGAGTCACAAATAGATTAATCAGTGGAACTCTTCCTGACTACTGTTCAGGCTCAGCATGTGAATAGCCTGAATTGTAATGACCAGCTGCCTTTTATCTGTTGAGCTGGTATAGCCATCCGGTGGGTCAGGGAATTGAAAAAGAACTCTAAGGCATTTCTGAGTCCGGTATTTGCACACTTTCCAAATACAGGGATGCCATTCCTTACTGCAGGTGATTCAATATTCTGCTTTTCCCAAAACAGTCCCAGTTTGGAACAGAAATTAAACATCCATCTTACTGCTAATCATAAAATTTGAAATGACAATAATGAGGTGGTGGATTCAGAAAAGTTCAAAACTCAAATTATTACATAGAGAAAAGAAATAGGATTTATTATAAATGTAAGGGGTTAATAATATATATAAATTATATATTATAATTTATATTATAAATATAAGGGTTTTATAATAAAACCCTTATTATTAAGGGTTTTTGCTTTGTGTTTTTTATAGTTTTTTTTTTTCCTGCTCACATAAATGAAAGATTCATTGTGTTCTAAACTAACTATTTTTTGCAATACCAATTACAAAAACTCTTCTGTTCTGCCTCTTGCTAGCAACAAGTTATGGCAAGATGGGAGCAGGAGCGAGAAGGGAAAGTATAATTCAAATTCCTTCTGACATGAGCGGACTGAACTGTAGCCCACGGCCATCATAGAGGCTCTTATTTTCTGAAGTAGCCCATAGATAATGAACCTGCTAATAACAACTTAAAATACTGCTATTAGAAAGCTCTGAATGATGGGTAGGACGGTCTTAAGACAGGATGGTTTCACTAAGAAATGTAACTAACAGTGAGAATCACATCATCAATGTTATTGAATGAGATTAAACTAAACATGATTAATTTTGAAACTAGCAGCATATATCACAATACTTTTCCAGTGCTGTTTATTGATTTGTCAGTGTTTGTAACCCTTAGAGGCAAGCTCTTGTCAGGTGGATAACTGATGTTTTGTTTACTAGTTTTATAAAGAATCCTTTCATTATCCTTCTCTGGGTGGGGACAGACAGCATTGATTGAAATTAGTATAATCAGGGGCGCCTGGGGGGCTCAGTGAGTTAAACCTCTGCCTTCAGCTCAGGTCATGATCCCAGGGTCCTGGGATTGAGCCCTGCATCGGGCTCTCTGCTCGGCGGGGAGCCTGCTTCCCTTCCTCTCCTCTCTCTCTGCCTGCCTTTCTGCCTACTTGTGATCTCTGTCTGTCAAATAAATAAAATCTTAAAAAAAAAAAAAAAGAAATTAGTACGATCAGGATAAAAAGGATGACTCAGCCTTTTGCTTGGTAGAATTATCTTTGAGAATTGCTGTTTTACACAAGATATAATATATAACTAGGGATTGTTAGTAATTGCTAAGGCTTCTTGAGTGTTTCCTTGTGGTAGACATATCACTAAGAGTTCTTTACTCATTTAATCCTCAGGAAAATGGATGGTAGATACTGTTATTTTGTATCATAATTGTTATTAATATCATCTTCATAACCATTACACAGAAAATAAAACAGGCTTAAACAGATTAAACAATGTATATTTTAGATGAAATGTATATTTATGTACTAATATATAATAATGCAAAAAAAAATGCGTGGAGTAAGTTTATTTCCCATTCTCCTCAATCCATCCAAGAGTAAGTGCAGAATATTGGAACCAAGCATAACATTCTTTATTTACAACAAGGAAACAAACAAATACATAAGCCTGTTTCTATAACATGTGATTGAATTTCAGACACTATGAGGAATTTATTGCAAAGATCATTCGCTGGTTAAGCAACCATTTTATAATTGGAGAGAAGGGTAACTTACATGAAGGAAGATAATCAATGATTGTGAAAATCTAAGGCAAAAATCCACAAGCATGTCTTCATGGCCAATCCAGAATTATTCTTCCCCAGAGTAGGGATGTCACAATTTGATGCCCAGCTCATGAGGCAGAGAGGTAAATCTCTTCTTAGGAAATGACAAAAACAAATGTTTGCTTCAGAGATACTCATTCAGGCTCATTACCTAGTGGGACATAGTTACAATGTTTCATTTAAGCACTCCAGGGAGGAAGGTGATGTCACATGCATGCATGTGCACACAGGCACACACCCTTACTCTGGCCTCCAGAAGCTGGTGCAGACTCTACTGCGGTTGTGGGGTGGGCAGGGACGCATCCTCAATAGACCAGTTAAGAACTTCACAGGAAGCCAATACTGCGAGAACTAGTGAAATAAGAGCTGAGAGACAGTATTCAGACTGTCTTATTATGGACAAAGAAAAAGAAGAGTGAAATTAAAACTAGCAAAGTTCATAGAGCTTGCAGAATATCAGAAAGTGGAAGCAAGAAAAATGGCCTTGGAAGTGTATCGATATAGGAAGGAAAATTATTTTTACACCTGAAACCTCCCTCAAAATACTTTAGAACTGTATTATTAAAATATGTTAAAAGTGAAAAAGATATGCTATCACCCTTATTTTATTATACTGATAAAATTAAGTAGACAATCATTTCTCTGAGATATTACCAAACTATTCTAAAGCTATTGATATATTTTTTTTAAAGATAATATTTATTTATTTGACAGAGATCACAAGTAGGCAGAGAGGCAGAGAGAGAGAGGAAGGGAAACAGGCTCCCTGCTGAGCAGAGAGCCTGATATGGGGCTCGATCCCAGGACCCTGAGATCATGACCTGAGCAGAGGCTTTAAACCACTGAGCCACCGAGGTGCCAAAGCTACTGATATTTCTATATTTGTATCTTAATCATTGCCTTCATTTTGTATGTTTTAATTTATTTGCAAAAAAAGTATATTTTTACAGTTTTGATTAATTCTCTGAAGCTTTTAGATGTTGGCACATCATAAATAGTTTTTCTTGATACATGCACGGCTTCTTTCCCAAGATACTTCCTTGTCCAAGCAACTTTTCCTCCAAGGATGAATGTGGCAAATCACAGATTCTCTTTGTCTGTCTGTCTCTCACTCTTTCACACACATCTTATTCTGGTTCATCACATAAGTGGGCGGCAAAAAAAGCTAGAAATTTGGCTGAAACACAACCATCGGGACAATAATCTAGTTTTTGGTATTTACAGACTCATGATAAGCTCTTTTCAGCATCATTACTGAAACTTTTCTGCACTTTGTATATATTTACGTAGGTGATATTTATGCCACTTAATAAGTTATATATTATATGGTACCAGTGAAAACTACTCTATTAGATTCAGCATATTTGCCATATTCTCACTGGGCTGTCTGCATCTTGGATGAAACTGAACAGTAAATATAAACCTCATACCCCTTTGCTTTATGTCTTATACTCCAGAATCCAGTCTTTCCTCTTACAGTAGTGATATAACTACAATTTGACATTTGCTTTATTACCCTTCCATGGAGTGTATCTATGGCTCCATTGTGATCATCCGTGTGATATACAACATACCCTTTGTATCATGGTCCTGGCCCGTTTCCCTGGCTTTACTTTCCAGTACTTCCCAACTTGATGCTTGTGTTATAATAGTATAGAATACCTATGTGTTTTATGATTGCCTACATTTACCCATGTTTTCCCCTTTGCCTGAAACATAACAGTCCCTGACATTTCCTTATCAGACTCATTACCTAAATTTAAGTTTATGTTAAATAGTGTTTCCTCCAAGAAGACATTCTCAGTCTAGTAGGCTGTGGCTGACTTTAAATGGTTTCACCTCTTTCCTTTCTCAAAATTATCTGTTTACATGTTTCTTTATTGCTTTAGATTGCACATTACTTGCTGGTAGAGCAAATGTGCTATTTATTTTTGTAGGCTCATCACTGAACATTGTGTCTGGCAGACTTAGGTGATAATGCATATTTGTTGACCTGAAATAGCCAAAAGTTTTCATGGAATAAGAATCAGAATTTTGTCTCAACGTTGGGCCTTAACAAAATAATCTTGCATTATTTTGAAATAAAATTATCAATAAAGAAGTTAAGTAGGCTAGCTTTCTCCAGTGATCTTAAGTCCATACCCTGGCCTTTCTTGACTGCTTTCAGGCCATTCATTCATTCATTCATTCACTCATTCATTCTTTGATTCTCCATCTGTTATTTACATAACTTCTAAGAATGGTGTTTTGGTCCCTGTACTTGCTTCAAACAGTATCCAGTTTCTATACCAGGAATTAATTTCCAGTAGGTGCCATACCAGTATATGCTATATTTAAACACTTCTTCCTTAAACCCATCAAGGCAAGAACATTGGGATCTACAGTACTGAGATACTGCTGTCTGATGCACTATTTATCTTAGGGGAGGCTATTCTCACTGGAGTTTGCTTGCAACAAATTTCTTCGACTGTCTTACTTAACAAGTTCTCTGCTCCTGCTTTGGGGCTGACCAGGCTTGCCTGCCATATGAAATAGCTCTTAGGTCAGTAGCTTAAGTGGATAGCTCAAGGTCCAATTCCATTCATCACCTACAAAGATCAGCAGTTAAGAGTACAGCAAGGGCAGTCACAGGGTTCCATATTTCTTATTATAAACACAGTGAAACAATTTTAGCATTGCTTCAAAGAAACAGGTACATATAACATCATGAACTCAGTTCTATGTTCTTAGCAGGATTATCTGCTTTCATTTTTCTAAGGTCTCATATATATCTTCTGATTTTCCATTCCCAAAGAGTTAGGCCTCAAAAGCCTGCATGCTCCCTTGGGATGTGGGTAAAAAGTAAAGAATTAGGAAACATGGCGGTCATTCCAAAATTTTATATTATCCTCTCCTACTGTCTGAGGCAAGTCAGCTCAGACTTGCCTCAGACTACTGTCTATCAAGATCAGCTCTGCATATCACATGTTTCTGCAAGATACAAATGCAGTGTGAATTTTATTTTTATTTTTTATTTTTTTTAAAGATTTTATTTATTTATTTGACAGAGAGAGATCACAAGTAGGCAGAGAGGCAGGCAGAGAGAGAGAGGAGGAAGCAGACTCCCTGCTGAGCAGAGAGCCCGATGTGGGACTCGATCCCAGGACCCTGAGATCATGACCTGAGCCGAAGGCAGCGGCTTAACCCGCTGAGCCACCCAGGCACCCGCAGTGTGAATTTTAATAATGACTCTGGGTAATGTTTGATCATTAGACTCATATTTCACTTTCATGTATAGAGATATTACCTGTTTCGATTTGACTACTACTTCCTTGAGTTTCATATTATTATATGTTGTTCAAGGCCACTAATGGAGATTTTGACTGAATACATATTTACTAACTTGATTCTTTTAAAAAGATGAATTGATATTATTTAGTAGCTGAAATCTGAGGGTGGTTCATGGATTCCTATAAATGCTTCTAATATCTGTTATTATAGCCCAGTTTTGCCCAATAAGTGTGTAGATGATTTCAGGAAATGATGTGACTAAACTCAATTTTAGTCAAACTCCTCTCCCTGCGCCCCTGGTTTAACATCAGCTTTCACATTCCCAAGGAAAATTCACTGTGCTGTAAGGTATATCTTGCCTTCAACAGCTCCCTTCCTCACACGTCATACACAAATCAAGTCCTAGCTGGTTTGCAGACTCCATAAGGATTCTAGAAGGTACCACTGGAGCGTATCCTCTGAGCCCTGGGCAAAGAATGATTTCTTTCCTTCTTTTTTTTTTTAAGATTTTATTTATTTATTTTACAGAGAGAGATCACAAGTAGGCAGAGAGGCAGGCAGAAAGAGAGGAAGAAGCAGGCTCCCCGCCGAGCAGAGAGCGCGAAGCGGGACTTGATCCCAGGACCCTGAGATCATGACCCGAGCGGAAGGCAGCGGCTTAACCCACTGAGCCACCCAGGCGCCCAAAAAGAATGATTTCTTAAATGTGAACCAATAGCACTAACTGTGATAAAAGGTAGATAAATTGTTCTATATTAAGATTAAAAATACTCATCAAAACATATAATTAAGATAGTGAAAAGACAATTCATAGAGTGGAAGGATATGTTTGTAACGCACATAACAAAAACAGATCTCATATAAAGAATATATAGGATACTCCTTCATGTCAGTAAAAACATTACAGACATCTAGAGAGGAATGGACAAGAGACTACAGCTACAAGCTCATGAGGTTGCTATCTGAATGGGCAGCAAACTTAGGAAAAGGAGCCTAAATCTATGAGGAAAATGCAAATTACATCAACTGATACCACTACACACCTGTGAGAAGGGCTAAAATTGAAAGAAAAGTAATACAAAATAATGGCAAGCATGTGAATAATTCATGATTTTCAAAGCAAGCTTCCAGTATAACAGTGTGAATTCACCTGAAAGAATGATTTGATATCTTCTAAATATAAATTTATGTATATACTAGGATATCAAAAGCTTCACTCCTAGGAAGATAGTCATCATAAATGGAACCAAAATATCAGTATATTCTTAGCATTATTGTTTAAATAGCCCTAAACTAATAACAGCTCAAATAACCATAAATAATAGAATGAATGAATAAATTGTGTTAAGTAAAGAATATCCACTAGCCTCCCCCTTGTTGTAAGGGGTATGGTCCAAGATCCCCAGGGGATGCCTGAAGCCACAGATACTACTGAGCCCTATATATGCTATTTTTCCCATATATGCATACCTATGGTAAGGGTGAATTTAGAAATTAGGCACAGTAGGAGATTAATAATAGCTAATAAAACAGATAAACAATATGGTCTAGTAAATGTTATATGCTCTCTCTTTCAAAATATTGTACTATACTCACCTTTCTTCTTGTGATGATGTGAGATGCTAAAATACTGATAATAAGTGTGAAGTAATAGTAATGAGATGAAATGAGTGGAGTGATGTAGGCATTCTGAAGTAGCATTACAGGACTAATAACTATCTGGCAATATGCCAGAAGGACGATCATCTGCTTCCTGACTGTGACTGACTGAGGGAAAGTGAGACCGTATGTAAGGGGGACCAGAGTATAGCCACAGATCACCACACAACTAAACAAATGTTCTACATACTCCCACCAAGAGTATGGATTGACCTCACTAACAAACATTAGCAACATTAGCCAAACACATACACATACAAATACTGTTTTATACCATTTCCATAACATGGAAAAATGGAGAAAATTATTTCATGCTATTAGAAGCCAAAAGGAAGTGCGATAGTTTCGGATAGGCTAATATTTATTTTTCTTTACCTCTGTGATGTTTTCATAAGTATATTCATGCTGTGTTAATGCATTTATCTGTACTCTAAAATGCATACATTTTTGTAAGGTATGCTATATTAAATTTCTTCAGGGAAACAACCAACTGGATGGATGGATGCATGGATGGATGGATAGAAGATAGATAAAAGGGGAAATTTATTGAAAGAATTGACTCACAGGGTTATGGAGGCGAAGGAATCCCATGAACCACTGTCTTCAAGCTGGGGAGCCAATAAAGACAGTGGTGTAGTAATTCAGTTCAAGTCCAAAGTCCTAAGAGTTGAGGGGCCAGTGTTATAAGTCCCAGACTGAGTCTAAAGGCCTAAGAACCAGGAACACTAGTGTCTGAGGTTAGGAGATGGTAGGCATCCCAGCTGAGCAAATAGGAAAGATTTGTGCTTCCTTCCTTCCTCCACCTTTTTCTCCTGTTCACGCCCTCAGAGGATTGGGTGATGTCCACCTTGGGTTGATTTCCATAGACTTTACTCAGTCTACTGATTCAAATGCTCATCTGTTCCAGAGACACCCTCATAGACACACTGAAAAAAGAATGTTTTACCCACTGTCTGGGCATCCCTCAGTCCAGTCAAGCTGACCTAAAACTAACCATCACCTGTGTTATGATTTAGGTATGTAATATTTAAATGGTTTATAGTACTTTTAGGCCCAGTGGAATCAATATTATCATCTTCAGTTAGTATGAATTTAAATTGGTAGGAATGTTTATAAGGGGAATTATGCATTGGGTGTAATGAATATAGAAACAATATTAATGAATTCTATTTCTAAGAAGTTATCTAAAGAAAATGTCATTGCTACACTGATATTTATGACTGATTATACAACAGAGTATTACTTGATAGAGGTAGTCATTCCTATCTTTAAAAAATGATAACTTCATCCACCTGAGATTTCAAGCCCTAAACCTGTAAAGCTTTCTTATATCCCACACATCAATTACTTCCAGAACTATTCTATTCTTGTCGTTTGGTTCCAAGTACAAACTTGTTCACTAGTCTGTTTTCTCCATACTGCTAAACTTCCCTATTTCCACTCCACACTTCCTCATATCCACTTTTCAAAAGATTGGTCTTAAAAAGATGCATGATATTGGGGCACCTGGGTCGCTCAGTCTATTAAGTGTCTGCGTTCGGCTCAGGTCATGATCCAGAGGTCCTGGAATGGAGCCCGCTTCAGGCTGCCCTGCTCAGTGGGGAGCCTGCTTCTCCATCTGCCACTGCCCCTACTTGTACTTGTATTCTCTCTCACTCTCTCTTTAAAAAAATAAAGAAAATGCTTAGCGAAATAAGTCAAGCAGCGAAAGACAACTATCATATGATCTCCCTGATATGAGGAAGTGGTGATGCAACATGGGGGCTTAAGTGGGTACGAGAAGAATAAATGAAACAAGATGGGATTGGGAGGGAGACAAACCATAAGTGACTCTTAATCTCACAAAACAAACTGAGGGTTGCTGGGGGGAGGGGGTTTGGGAGAAGGGGGTGGTATTATGGACATTGGGGAGGGTATGTGCTTTGGTGAGTGCTGTGAAGTGTGTAAACCTGGTGATTCACAGACCTGTACCACTGGGGATAAAAATACATGCTTATAAAAAATAAAAAATTATATTTAAAAAAATAGTGGTTGTAATTAAAAAATATATATATATAATGTTTATAAAAAATAAAAAATTAAAAGTCAAAAGAAAAAAAAATAAAGAAAATCTTTAAAAAAAGTGCATGACATGATATACTTCTGTGCATACCCACTTTGTATAAAAGGAAAGGCTATGATATAAAGTAACATTCAAGACAGTCTCAGTGTTTGTATTTCCCTTCTAGGGATGATTACTATCTGGATTTCCATTTATTCTCTGGTTTGATTTCTATCTCCGCAGTAGAATATGGGCTCTATGGGAAAAGAGTAATCTCAGTGCCTTAAAACAGAAGGAAAAAGTGATAGTGAGTTTAGAACAAATCAGAATGTCCAAACATAGAGTATTTAAGGTTTTAGATGAAACATTATGTAGGCATTAAGAGCAAGATTAAAGGTGAAAATTTCTTCATACAGAAAAAGATTCAGTGTCTTATTTTCCTCTCTAAACCCAGATGGAAATTTAATGAACTATTTAAGGAATTTACTGAGAATTAGTTGAGAGAATATAATTAGAAGGAACCTATAAATATATATATATATATAAATGTATACAAAATATTCATTAAGGCAAAGCTGATTTTTATGTATTCATGTTGTTTACTTATCTTTGATGAAATAAATATGAATTTACCAGTAAAATGCTTTTACAAAATTTCAAAAGACAGGGAAATTAATGAGTATGTATCCCCAGTAAGATGTTAAATTGTGTAACACTCCAAGCATATTATTAGAATACAATAAAAATTTATGTAAATATATATAAAATATATATAAACATTTAAAACATATGTATAAAACATATATATATATATATATATATATACACACACACTCACAGATTTATATTTTTTTTCTGTCACATTCATTATAGGGTATGCTGGCTAGAATTATAGTACAATGAGAATTACATGTAGATGTTTCTGTTTCAAAGGCTGAGTCTTTCTCATCCTATCCCTGTCACCATCCACCTTCTCTGCTGTTGGCCATGAATTAGATAATTAAGAACTACTAAGCTCTACTTTCAGAGGTGAGAGAAGTCTACAGTTAACATAGTGATCATGATGTGGTAAGATCACTCCGCAAACACATGAGACGTATGCAGGAATGCTTTCCTTCACAGCTCTTGTTACTGCTGTTTATACTGACTTACAATAGGGCCTTCATGATGAAGTTTATTGGACATTCAAGGTCATAGCACTTGATGACTTATTTTAAAAGGTGGCCAATTTTTCTTTCTATGACATAGGAAAGAGTGATTTAATGAGGATATACAGTACTATTTTATTTTCCTTTCCAGGTGACCTGTATTTCAAAATTATCAAATTATGTTACATAACTCATCACTTTTTGAAGGTAGCCACATTATTGAGACAGTTACTGAAATATCATAGGAATGTATAATATTGTCTGAAGCTTATTTTTTAATGCTTTGTCCAAAACCCTATTACTCCTTCAGGCATTAGATCTTTATCCTAAGAAGAGAAACAAATTGTGAGCAAGCTTACCCCCACCCTACTACGGGAAGGAGGATATTATTTTTACAAACATATTCAGTTGATTAATATGGACTTTCGTTTGTAAATGAGAAAGAGGAATTTTCTTGTTTAGCCTCTTAATCAAGAAGCCCTTTCTTGGGCGCCTGGGTGGCTCACTGGGTTAAAGCCTCTGCCTTCGGCTCAGGTCATGATCTTAGGGTCCTGGGATCGAGCCCTGCATCAGGGTCTCTGCTCAGAGGGGAGCCTGCTTCCTCCTCTCTCTCTGCCTGCCTCTCTGCCTACTTGTGATCTCTGTCTGTCAAATAAATAAATAAAATCTTAAAAAAAAAAGCCCTTTCTTGAGGACATGGGGGAAATCATTATAATGATCAAAAGTAGCTTCAATAAGGAAGTTGTACACACACAGGACACCATCAACAGTTGAAGAATGACTAATCTCTCTATGCAAGAGTAAAGGCTCCATGTCACTGAAAGAATCAGGAATGATACTGGAAGGTATCAGGGAACTGTTGGCTGTCCTGGGCTAGGCACCCTGCTAGAACATTTATTTATCTGTGATCTCTGAATTCAGTAGCTCATCAGAGTAGGCATCGTGTGTTCATTTTACAAGTGATTAAATTGAGAACAAAGAATTAGAGAGGTTATATGTAACTGATCAAAAGTATTCAGCTTTTAAATGACCGGCAGGTGATTTAAAGCTGGTTCTGGCCAGCATCGCATTTGAAGATCTTTGCAGTACCCCATGGAAGACAAATCCTCCATTTCATTCCCTTTCTCCTGGCAGATACAGCAATAAATTAGGGCTTTTCTTTCTCCTCCACAACACACTCCCTTAAAATCCTTCTAAATACGGAATCCATATAGCACTGACCAGATTTGACACAGATGATAGAACCTAAGGGAACATCCTGTCAGAACATTGTTCTCTAATTTTCCTTGGGTGCGTCCATGTTAATGCATCTGTGAGTGATCTTTTAACTGTTTCAAGAAA
Organism: Mustela nigripes; assembly: GCF_022355385.1. Classification (NCBI taxonomy): domain Eukaryota; kingdom Metazoa; phylum Chordata; class Mammalia; order Carnivora; family Mustelidae; genus Mustela; species Mustela nigripes. The sequence goes on along the minus strand of NC_081560.1, from coordinate 122,443,379 downwards.
CTCATTTATATATGACTTGACCCCAGCCCTTCAAGTATTCTCTTCCTCCCTCATTTTCATGCTTGTTAATGTATTTCTCCAGCCCATGAAATCAACCTGGGTGTGCTTTCTAGCCAAATGAATGTAAACTCGATTTCATTGCAATTCTCCATTTGGATGGCTTTGCCTTTCTCTAGGTGGCTGTGACTAGACAGGCTGAAGGGATGATGATTCCAGATTAACATGGTAACCACATGGTTTTTCCCCTTGATTGCTTCATGACTTTTAAACATCACTCTTCCCATATTAAGGCTTTCTTTCTAGATAAGTATTGATTTAGGAGTCTCTCTGCCAAAGATAAGGAGATGTGCAGAATGCCACTCGATAGAGAAGTTAGCAAGTGGCCTAAATTGTATCTAAGTGTGGCACAGAATGAGAAGTAACCAATAATGGAAAGGATGTTTATGTAAGGACTCTTTTTTTTTTTTCTTTCTTCCTCCCTCCCTCCCTCCCTTCCTTCCTTTTTTGATATATCATAAGATATTATAAATGGAAAAAACATAAGTAAGCATAAACATTTCACAGAAAACTGTAAGTGTGCAAAAATATAAATATAAATATATACATTTCCATATTCATAGCATTCTACTTAGTGGAAAATCAGAAACAACATAACCATCTAATAAGTTAAACAAAGTAAGTGGCATATTCAATAGAATGATATACTTTCATTATTAGTGAAGATTTAAATTTGTATATAGATATACCTGTAGATACCTAAATTCAAATTTAAGAGGTCGTGTTATGTGAACAAAAAGAGTTTTAAAGCAGAATATTTGGCATGATGCTATTATGAAGCCAAAGCTATGTATTTTTAAAACTTTCAAGAATACATAAATAATAAAAGAGGTTAACTTTAAAATTTCAAATTATTTGCCCTTTAAATCCTATTTGATACCATGTGGTTACCAATTCTTATCTATTAAATTCTTATCTATTAAATTACAATTCTTATCTATTACAAAGTCTCTTCTTACGTAATAACAGTAGTGAAAGCAAACAGAAACAATGGGGTAACCGGGTGTTGGGTACTAAGGAGGACGTGTGGTGATGATACACAACTAATGACTCGTTGAACACCACATCCAAAACTAATGATGTACTATATTATGGCTAACTGAACATAATAAAAAATAAAAATAACAAATGAAACAAAAGCAATCCCTTCTGCATCCTGCAAGACACAGTTGTCAGACAGTTAAGGTGGGGAAAAAAGATACAGGTAAAATATCCTCAAGACAATTCACAGCTACATCATTTTATGTAACAAGCTAAAAGTACTTGGAATAGTAAAAACAGAACAGAACAAAATAAAATAATAAGAAGTGACCATGATAGGGGTGCCTAGGTGGCTCAGTGTGTGATCTCCCAAGTCCTGGGAACGAGTCCGTGTCTGGCTCCTGGCTCAGCCAGGAGTTGGCTTCTCCCTCTGCCCTTCTCACGCTGCTTATGCTCTCTCTCTATTTCTCCCTCCCTCTATCTCTTGCTCTCTAATTAATAAATAAAATATTAAAAAAAAAAAGAAATGACCATGCTGACATTGAATTTAAAGTAGAAATTTAGTGTCATAATTAAATAATAAAATAGCTATGTATCATGAATCATTGCTGCTAAGTGAGAGTGAGTAATGGGAAGGTTTAGCTCTCAGGTTCCAACATCATTTTCTCCTATTTCCCTTTCCTCTGACATTCATATATATTTATATATATACATAAAATTTTAATATTTTTAAATATAAAAATATTTTATTTTTAAATATTTATGTTTTGTGGCTAATTAATAAAGATGCTGTGTTCCTGTAACTTACTTTATCTTAAAACTGCTCCATGGCAAGAGATTATGCTGAGTGAAATAAGTCAAGCAGAGAGAGTCAATTATCATATGGTTTCACTTATTTGTGGAGCATAACAAAAACCATGGAGGACATGGGGTGTTAGAGAGGAGAAGGGAGTTGGGGGAAATTGGAAGGGGAGGTGAATCATGAGAGACTATGGACTCTGAAAAACAATCTGAGGGGTTTGAAGTGGCGGAGGGGGGTGGGAGGTTGGGGTACCAGGTGGTGGGTATTATAGAGGGCACGGATTGCATGGAGCACTGGGTGTGGTGAAAAAATAATGAATACTGTTATGCTGAAAATAAATAAATTAATAAAAAATTAAATTAGATTAAAAACAATAAAATAAAATTATAAATTTGAAAAATAAAAACCTACTCCGTGGCATTTATTGTCAGTATAACCTATTTGGTGATTGTATAGGTTGTATTTAATATTGTTTTATTATTTTGAACAATTTGATTAATTTGTTTTTCATTTGTTAGCCTTGAGCACATTTCTCCCCAGTCCATTTTCCTTGCTTTGGAACAGAGACTGTGCCCCCTTATAATGCTTAGCTCATGCGACATAGCAGGTTTATTAATTTATTTTTGAGAATTCATTTAAAGCACTGGCTCATTTCGGGGCGTCTGGCCCACAGGGAACCTGCTTCTGCCTGCTCCTCCCCTCTTGTGCTCTTTGTTGCTATCTATGTCTCTCAAATAAATAAATAAAATCTTTAAAACAATAATAAAATAAAGTATTGGCTCATTTATTTTTTTATAATTATAAAGATTCTATTTATTTATTTGAAAGACAGTGCATGAGCAGGGGAAGGGGGAAAGGGAGAGGGAGATGCAGACTCCCTGCTGAGCAGGGAGCTGGAGGTGGGGTTGGATCCCAGGACCCTGGGTTCATGACCTGAGCCGAAGGCAGACACTTAACAGACTGAGCCACCTAGGAGCCCGATAGTGGCTCATTTATTCCACAGATTTTCTGGACATGAAAGATATTTTCTGAAAACATGAGCAAAACATTGAATGTTATTTTGGTATTTGCCATGTTGTATTTTCCACTTCGCAGTTGTTTGAGGTCCTTATAGTACATCTTGACACTTATTTATGTCCTATGTTCTTTTATGTGGAATAAACACTTCTAAAATTGACTGTATTACTTTCTTTAAAAAAAAAAATTATTTATTTATTTTTTATTTTTTATTTTTTTAAATTTCTTTTCAGTGTTCCAGAATTCATTGTTTATGCACCATACCCAGTGCTCCATGTAATACATGCCCTCCATTTCATTTCTATCCAGATCATTCTTTGTTTCTTTGTAGTCTGAAGTGTATCATCATAACATTAACACAAAAGTTTTTTTTTTATTTTTTACTTTATTGCTAAGATATTTATGTCTATAATATAATTTTAATCCCTGAACTGTTACAATTACTCCCAATTTTATGAGTGAGACAACTGAAAATAGGTGAGTTTATGTTATTCAAAAAGGAAAATCCTGTACTGAAGTTTAGGCCTCACTGAATTTAAATTCATACTCTTAAATATGTTCCTTGGAGGAGAGCTCTGTTTTCTTGCCTCTGTTGTGCAATCGGTCATAACCATAGAAGGTTTATTCATGAACAGTGCAGGCTGGCGGGCAGTCACTGAGGTGTGAGAATTGCCCCCAGTAATGATCTTAGCATTGGCTCCTGTTCTGGTGGACACAAGCCTTCTTCTACCCAAGACTCTCTGATCTGGGAAATTCTCAGTATCAAATTTACATACGTTTCCTCCTCCCATACTTTTTCTAGAAAAAGGTGAGTAGTGTAAAAACATGGATTTCACTGAAAGTTGAGTGACTGGAAAAGGACACCACTTTTAGAGCCTGTTTTTCCTTCAGAAACCAAGTTGGAGAATCAATAGCTCAACACCACTGAAGGTTCCAATACCCTCCCTTTCAAACCGATGAGCTCCAAAAAGTTTATTTGTTTCTACTCAAAATATTATGAAACCCAGATCTCAGAAAATACTGCTAATGTAGGATATAATCATGTATGTTTAAAAATAGAATTTACTAGCATACAGTGATGTTACCAAGTGGAAATCTAGAATTTGAATTGCACATTTTCTATCAAGAGCTCATTTACTTATATAAAGCAAAGAAAATCAGGAAAGAAACAAAAAGAACCTCAAATGTCAATATTGTAATTATTCCTGAATTATAAAAGATAAGGAGCAATATTGGGATAAGAGTGGCTTTCATTTCCTTGAGTACTTACTTTGTGTTTGTGTTTCTGTTGAGTGTGTGGCATCATTATCTCATTTAAACTTTAGTAGACCATTTCCATTTTGCTGGTGCTGTCCCTGAGATTGGAGTTTTTACCTGATTGTGTGCTTATTATTATTATTATTATTTTGAGATTATTTATTTATTTATTTGACAGAGATCACAAGTAGGCAGTGAGGCAGGCAGACAGAGAGGAAGGGAAACAGGCTCCCTACTGAGCAGAGAGCCTGATACAGGGCTGGATCCCAAGACCCTGAGAACATGACCTGAGCCAAAGGCAGAGGCTTTAACTCACTGAGTCCCCCAAGGTGCCCCGATTGCTGTGTTATTATTTTGAGTTCTTTATCAGAGATGTTTGGAATTTTTCCATTTTAATTTTAAGAGTAGCTTAGGCATAATGACTTAGTTTAGAAATTATGGAAGTTAGCTTTCTACATCTTATGTCACTGAAGTCACAAGCTTTAACCATTTCTTTTTTTTTTTTAATATTTTATTTATTTATTTGTCAGAGAGAGAGAGAGAGGGAGAGAGAGAGGGCATAGACAGACGGAATGGCAGGCAGAGGCAGAGGGAGAAGCAGGCTCCCTGCTGAGCAAGGAGCCTGATGTGGGACTCGATCCCAAGACGCTGGGATCATGACTTGAGCCGAAGGCAGCTGCTTAACCGACTGAGCCACCCAGACATTCCGCTTTAACCATTTCTTATTTGTAGTCTATTTTCTGTGAATGAGCTGAATCCGCAAAGGTTAAATCACAGAATAAGATGAAGTTTTAACCCAATTATATTTCATCTACAAAGCATCTGACTTGAGAGAAAATCAAAACTTATATTGCAGAGAAGTTATTTTGATTTTTAGAGTTTGATAGAAGATGATTTGAATCTCTGAATTTTAGTAGGATTAAAATCCCACTGGAAACAAGTGTACTCTTTATGAGTTTAAAAAATAAGTGATGGGTTCCATAGAAAGATGCAATTTTTCATTGCTTTTCACTTCATATAAGCACATATAATCTTGACCTGTATGAATGTATGTATACACGTGCATGCGTAGAATGAATATATATAGCTTAGTAAAAAGATGCAGAGGTAATAATTATAAATGCATTCCTTGCATGAGCTTGATAAAGAAAGGAGTCTACAGTTTCAGTTCCAAGTATGCCTATGAATATACTAAAGCTAAAAGACACTATGAATCATGCTTTTAAATTATTTATTGTTATTTCTCTCATAGTAGTAAGTAATTTGGGAACAAATAAGAACTTTTGGAGATGTTTTAAATTATCATCTCTGAAATATAATTGTAGTTAAATATTACCTTGAATTTCATATGAATTGTAAATATATTCCTCTTTTCTGGTAAAATGGATGGAGAATTACCTTTATGCACTTAACAACTGAGGGACATACAATTTTTATTTTTTTAAATTTAGTGCCTTCTCTGTTTCCTCCCAGAAAGGTTGTAAAATTAGTAAAGCTGATTTCTGAGTGGCTTTACCCCACAAGTAGAAAGCCTGCAGAAGGCATGGGTATATTTTCCAGGCTGTGAAAATGTTTGTCTAAGTTTCACGGAAGAATTATAGATAGGGTATAAAGAAAGTTCTTGTTCAGAAGTCCAGTTTCCTTGAAGAATGATGTCCATGTATTCAGTGTCTGTAAAATACAAAAATTTAGATGATTGTGTGGTTGAAAGCACTGGGTCATCCCTCATTTTCACTTCAGCGTGCTCACCTCCACACCCTGAAGAGTACTCCCCAGCTCCTGCCCAAGAAAGATTTCACAGTTAATAAATCAATGCCAAAGATCCTTCTAGACTCAAAATTTGTCAGTCATGAGGTTCGTAATAGTTTAATATAAGGTTGTGGTATTGAAAGGGAGTTATAGAACAAAATGGGTTGGTTCCCAGCTAATGGTTTTTCCAGTTGAAGAGTTACAGCAGGAGAATTTCATGCTCTGAAAGCTTCTAGTGGCTACAGACTCCAACCAACACAGCCAGGAAACATACAGTAGATTATCACTCATTGACTCTTTTTCATGAACAGGATTGTTTGAAGGCTGCTTCTAAGAACAAAACAAAATAAAGCATTAAAACAAGGCATACAGTGTTTTCAGAGACATAGCAACAAATTTAGACACTATATTGATTCCTTTTTCAAAAAAGATACAAGGATGTCTGGGTTTTCTTACCTGAAATGTCTTTTAAGAATCTTTTTTTCCTGGGGCGCCTGGGTGGCTCAGTGGGTTAAAGCCTCTGCCTTCAGCTCAGGTCATGATCCCAGGGTCCTGGGATCGAGCCCCGCATCGGGCTGTCCGCTCCGCGGATAACCTGCTTCCTCCTCTCTCTCTTTCTACCTGCCTCTCTGCCTACTTGTGATCTCTGTCTGTCAAATAAATAAATAAAATCTTTAAAAAAAAAATAAAAATAAATATAAAAAAAAAAAAAGAATCTTTTTTTCCTAAAAGTTGATTAGAAAAACAGACCTCCCTCTTTCCTTCTGCTGTGCACCATTAGGACGAATCTGCTGCACGAGGACATGGATTATTCCATTTTCTCACAGCCACCATGCCCTATACCTATACCATCCTTCTCAGGACCATTTGCAAACCATGAATATTGACCCCACCCTACCTGCTCAGAGGAACTCCTCTTCCTGGTGGGCAGAAACCTGAGGGGAAAACCTGGCATTTCCCTTTCTGATCATCCCATGCAACCTATTATCAAATTCTATAAAGGGTAGTATCTTATGTACCTGTTGAAGTTCTTGCTTTTCTAGAGACATTGAGGTCATAAGCAAAGCTTTGAACATTATAGGTGGTTTTAAAAGTTGGTCAGTAATGGGGCCACCCGGAAGGCTCAGTCAGATAAATGTCCATTGCTTAGGTCATGATCTCAGAACCCTGGGATAGAACCCTGGGATTGAGCCCTGCTCAGCAGGGAGCCTGCTTCTCTTTTTCCCTCCCCCCACCTCATGCTTTCTGTCTCTCTCTCTCTCAAGTATATGAATTAATTAAATCTTACAAAGAAGTTTTTCAATGATATTAGCAGACCTGGAGACCTTTAGTTGATTGATGATGATGATGACGATGACGATAGATGATGAATGGTTTAGAGACTTGTAACAGCTGAAAATGCAGATTTCTAATACTCTGGCCAAATATAGATTTCTAATACTCTGGCGAGATCTTTGATATTGGACCCCACCACCATCTCCCCACACTTTTCCCCCATAACTCCAGGTATGCATGTACACACACACACACACACACGTGCATGCAAATACACACACAGAACTTCCGGTACCCAGTACTGTGAATGAACTCTTACGTGCCTAGTTTTGACCACCCATTTAACTTTAACTGTGTATTAATTGTGTGTCACCATTAGCCCAAACATAGCAGCCTGAAAAATCATATTCTCTCCAACATCCGGTGGCAAGGCATCCTAGGACTGGCCAAACTGGCTTGTTCTGGCTTGGGGTTGCACATAGTGTTTCAGTCAAGCTGTTAGTTGTGTCACTGGGGTAAGTTCTGCTTCCAAGCTCACCCAAGTGACTATTGGCAGGCCTTGGAAAATCTGCTTCTAGGCCCCTTTACTACTTGAGGGCAGGCCTCCATTTTTCACCTTGTGGGAATATGCACGAGGCTGCTTCACGACCTGGCAGCTGGCTTGGAACAGTTTAAAAAATGAATTTCGTGTTTTGAGAAATTTCCCAGTAACTATACTCTCTGTTCCATCCATGACGATCTGGCCTCAACCTGTTCTTCCCTGCTCAAACCCGAATATCCGAGAGTCCAGCGAAACATGTTCTGTTTCCTGATCATACTGTGTTCTTCATACACCCCTGATTTTGTGTGGCTTATGACTAATTTCAGATTAAAAGTCATTGCTGTGAAAACTCCACCTGCTGCCTTACCCCATTCAGAAGAATTTGTTTACATGTCCCCCAGTACCCAAGGGTCTTGGTAACTGGATGTATTATAACACATGCTCTCTCGTATTATTATCTGCCTGTTTGTTTAGGGAAGAACAGCTCTAAGGCAAGATTATATCTTCCCTGCTATGTGCTCTGTGACTAACATTGCCATGGGATCTAGTATTTGATGTTTTCTTTTTGGAATGGACATCGTTAATATTGTTATTTCATAAATGGATGAGTGATGGTAAAAATGTCAGGGATATTCCAAATATATTTATCTCCACAATACTTTCTTCATCCCCTAATTGCTAATTTACAAAAAGTGCCTTCTGTGTCTAATAAGTTAATAAGGAAAGGGTTTATAAGTAAAACACAGGTTTTGATCTAAAATTTGTGTCATAGTGTCTATGAACACTCATGAGTTAATAATGAATTATTGCTTTAGAGACCAATAGTTTCTATGAACACTTTACATAGTACTTAAGCTCTTTGCTTCTGGGACTTTCACAATTACCATATCTTAAAAAAGTACTTTGTATTTGGGTGGTTTAAATGAATAATAAACAACATCTCCCATATGTGTTTGTGGAATTGCTTATATTACCATCAATTTGGTCAAATACTTAAAAATGAGCTATTTTATACCCATTTAAATCTATTATATATGTAGATAAAGAAATACAAATACTAACATAGCAGGACTTTTACTTTTGAGGTTGTGGAAACCTTGCCTAAAAATGTGGTAAAAACAACAACAGCAACAACAGCAACAAAACCTTAAATGTGAAGAGGAGAAGAAAGCGATTTTGGAAACATTACTAAGAAAGCAGGAACTCAGTCCGGTAGCTATAAAAATACAGAATACAAGTCATCTGATGTAAAAACAAACAAACTAAAAAACAACCAGTTAAGTTTATTGTGCTTTTATGCACACTTTTAATCCAAATAGTGATGGAAATCTTGTAGATTTCCTCCTTCACAGTGTGCACAAATAAACCCAAGCCTTGGTTCTTTTCTGCACGAAGAGACCACCTGCTACTGCTATGTCACATTTTCTTCTTGGATCTTTCATTTCCTCTCGTAGTTGATTTAGAGGTGCTGCTTTCAGAGTTTAATGTCACTGCAGTGCTTGGGTCGGGATGGAAACTCTGCTATGGTCTCGTTGACCTTTGCATCACCACTGGCCAGCAACTCTAATGACACACTTCCACATTTTCTCCTTGAGGATGGAGCGGGAGGGGCGTGTGCACACGTGGTCTGACCACATATCTGTGCAGCAAGGTCCTCTCGTATTGTTCACAAGTGTGTGCTCTTCAGGCTATGCAGTGGTCACTCACCTTCAACCCCTGCTCTAACACTGTGGATTCTGAAATGCAAAGTTCATGCGTAAATCTGCTTGTGTGAGGAGACTGAGGCATTGTTACACATTTTATTCATTGTTTGGCAGGAGTCAGATTGAACTACCCAATGTTTGGGGCCCTGTTTTAGCAGGGTAGCAATCCTCTCAGTTTGATATGATGCGCCCTACACTCAAGAAATAAAACTGAGACTCTGAGGGGTGAGTAGTTTACCCAAACCCACCTGATGGATGAATGCAGTTCTGGAACTCCCAAACCCACCTGATGGATAAATGCAGTTCTGGAACTCAAACATGCATGTTGTTTTGTTTTGTCTTGTTTTGTTTTAAAGTTTTACTTATTCATGAAAGAGAGAGGGAGAAAATAAGCAGGGAGAGGGGAAGAGGCAGAGGGAGAAGCAGACTCTCCACTGAGCAAGGAACCCAATGTCAGGGTTCAATCCCAAGACCCTGACATCATAACCAGAGCTGAAGGCAGATGCTTAACTGACTGCACCCAGGCATTCCTCAAACATATGTTTAATGACTTCAAAATCTATTGTTTCCACTATTTGACTCTTTTGCCATTTATCTACATTCTTAAAATCCTGTCTTCAGTGGGCTGACAATTTTACCTTTTCAATTTAATTGAAATATCAGAGGTGGATTTAAAATGAGTTTAATATTGGGACGCCTGGGTGGCTCGGTTGGTTAAGCAGATGCTTTCAGCTCTGGTCACGATCCCAGAATCCTGGGATCGAGTCCCACATCAGGCTCCTTGCTCTGGCGGGCAGCCTGCTTCTCCCTCTGACTCTGCCTGTGCTCGCTCTCTCTGACAAATAAATAAATAAAATCTTTAAAAAAATAAAATAAAATAAAATGAGTTTAATATATACATGGCTGTATCTGTTAACTTTCTGATTTTAATCCTCCATTGAATCCGTGTTGCCTTCCAACCAAAACTGGCACTCTTGGGCGTTGGAATTCACACCCAGTCCAAGGTCAGATCTTAGGGTCCTGAGATGGAGCTCCGGGTGGGGCTGCTTGAGATTCTTTCCCTCTCCCATTGTCCCTCCAGCCTGCACTCTCGCTCTCCGAAATAAATAACTAAATCTTTAAAAAAATGAAGTTACAGTAGAAATCATTAGTTATATGATAATCAAGAGTAGAGCAGAGAAAGCAGTCCGTGATCCTCACCATTTTAGGTTTTCCAAAGTTACCATAGTTTATACCAGTTTTAACAATCTGAAAACTAATTTTAACAATATGAGTAAAATCCTAGAACTTTGTATATAATTTCTATTGATTTGTTGTTTTTTTTATTTTTATAATGTGAAGCCAGGTAAATTTTTTTTCTTTTCTTTTCTTTTTTTTTGAAGATTTTATTTATTTATTTGACAGAGAGAGATCACAAGTAGGCAGAGAGGCAGACAGAAAGAGAGAGAGAGAGGAAGGGAAGCAGGCTCCCCGCTGAGCAGAGAGCCCGGAGCGGGGATCGATCCCAGAACCCTGAGATCATGACCTGAGCCGAAGGCAGAGGCTTAACCCACTGAGCCACCCAGGCGCCCCATAAAACCAGGTAAATTCTGTTCTTTTAATAAAATTTATCTAAAATTGACAGATTTAATTTTTTTTTAGAGTCACTGGAAATACTTTATCTCCATCCAAGTAGGTTTGGGGACTTTTCAGTTCCCTTGGCATACATTTATGAGAATAATCATTTTTAATAACTCAGAATTTTTGAATGTTTAAATTTGGCTGAATATTAACTTAAGAGTTGCTTTGCAATCTAACATCTCTAATTAGGATCATTTGTAATTTGAAGTATCTGTTACATTGTCTAGTATCTAAAAATAAAGTCTGTGATCTATTGTAAGAAACTATCCCAAATGATTAAAAAAATGTGCTAAGTTGCTCATCACATCATGATATATACCACAAGGATTAATATGACTTCAATTTCTAAATGTAAAATAAATATTATAACTATTAAACTGAATCTAACATTGCAGAGTTTGAAAGACTCTGTAGCGATGTAAAAAATGCTTGTGTGAATTAAATTTTCTAAGAGCCAAAAACAAATTAGTCATTTTGATATTATGAAAACTAATTTTTACCAAAAAATATTTGAAAATAACTCAAGAAAGCATTCCCTATGAGTGTTCCCTTAAAAATAGCATCAGAAGCAAATTAAGTCAATGTACATTCTTCTCTGTACAAATTTATATTTGAAACTGATGTTGCATATTTTGTATTTTGATTATATTTATTCAAATGGAAAAAAAATAAGATGGTTGCTAGATTTTTTGTGTGTGTGTGATACTTTTGAAAAAGGTTTTCTGGCTCAGATACCAGAATTCCCTACCCTGAGACCATCCTGTTAAAAACAGTTTATTCAGAATTCTGAAAAAGTATTTTCATTTGTCATCAAGAAAGTTTTTTGTAGATGAGAGATTTATAAACTTCATGAGCAATGAACACCTTTGGATGAGTTACTGTAAAAATATGGAGGAGACTCTTCTCTATCATTCATATAGGTCCATTTGTAAGAAATGTTGTACATAAGGTATTTTATTGTAATTTGAAATTGGGGACTTATTTTCCTCAAACAGAATATAAGTTTGCACTCTTCTATGTGCTTTCAGTTATTTTACTGAAAACACTCATGTCTCCTTCCTGAAAATAAATTCAAACTCCACATATTTTTCAAAAACTAAATTTTGATTTCAATTCAAGATAATTTGCAATCAAATGATGTTTTTAAAAAATAAGAATTTGAAATTTAGTCATGTTTTTGCCCTGACAGTGGCACAAGCTCACACATGTGTCATACTCTGTTTTTTATGATTCCCTTTTTAAATTATAATGTGTGATTGAAGTCATCAATTAATTAAAGTCTGTGCAGCATAAGCAATCCAAAGTCCTATAATTCTCTTTACCAGAAGACTTACTATTGTTTTTTTTTTACAAAAAAAATTAGAATCTTCTAGTTGCATTTTTGTCACATTATTTTCTTTGTTTGGGAAAGACTACATAATGAATACCATTAATGCCCTATTCTCCAACATTATTCTTATTTTTGCATTGAAATCTGTCATCTGAAGAGAAAGGAATTTTAGATTACTTCAGAGATACTGATGCACTGCTGTCACTGAGCCCTAATCTGCAGTGACACTTTCTCCAGCATTGGAGCATCTAAAACTTTCCTTACGAGTGGCTTCTAGGTTCATATTTATGGGGGACGTTCGTGTTTTTATACATGCACACACATTTCAACAGAGATAGCCATATGTCGAGGCATTAAATCATTCCTACCAAATTCTTCCTACAGACGGCTTTTCTGTTTTGTCTTCCAGTTTATCAACTAATTTTGTAAAATGTCTTGAAATGCAGTCACTATTTCAAAACATCCTCCAGAAAATCCACGAACTGTTGGATGGCAGAGAGGAACATTATCAGGTCTCTTTTCCTGGTTAAGCATCGTGAGGAGTGGAAGGTTCAGAACTCTGGGTCTTTCTTTTTATGTTCATAGGAGAGGACTTACAATCCCTTCAAAAATAGTTGGTAGAGCCCCTGAGGTCAGCAGAGAACAACAGTTCTCAGTAACAGGGGGTTTGTTTCTTACCAAAGGAGCAAAACCAGAGGAACTCCCCACACAATGGCTCTTGAACCACACAGAGGCTTCTACCAAAAGTTTGTGCCTCCTGTTAATGTTTGACTCAGTAGGGATACCTTCTGCCCATCTGAAAATGTGTTGGCTATTTTTGAGGATTTCCAAATGAGGACTTCCAATGCCTTTTTTGATGAACTGCTTGAAAAACATTACAAATTTATTTTTATTGATACCGAAAGGAAAAAGAATTAATGTTTCTCCAAGCCAAACTTCAAAATATCAGATGATGTATCTGCAGACTTGTGGAAAACTCCATCTTTTCTTTCCTTCTTGAAAGCTGCTGACTCCTAGCTTGGATATTTCCTGATGTGTCTACTTGATCAATAGATTTCCACTCTATTTTTGAGAGAGAGAGAGAGAGAGAGAGAGTTCATACACAGGTGAGTGGGAGGAGGGGAAGAGGAGGAAAGAGAGAATCTCAAGTGGACTTTCTGCTAAGCATGGAGCCCACAGTGGGGCTCAGTCTCAGGACCCTGTGATCATGACCTGAGCCAAAATCAGGAGTAGGCCAGTCAACCCAGTGAGCCACCCAGGGCCCCCATCTTTCATTACTTAGATTTTTTAGATTTAGTCTGAATTTTAGTATGTTTAGAACTTTTCCAAGCAATAAATTTAATACAGAAAGTCGGCACTACCTGATTTATTTTTGGGATGACCAGTTACAATGTTTCTGTCTCTTTCATTGATTTCATCCCTTTGTTGCTAGGGAAACTGTTAGGCATAAACTAGATATTTATATACCTAGTATGTATATTTTTTTGATCATGTGTTTCCATTTCATATTTCCCAACCTGTGCTAGGCCTGTTTCTTGTTCTCATTTTGTTGTGCTTTTTGTTTTAGAGAAAGAATGAGAGAGTGAGACAGAGAGCATGTGTGGTGGTGGAGTGGAAGGGCCGAGGGAGGGGGAGGGGGAGGAAGAGGATCCCAGGCAGACTCCCCGCCCAATGCAGAATGAGGGGCAGGAACCAAGATTATGACCTGAGCCAAAATCAAGGTTCATTGGTCTGGAGGCTCAACCAACTGAACCACCCGGGCGCTCCTAAGCCTTTCTTTTTTTTTTTTTTTTTTAATTTTTTATTTTTTATAAACATATATTTTTATCCCCAGGGGTACAGGTCTGTGAATCACCAGGTTTACACACTTCACAGCACTCACCAAATCACATACCCTCCCCAATGTCCATAATCCCACCCCCTTCTCCCAAACCCCCTCCCCCCGGCAACCCTCAGTTTGTTGTGAGATTAAGAGTCACTTATGGTTTGTCTCCCTCCCAATCCCATCTTGTTTCATTTATTCTTCTACCCACTTAAGCCTCCATGTTGCCTTTCTTAAATAATGATAGATGCCCAGATTTCTAGTAAGAGACTGGTTGTCTTTCATTCCTATGAATAGAAAACTGATATATGCACTATAACACAAAAACAGTAAGTACCTTATCTTACACCACAAAATAGCATCATAAGTTCCTGTTAGAAACAAGATCTTAAAAAAATGAAGTCTTAGCATCTTGATAAGAAGTTTCTTTTTATTAAAACAATTTTGAGACTGTCAAATAAAATGCATTGCTAATATAGCCAGTCCAAGCACTGTGTTAGTTTCCCGGGCTGCTGCAGCAATTACCACAACCTCAGAGGCTTGAAACAGCAGAGGTGCGTCCTTTCACAGTTCTGGAGGTATGAAATCTGAAAAGGTGTTGTCAGGACTACCCTCCCTCTGAAGCCTCTAGGGGAGAATCCTCCTCAGCCTCCTCCAGCTTCTGACAGCTTCGAGGGTTCCAGGGCTTATAGCCACAACCTTGCAGTCTCTGCCCCTGTCTTCACGGAGCCTTCTCCTGGCCTCTGTCTGTGTGCCTGTGCTTGCAACCCTTCCACTTCTTTTAGGTAGATCTCATGGGATGTAGGGACCACACACAGTCAAGCCAGGCTAATTTCATCTCAAGATCCTTAACTTAGTTAGATTGACAAAGACCCTTTTCCAAAGTAAGGGCATGTTCACATATTCTATGGGTTAGAACTTGGACATATCTTTTTGTAGGTGCGATCACTATTCAACTCAACACAAACATTTAAAAAAAAAAAACTGATGTAGAAGAAAAACCTATTGCCTAAATATGATAGTAATTAAAAATCCATTTTATGCATATATTTCTCACAACCTCTGCTCCTATAAATAGCAACTTATATTTTCACTCATCCAAATTTTAGCCTTAATTTTTTTTCAGTGTTCAGTGATTCATTAGTTGTGTATAACACCCAGGGTCATCACATCATATGCCCTCCTTAATGCCCATCACCTGGTTACCTCATTCCCCTACCCCTCTCCCTTCTGTAACCCTCAGTTTGGTTCCTAAAGTCCAGAGTCTCTCATGGTTTGTCTCCCTCTCTGATCTCTTCTTTCCCCGTTTCCCCTCCCTTCCTGTATAGCCCTCCATACTATTCCTTATGCTCCATGTACAAGTGAAACCATATGATAATTTTCTTTCTCTGCTTGTCTTATTTTACTTAGCATAATTCTTTCTGGTTCCATTCGTGTAGTCTTCTAAGGGTCATCTCAGTTGTTAGTTCTCTAGACAGTCTGAATTCTCTTCCAGATATAAATAACCTCCCTATTATATATTGAAAAGTCCTATATGTTTTTGTTTTTGTTTTTATGACAGTAAAACTGTCGTGAGCTATGATGTAATCAGTACCTCTTCCTAGACTTTTTTTCTAATCATCACTCTAACATTTCACAACGGAAACACTGAGGCTTTGAAAGGCTCAAAAACATTCCCAAGGTGATGTAGCTGGACATGGGCAGGATCAAAGTGCAATTCAGATTAGTCAGACCCTTGTCCCAAACTTGTCATCATTACACAATGTACCTGAGACATCTTGGCCTTCCCAGTGCTGTGAAGAGACAGCTGTCAGAGATTTGAAGATGTCACTCCTTTCATCTCCTGTCCAACATATGATCTTCGTGAGGCCACCTGATGTCTCCATCTCAGCTCCTGCCTGGTTCACAAAGAGAAGAAAACACTTATTTTTATAAATCTGATATGGAGATTAAAAGACAAGATTTAATTAAAATGCTTAGAAAAGAATCTAAAAATAAAATGTAGAAGCTGAAACATTGTAGTTGCTTCTGAAAATTGATGATAGAATTTGTTTTGAATGCTTCCCAATACCTGGTCTGTGTGAAGCATGTAATAAAGGTCTATAGTATACATAAACAATTCTAAAATTATTAGCAGCCTGTGCTGATGAATAAGAGCTATATATCATGTCATTTTTCAAAGAACCTTGTTCTAGTCCAGTTGTTCAGACCAGAGTGGTCATTCATATAATACAAGAAGAAGTTTCATTATTTGCTGCCTACACAAGTGTTTTGAATAATTACCACCTTTGAAAATATTTATTTGAGATTCAGTTATATTTAAAATATTTTGCTTCATAGGGAAAATTTTAAAAGAACTTATTTTATAGTAAATTACATGTAAAGATGAAAAAAGAACTCAGTACCATTTTGACTACTCTAATCCTGCATACCAACAGCTGAAGGTGGCTAGAAATACACAAACACACAAGTGAACTTCAAGTGCCTGTCATCCCTGTGTACTTAATTATATTGCATTTTCCCCATTCGTTCATGCTCTTATTTTCTCAAGGAGTACTTTATGCCTTATTTCCTCAAACCTCCAACACACCTTTCTCATCCCCAAACTTCCACACATCCCCTGCATTTTCTCTAGAAATAATGAATTAATTGTGCATGTCCACCAGAACTCAGTCCCTTGTACCAACCTGAGGACGTGTCTCCTGCAGTCATGCCCACAGTCTCTCCTGATCCTGTTCTGTCTGCACTGCCCTCCCCCATGGATTATTCCCATCAGTAATGTTCCATCCACACAAACATGCACCCTGTACACAACTCCTGGACCAGTCATCACCAGTCTCTTCTTGGCTCCATATTTTGCTGCTCACTTGTATGACAAGAACATCAAAGAACGGTCTAAACTCTATTTCTTGAAGATCTCTTGGAGGGTTTCTATTCCCACTGTTTTCCTGAAGCTACTTTTCTGTTCAGGACACCAGTGACCCCTTCTTTGCCTCATACTCTGTGGTCAATTCTCAATCCTTATCTTTTTTTCAACATTATCAGCAGCACTTGACACATTCACATCCTCTCCATTTTGGAAACTTCTTTTTCACTGGGATTTAGAAACTCTTCACTCCTTCTCAGCTGCTTTAGCTAGACCACCCCTCTTATTTTTCCCACCACAAACTATTTGCAGGTCTCATTTCTTCTCCCTTTACTCACCCCATAAGTAGTCTGTATCAGTTGCATGATTATTCCATGAATGTCAACTTTGTTTCTCACCTGACTTCCAAACTCATTGATATCAGGCTGTCATCATTACTTGTCATCCTTTAACTTTCCAAACCGAACTCTTATTGTCTGCTTTAAATCTACTTTTCCTTCCACATAACACATCCTAGGAAGTGGCACCCTTACTCTGCAAGCCCCCCGAGCTGACTACTTTTCTCATCTCCTCTACTCCTGGCCCCCTCTCAATTGAGCTGCAGTTAAATTGAACTATTTGCTGTTTCTCAACCATGCCTGGCATGCTCCCAACTCAGGGCCTTTGAAATTTGTGTTCCTGCTTTCCAGTGATGGATTTTCTAAAATGTCCCCTGCTCTATTCAGGTCTCAGTTCAAATGTCACTTTATCAAAGAGCCTTCCCTGAGCATATACTACTTAAGGAGCAACTCTCTCACTCCTCCAGCCCTCACATCCATCTTCAAGGGCTAACACTGCCTACATTATGTTTGTGCTTTTGTCTCCTCTTACAAAATTCAAGCTCCATAAAGGCCTTGTTAAATCACACTTTTCAAACAAGGTGAAAAGGTTAAAAAAAAAAGACAAATATGTCTGGCCACTTTATTTTTAATACTTAGGAAGAATACTTAATACACTTTGGCTTTGTGTTTAAGTTGTAGAATTTCACTGTAGAAGGCAGGAAAAACAACCTCTAGCACTGACCCCATCTCTACGGATGTACTGCTGAATTATTGATCTTTTATTTCTGTTTTGTTAGGGCCTTCTTTTTATTTTCATTCATTTCTTAACACTACATTTGCCACACTATGCAGGAGAAATAGATAACTTACCACCATTATCCAGGGGCAGAAAACCTAACTTGCTTTCACAAATGAGCAAAATCTGTAAAGTGAATTTATTTAATCAAAGTTCAATTAAAATATGTTTGGATTAGATATATTTTATCTAATCAGTTTAACATGTATATGTTTAATATATCATCTACACAAATAACCAGATACCTTAAAAATGTACTTAATCCATCAAATATGAGATATCCCCAAGATTTATAATTATATCCCAAGTTCTGAAGTTTACAAGTTACTGGATAATTATTTAATTTGTTTTCTAAGAAACTAAAGTAGCAATAATATCTTTAAAATAACCAACAGAAATTCATTTCAATTTGTGATAGTATTTTTCTTCAATAAAGAAGTTTAAATAAAGCTTTTCTTATTAAACTAAGTATTTTCATTCTTAAAAGTTTCATTTGCTTTTTTCTGTAAACAAATCACTATCACCAGACTCCCACTCCCTCTGTAATTACTGTTTCTTAAGAAAGCTCCATTCAGAATGAGATTACAAGAAAATTATAGACATCAGCCACACTTAAAGGTGTTTAATATGACAGTTAGAATAGCTTCTGCTCTGTATGTATTAATTGGCTGGTAGAAGATAGCACACGATGCAACTTTAGTTCCAACTCAAAGTATTAAAATCTAGGTACTTCTCATGTATCTTCAAGAAACGTGATTTTTAGAGGCTAATCTCTGTACACAGACTTTCCCAGTTTAATTAGGAGTCGTCATGTAACAGTATGTTTTGCTAGTGTTTTTGTCCATGTGAAGTCTCTCTCGGTAAGCATCATCACATATAAATGCCCTTTTTTCTCTCCAGTCCAGTAATCTGAAAGGGAAATTTCTTAGATTGTACTACCAAAGCCTATTCTGCCATAGTTTTTTTTTTTTCTTTTTGTTAACATATAATGTATAATTTGTTTCAGAGGTACCAATTTTTGATCATATGTTTTGAAATTCACATTCGTGACAGGAGTGGTATGCAGATATTTCTAGAATCCCACCTATATAATCAGGGCTTTATTGTTCTCTTCAATTTTATATTGCTCTTCTTTCCTACTATATTTAGATATTATTTTACTCCAAAAAAGTTATGTTTACTCCAAATATAATAGGACATATGCCATCTCTTTTTTTTTTAAGATTTTATTCATATATTTGATGGACAGAGATCACAAGCAAACAGAGAGGCACACAGAGAGAGAGGAAGGGAAGCAGGCTCCCCGCCGAGCAGAGAGAGCCTGACGTGGGGCTTGATCCCAGAACCCTGGGATCACGACCCGAGCCAAAGGCAAAGGCTTTAACCCACTGAGCCACCCAGGCGCCCCCCCATCTCTTTTTATCTTTATGGCGTCCTACATGCTAAATGTAGGAGTTCTGAAAATAGATTTATTTAGGAAGGCTTCTTTTTAATTCAGTTGATTGAAGAAGGAAAAAAAAATGTAGGGAACAAGTTTTGTGATCGCAGTAATTCAATTATGTATTCTTTTTTTTTCTTTCTTTCTTTTTTTTTTTTTTCTTAATGAATAGTAGAGCAACATGCATGAGCTTAGAGTCAAAATGGGCTATCACTGGAAGTTGAAATACCAGATACCGAAAGCTGTTTTAAAAGATTGTCTAAAACCACATGGATGGCCTAGAGGGTATTATGTTAAGTGGTATAAACCATACAGGAAAAGACAAATACCATATGATTTCACTCATAAGTGGATTCTAAAAACACAAAGCAAATGAATAAACAACAACAACAACAACCAGAAATAGACTCATAGATACAGAGCACAAACTGGTGGTTGCCGGGGGGTGGGGGGGAAGACGATGGTGTGCAGAGATGGGGGAAATAGGTGAGGGGGATTGAGAGGTTGAAACTTCCAGTTATAAATAAACCGTGGGTTTGAAGAGTACAGTATAAGGAATATAGTCAATAATATTGTAATAACTTTGTATGGTGACAGATGGCAACTATACTTGTCATGAACATTTCGTAATATATGATTGTTGATTTACTCTGTAGTACACCTGAAACTAATATAATAGTTTTGTCAACAATACAGCAATAAAATATGTAAAAAAAAGTTACTTAGAACATAAGTAAATACCATCGATATGAATTCAATCTAGAATTTTGTATGAAATACATACATACATACATACAGATAGATAGATAGATAGATATAGATATATAAAATTTATTTTAGAGTTTGCATGGGGAGAAAATGGGGAGGGGCAGAGAGGAGAATAAAACCCTCAAGTAGACTTTCTGCGGAGCACAGAATCCTCTCTGCCATGGGTAGCTTGACCCCACCACCCCAGATCATGACCTGAACCAAAACCAAGAGTGGACATTTAACCTCTTGAACCACCCAGGTGTCCATGTTGATTTTTTTAAAGATTTTATTTATTTATTTGACAGAGAGAGAGAGCACAAGTAGGCAGAGAGGCAGGCAGAGAAAGGGGGGAAGCAGGCTCCCTGCGGAGCACAGAGCCCCATGTGGGGCTCGATCCCAGGACCCTGAGATCATGACCTGAGCTGAAGATGGAGGCTTAGCCCACTGAGCCACCCAGGCACCCCTCCCTGTTGATTTTTAAAATTGCTCACATGATTACAGAATTTAGAGCATACATAGATACTTGAGGCAAGAATTAAATTTTCAATGAAAAAAAATTTTTTGCAATGATAATGACTATGTCCTAAAGGCATAATAACTTTGGTAAGACAGATATGCATCTAAGAAAACGTTTGTGACTGTATATATGTATCCTGTATGTGTATTACTTCTTAAAGTAACTACATGACATTTCTGAAAATTCCTTTTGAAGAAATTTTGAGAAGAGTAGTACTAAAGTTTCCACCTAGGTGATTGTCCATCCTGGTACATTATCTTTATAGCTATTGCTGGTATTACTGAGAGATTTTTCCAGGCAGAAAGACACCCTCCACGGCTGTAATTCTCAAAGACTGTGGCTATGAAAAGAGTCTTTGTGGGACGTGATGACAGACTTGTGGTCTTCAGGATACAGAGAAAGCTGGGATTATGTAACTGACAGTCCATGACAGACTGTAAAACCTGAGCTTTCAGATTGTTGTACCCTGGGCTGGACAGCACAGTTACAATTTTTTGGCCAAGCCCGTTATGTTAAAAGTAGTTTAATTGAAACAATTTAATATAGGGGTTGACTGGGCGGCTCATTCATTTAAGCATCTGACTCTTGATTGAGGCTCTGGTCCTGATCTCAGGGCTGTGAAACCCAGCCCTGCCTCCAGCTCCTCTCACCATGTGGAGATTGCTTGGGAGTCTCTCTCCCTCTGCCTCTGACCCTCCCCCTGCTCGCTCTCTCTCTGTCAAATAAATAAATAGATCTTTGGAAAGTCAATAAAACAATTTAATATTGTGGCTACGTACACTCCAGAGTACCACACCACGCAAAACGACCAGCGAGCGTGCTCACATGTGTGTTCACTCACGCACAAGCATGCACACTCACACACACATGCACACACACTCATGCACATGCACAGTCACACGTGCTTGCACGAACATCATTCCAGCTTCTCTTCTCAACCGCTTAGCATGGGTTTTCATCCCACCCCAGATAGATCTGATGATTTTTTTAAATCTTCCTCCACCCACTGTTTATAAGCAATTAGCAAAATCTACGTCTGCAATGCATGCCAGTTTGGTGGGAATGGACAGAAGGATGGGATTTGCTTCCTCTTTGATCCCCCCTTTCACCCTGCCCTTATCATCATTAAAATTGCAACTTCAAAATTATCTGTAATATCTGATTCTGTCTTTGCCTATGGGCATCACATTAATAAGTTTCCAATCTTAAGACTTCTACATTCTTTCATCCACCAAAGATTCCTGATGCTGATTTATTCACCTACCTCTGAAGCTGGAAAGTGGGGGGAGAGCCTTTCTAGCCATCAGTTTAGATGAGTGTTAGTACTCGTTGATGATATTTTTCTAAGAGAAATATCTTACTGAGTCATGTAAAACAGGAGACTTTTCTTACTTTTGAATGTTACACTGCATGCTTTATGAGCAGCAGTTAAAGATTTGAACCTTTGAACTACAGCAATAATTCTAAGGGGAAAAGCATTACTTTATAAAGTGGTTATTGTTTAATTAGACGAGAATGCTAATTAAGTAGGGAAAAAGCTCCAACTCACATTTCCATACATGCTTGCTTTGAGTCCTTTCTGTTTTCTGAAAATTCTTTCAAAGGAGGTACTTATACTTATGTCATTTCTCATTCTTTTTACCATTTCAACAAAAATGTTAAAATATCATTATGTGGCTTATGTTCAGTTATTTTAGTGATTTTTCTATGAAAATCCATATTAAAAATAGACATCATTATGGGTTAAAGATGGTTCTGCTAATATCGGTATGCTGAGACACAGAGGGATGTTTATTATTCATAAAACATTATCTGTGTGAGTATGAGGATTATCTATATTGTGTATTTCCCTCAAACATAAAGAACACATTAGTTGTATTGAGTTACTGTTGATAGAGAGGACCAGATTTTACAATTATAACACTGGCTATCTCTTATAAGGAATGCTCTAAGACCAGCTAATAGCTTTCTTGTTTTATTGCTGTGCCCTGCAAATATCGAGCAACCCTACTAGTATGTATTTACATCCATATGTATTTAAACAGAGGACATAGCTGGAGTAATTATAGCATTTAGTCATCTGTTACTCATCATTCCTCCCTCCAGTATATTTTACATGTTTCTACAAAGTGAATCTGGATATCATTCTCTTTTAAAAACCTGTCAATAGGTTACTATTAATAAAAATAAAGACAGAAAGAAAGAACAGTAACAACAAAAAGAACCTGTTAGCCTAGGGGCATCTGGGTGGCTCAGTCCTTAAACCTCAGACTCTTGATTTAGGCTCAGGTCATGATCTAAGGGTCCAATAGAACCCATGGAGCCTGTTAAAGAGTCTCTCTCCAGGCACCAGGATAGCTCAGTTGGCTAAGTGTCTGCCTTCAGCTCAGATCATGATCCCAGGGTCCTGGGAGCGAGCCCCTCATTGGGCTCCCTGCTCAGCAGAGAGCTGGCTTCTCCCTCTCCTTCTGCCTGCTGCTCTGCCTACTTGTGCTCTTGCTCTCTCTCTCTCAAATAAAATCTTTTTAAAAAATAAAAAATAAATATTCTCTTTCTCCCTCTTCCATTCCCTCATTGCTCATACTCGCTCTCTCTAAAAACAGAACAAAACAACTTGTTAGCTTAAATTTTCTGATTGTATATGATTTGATTGGTGATATATTTTTCCAAATGTATCACCTTCTAGTCCACCAGACAGACTCTGTACTAGCTTACTGGTTTGGGTTTCCTTAATCCTTCTTCCTTTACTTTTTTAACCTTATTTCTCCTACCTGAGTGATTTTGCTCCCTTCTGAGATCTTATATAGATCTTGTTAGACTTCAAGGCCCTTGGGAAGTTCCATGATATTTGTGAAATAATTCATGTCTGACACTCCAGTTGTCAGGGACGCTCCATTCACACTCCTGTGGAAGAAACATCTTTACTCCTTTCTTACACTACATGTTTTGACTTATGTATATTTTCATCTCAAACCTACTATATCTAAAACAGGTATCAATAAAAAAAAAATCTACTACAGTGTCTGAATGACCATTAAAGGATTTAAAATATATTCAATGATGAGACATACAATATTATATCCTCTTTACAAAGTCATTTCATAGCCATTATTTAATTTGTTTTCATTTTTGTTTTCAGCACAATGGCTAATTATTTAAAATTTTACATTCTCAATTTAATGCTGTGATTTGCAAACATCCAAATAGTCCAGATATTTTTAATATTATATCTCTTTTAAGCTCTTTCAGCCACATTTAGATATAAAATTGCATCATGGTTATTTTTCGAGTCTTGAGCAAAATTGTTGTTTGCCAGAACTTCTGTTCAATCAAATAAAACTTGGTATTAGACTAGAATTATAGTCTCTTTAGGAAAGATTATAATGACCTTGATGGATTTTTAACATGAATGAAGGGCTTGCATAATCAGTTGTTTCTCTAAGACAAATTATTAACCTTCCCACTTTTCCCAGTTGAGAAGATTGAACACTTCCTTAATCATAAAGATTTATAAGATAAAAAGTTTAAAATAATTGCATCAAAACAAAGCTTAAAATAATTCTAAAAAAGAACACTTATTTATATGCCTTTTCCTATTAAGCCATTATTTGAGTTATTATTACTATTTTTGAGATAGTTCTACAAATACTTAAGGCTATAAATTTCACATATATTTTATTAATATTAATAAGAAAAGCAAGGTGACATCAAACAGAACAATCTACCACTTGTCAAAATTAGGAGTATATGTCTGACAATTTTAGAAATAGTACTCTCATATTCAAAATACCCATCTTTTGCAGCATTTTTATCAGAATCAATCATATGTATTTTGTTCTAAATAGAATTTTCCAATTTAAAATTATGATAAATGAACTAGTTCTAATTACTACGTATGGCATATAGCTTCTGTACTTGGATTGCCATCGTAAAGAACTTTATCTGTGGTTAGCATGTACATAATGTGAACTATTAATAAAGCCTAGAAAAGGCCCCAATTCTCTAAGTCCCTTGGAGTATGAAAAAGGACAATGGCAAATGAACTTAATTTCATATGTTCTCCTTTTATATCTCACTTAGCAAAATAGTTAAAATGCAAGTTTTCTAATCCAGTTACATTAAATAAAAGCTACAGAGAAAATTTATAAAGTATATATTGAAACAACATAGTACACAAAATACTTTATTAATTAGAAATCCTGTTTCCCAGGGTACCTGGGTGGCTCACTTGGTTAAGCTTCTGCCATCAGTTCAGGTGGTGATCCTAGATTTGTGGGATGGAGTCCCACATTGGGCTTCATGTGGTAGAAGTTCTCCTTCTCCTTCTCCATCTGCTTCTCTCCCTGCTTGTGCTCTCTCTCTGTCACTCTCTCTCTCTCAAATAAATAAATAAAATAAAATAAGTAAAGAAAGAAATCCTGTTTCCCAGTGTTCACTCTAGTATCTATTGTATACATCTTAATAGTCAAGTAAATATCATAAATGATGTTTCCTGTTTTCACCAACTGTATGTAAGAGAAATGATGTGCTTCATTGATTGATCATCCATGATCGCCATGCATGCAGTTTTAGAAAAACAAATGAAAAATTTAAAGATGACTATTTGATGTGTCATTTAACACTTGCACATATTTCTTAAAATCAGAATAGTTATGAATTTTTTATCCTAAGTCTGTCACTTACTTAAAAGACTATTATTTAAAACTACATTTCAACCAAATCTTAGTGATGGTGAAAGTGAGTAAAATAATATGATGAAATTCTAGGACAATTTGTTTTTCAGTTAAGGAAACAGGAAAAAGAAAGATTTATCAGGAAAAATGAATTTTGTGTACCATTGATCATATCTAAAATAATTGCAATCTCATCACTTTTGTGTTTAAATTAACAATTATTTTGAAACTACTATTTGTAGTACAGAATGTAGTTTTCTATATGTTAAGAATTATTTTAATTTTTAAATTTCTGACTTTATTTTAGTACATATTTAGTGAATCAATTTTCAATTTTACTTATCAAAACACAGTATTGGCTCTGTTTATTAAAGGCAAATTGGATTCTCAAAGTTTTCATAGTCCAGAACACAAAACTAATTTGCTTGTATTATTTGCATAAATTTTTAGTAATGTTGTTTGACAGCTCTAGCACAAAGGGACATATTTGTTCTCCCTACTTTCCTTTATACCTGATTGTTTATGCTCATTAAAATTGTTATTATGCTAGTAATATAAACACAATTAAATACACATTTTTCTCTAAAAAAATAGGCAGTTGAAGGAAAAATATTTTAGAATTATAGTTACATCATTCTGGTGAAGTTATTTATTTTTTGAACCAGTAAATCTTAATTTAAGACCTAAGAAGATAGCAATCCTTATATCATATCATTTAGATTTTAAGCCAAAGACTATAATAAGAGATGAGGAAGACACTATATCATACTCAAAGGATCTGTCCAACAATAAGATCTAACAATTTTAAATATCTATGCCCCTAACATGGGAGCAGACAACTATATAAACCAATTAAAAACAAAATCAAAGAAACACATTGACAGTAATACAATAATAGTAGGGGACTTTAACACTCCTCTCACTGAAATGGACAGATCATCCAAACAAAAGTTCAAGGAAATAAAGGCCTTAAATGACATACTGGACCAGATGGACATTACAGATATATTCAGAACATTCCATCCCAAAGCAGCAGAATACACATTCTTCTCCAGTGCACATGGAACATTCTCCAGAATAGAACACATCCTGGGTCATAAATCAGGTCTCAACCACTATCAAAAGACTGGGATCATTCCCTGTGTATTTTTAGACCACAATGCTCTGAAGCTAGAACTCAATCACAGGAGGAAATTTAGAAAGCTCCTAAATACATGGAGACTAAAGAGCATCCTTCTAAAGAATGAATGGGTCAACCAGGAAATTAAAGAAGAATTGAAAAAATTCATGGAAACAAATAGTAATGAAAACACAATGATTCAAAATCTGTAGGACACAACAAAAGCAGTCCTGAGAGGAAAACAAATAGCAGTATAAGACTTTATCAAGAAACAAGAAAGGTCTCAATACACAACCTAACCTTACACCTAGAGGAGCTGGGGAAAGAAAAACAAAAAAAGCCTAAACCTAGCAGGAGAAGAGAAATAATAAAGATCAGAGCAGAAATTAATGAAATAGAAACCAAAAAAACAATAGAACAAATCAACGAAACTAGGAGCTGGTTCATTGAAAGAATTAATAAGATTGATAAACCCCTGGCCAGACTTATCAAAAAGAAAAGAGGAAGGACGCAAATAAATAAAATTATGAATGGAAGAGGAGAGATCACAACCAACACCAAAGAAATATAAACAATTATAAGAACATACTGTGAGCAACTCGATGCCAACAAATTTGACAATCTGAAAGAAATGGATACATTCCTAGAGACATATAAACTACCACAGCTGAACCAGGAAGAAATAGAAAACCTGAACAGACCCATAACCAGTAACGAGATTGAAACAGTCATCAAAAATCTCCCAACAAACAAAAGCCCAGGGCCAGATGGCTTCCAAGGGGAATTCTACCAAACATTTAAAGAAGAATTAATCCCTATTCTCCTGAAACTGTTCCCAAAAATATAAATGGAAGGAAAATTTCCAAACTCATTTTATGAGGCCAGCATCACCTTGATCCCAAAACCAGACAAGGATCCCATCAAAAGAGAATTACAGACCAATATCCTTGATGAACACAGATGCAAAAATTCTCACCAAAATACTAGCCAATAGGATCCAATGGTACCTTAGAAGGATTATTCGACATGACCAAGTGGGATTTATTCCAGGACTGCAGTGTTGGTTCAACATCTGCCAATCAACCAATGTGATACAACACATTAATAAAAGAAAGAACAAGAACCATATGATCCTCTCAATAGATGCTGAAAAAGCATTTGACAAAGTATACCATCCCTTCCTGATCAAAACTCTTCAAAGTGTAGGGATAGAGGGCACATACCTCAATATTATCAAAGCCATCTATGAAAAACCCACCGCAAATATCATTCTCAATGGGGAAAAATTGAAAGCTTTTCTGCTAAGGTCAGGGGTGTCCATTATTACCGTTGCTATTCAACATAGTACTAGAAGTCCTAGCCTCAGCATTCAGACAACAAAAAGAAATTAAAGGCATTCAAATCAGCAAAGAAGTCGTCAAACTACCACCCTTTGCAGATGATATGATACTTTATGTGGAAAACCAAGACTCCACTCCAAAACTGCTAGAACTTGTCCAGGAATTCAGTAGAGTGTCAGGATATAAAATCAATGCACAGAAATCAGTTGCTTTTCTTTACACCAACAAGACAGAAGAAAGAGAAATTAAGGAGTCAATCCCATTTACAATTGCACCCAAAACTAAAAGATACCTAGGAATATACCTAACCAAAGAGGCAAAGAAACTGTACTCAGGAAACTATGAATTACTCATGAAAGAAATTGAGGAAGACACAAAGAAATGGAAAAATGTTCCATGCTCATGGATTGGAAGAACAAATATTGTGAAAAGGTCTATGCTACCTAAAGCAATCCCTATCAAAATCCCATCCATTTTTTATTTCAAAGAAATGGAACAAATAATCCTAAAATTTGTATGGAACTAGAAAAGACCTTGAATAGTCAAAGGAATATTGCAAAAGAAAGCCAAAGTTGGTGGCATCACAATTCTAGACTTCAAGCTCTATTACAAAGCTGTAAACATCAAGACAGTATGCTACTGGCACAAAAACAGACACATAGACCCTCAACTCTATGGTCAACAAAGCAGGAAAGAATGCCCAATGGAAAAAAGACAGCCTCTTCAACAAATGGTCTTGGGAAAATTGGACAGCCATGTGAAGAAAAATGAAATTGGACCATTTCCTTAAACCACACATGAAAATAGACTCAAAATGGATAAAGGACCTCAATGTGAGAAAGGAATACACCAAAATCCTTGATGAAAACACAGGCAGCAACCTCTTTGACCTCAGCTACAGCAACTTCTTTGTAGGAACATCGCCAAAGGCAAGGGAAGCTAGGACAAAAAATGAACTATTGGGATTTCATCAAGATCAAAAGCTTTTTCACTGTAAAGGAAACAGTTAACAAAACCAAAGGACAACTGACAGAATGGGAGAAGATATTTGCAAACGACATATCAGATAAAGGACTAGTGTCCAAAATCTATAAAGAACTTAGCAACCCCAACACCCAAAGAACAAATAATCCTATCAAGAAATGGGCAGAGAACATGAACAGACATTTCTGCAAAGACATCCATATGGCCAACAGACACATGAAAAAGTGCTCCACATCACTCGGCATCAGGGAAATACAAATCAAAATCACGAGATATCACCTCACACCAGTCAGAATGGCTAAAATTAACAAGTCAGGAAATGACAGATGCTGATGAGGACGTGGAGAAAGGGGAACCCTCTTACACTGTTGGTGGGAATGCAAGCTGGTGCGACTACTCTGGAAAACAGCATGGAGGTTCCTCAAAATGTTGAAAATAGAACTGCCCTATGACCCAGCAAT
Source organism: Mustela nigripes (assembly GCF_022355385.1). Taxonomy (NCBI): domain Eukaryota; kingdom Metazoa; phylum Chordata; class Mammalia; order Carnivora; family Mustelidae; genus Mustela; species Mustela nigripes. The sequence continues at coordinate 122,413,960 of NC_081560.1, read as the reverse complement.
TGCACTACTGGGTACCCTAAAGATACAAACGTAGTGGTCTGAAGGGGCATGTACACCTGAATGTTTATAGGAGCAATGTCTACAATAGCCAAACTATGGAAAGAACCTAGATGTCCATCAACAGATGAATGGATAAAGAAGAGGTGGTATATATACACAATGGAATACTATGCAGCCATCAAAAATTGAAATCTTGCCATTTGCAATGACATGAATGGAATAGAGGGTATTATGCTTAGCGAAATAAGTCAGCTGGAAAAAGACAACTATCATATGATCTCCCTGACATGAGAAAGTGGAGATGCAATGTGGAGGGTTTGGGGGGTAGGAAAAGAACAAATGAAAGAAGATGGGATTGGGAGGGAGACAAAGCAAAAGAGACTCAATCTCACAAGACAAACTGAGAGTTGCTGGGGGGAGAGGGGTCGGGAGAGGGTGGTGGGGTTATGGACATTGGGGAGGGTATGTGCTATGGTGAGTGCTGTGAAGTGTGTAAACTTGGCAATTCACAAACCTGTACCCCTGGGGCTAATAATACATTATATGTTTATAAAAAAAAAAAAAGAAAAATTTTAAAAAGAACTAAGAAAATAGAGGTAGTTAGAATCAACTATTTTTCACCTTTAATTATTTAGTGTTCTTATCTCAGGAAATGCTTGTGAACTATGGGAAAGCCAATTTTCACGTGAGACTCATGTACACATGACCCAAAGCAGTACTTAGAGGAAGGTTTAGTCAGTTGATGGTACAGGAGAAGAGTTCTCATGTGTGTTGTTTCACGGACACCGCGATCCTTGGATGCTGCCAAAGCACTCCACGTTTGCTCACTGTGCCTTTCCCACTTTAATTGTGGGCAGCATTCTCCTTCCCATCCTCAATTCCTAAGCAACCACAGTGTGAAGGGTTTGAACAAACACTAAACTGACTGCTATTTTACGGACATACATTTTTCATCAGATCCTCCTATGTATTAATTCTCTACTGCAGCGTGCAAACTGCCACACATTTGGGGGCTTAAAATAAGCTGCATTGCCTATGGAATGACTTCTGTGGGTGAGGAGTTCATCCTGGGATTGAGTCCCCATAGAGCTCCTTGCTCAGAGAGGGGTCGGCTCCGATTCTCTCTTTCCCTCACCCTGTGACCCTCCTCTGCTTAAGATAAGTAAAGAAATAAACCTTTAAATAAATAAATACATAAATAAAATAAAAATAAACAATTAAAAAATCCATTTTATTTTTCTGTAAAAAAATAGTGAACATGTGATTGATACAAAAATTAATAAGAAGAGTACTAAAGAATATTATTTTAAAAATTTACTGTGTATGTGTTTATTGAGCACTAAATCTGGGCAGTGCATGTTATAAGATGCAGAGACTACAGCAGTAGCAGAACAAAATAAATGAACGGATGAATTAATAAATCTATGATAAAGTTCCAGGTGCAGTCTTCAGTCTCATGCGCTGTGAGAGTTACACGCTTAGGTGTCCCACTATGAGTCATGTCCTGGTGTGATCCCCTTCCACGATGGGCAGGTGAAATCTGGGACTTGCTTCCAACTCACAGAATATGGTAAAAGTCAAAAGATGCCATCCTTCTGACTCAGTTAAATTACAGAAAGCTTGGCCTTTTGGAGGTACTTTTGAATTTTAGTCACTCCTAACCAACTAAATAATTTGATTTTTGTTTACTCTAAGAAAATAATAATTGTTTTATTGATGTTTGTTTCTTGGAATGTTTAACTTTCATCAAACAAAAAGGTTAGCAATAATCTGTTTCCTATGCCAGTGAATGACATAAGCAAGTCTCCTTTTCATGTTTTCTTTTGAAATCACACATGTACTTGCCTGAGCTTTAAAACTTGGTTTTAAATGTACCTGGTTATACCTGTAATTTAAACACCATATAGATGAAATAATGCTTGAGCTTTTCCCATTTCAGAGTTCTTGCTCCTTTCAAACTAAGCTTTTTTCTAAAAAATCATAGGAAGCATATTTACATCTAAGACTAGTATTTACATGATGTTTCAGAAAACATAGATTAAACAGAAATCACTTAAAATTGGAAATTAAATTTAATATCTCCCTAATTTAGAATCATTTTATTGAAGTACTTTGAAATGATGTATTAAGTTAAAAGGAAAAAAAAAGGTGATACGGTACTCACTCAATAGCAAAGTCATTGTGAGGAACTAAATTGATTTATTTCTGCAGTAGAAGCAGAGTTTCTAACATGCTTTAAATATACAGTAAATTCCTGTTAAGTAAATATGCATATAAACACTAAAGAGAATACCCAATATAATAGCAATATTGAATATAAGTATTGAAATCTACTCTCTATTTAAAATTTTTTGCTTATTCTCATTTGATCAAACTAACTGGTATGGCTAGGTTATTAACATAAGCTTAATACATACCACCGATTATAGAGTATTGGCTTTTCTAGTAGTGACATTAATGGCATTAATTTGTTTCCTTTTTTCATTGAAGTATAATTCACACACAATGTTATGCTAGTTTCAGGTGTACAACATACTAATTGAAGAACTTTGCATGTGACTCAATCAGTGCTCACCACATTAAGGGTCCTCATTATCTGTCTCCATACTAAATTATTATTCTCTGTGCTATATATTCCATCTACTTGACATATTTGTTACTGGAAGTTTGTACCTCTTAATCTTCTTTATCTATTTTGCCCACCCATCCCCTTTCCCCTCTGGCAAGCACCAGTTTCTTTTCTGTATTTAAGGCTCTGTTTTCATAGAAGTGAAATCATATGGTATTTGTCTTACCCTGACTTATTTCATTTAGCATAACATCCTCTAGGTGCATCCATGTTGTATGTTGTCACACATGGCAATATCTCATTCTTTTATATGACTGTGTAAATTTCCTCATATATATATATATATATATATATATATATATATATGGTATCCTAAAAATGCTGCAGAAAACATAGGGGCACATATATCTTTTTGAATTACTGTTTTTGTTTTCTTTGGGTAAATGTCCAGTAGTGGATCATATGGTATTTCTATTTTCTATTTTCTATTTATATTTTCTTTAATTTTTTGAGGAATCTTTATATTATTTTCCACTATGGCTGCACAAATTTACATTCCCACCAACAATGAGTGAGGGTTCCCTTTTCTCCACATCCTCACCAACACTTGCTATTCATTTTTTGAAAAAAAATATTTCTAAATTATTTTTTTTTCTTAAGTAAATTTTGGTTCGAACTCATGACCCTGAGATCAAGAATCACATGCTCTACCAATTGAGCCAGCCAGATGGCCCTGTGCCAGTTACCTCTTGCCTTTGTGATTTTAGCCAAGTGAAGTGATATTTTATTGTGGTTCTGATTTGTATTTACCTTGCAGTTAGTGATGATGAGCATCATTTCATGTGTCTTTTGGCTATCTGTATGTCTTCTTTGGGAAGAGTCTATTCAAGTCCTCTGCCCCTTTTTAAATTGGATAATTATTTCTTTTGGGGGTTGTTGGCTTGTGTAATGCTTTTTTTGGGGGGTCTGTTGTGGATATTAACTCTTTAACTGAGAAATCATTTGCAAAATATCTTCTCCCATTCTGTAGGTTACCTTTTCGTCTTATTGACAGTTTACTTTGCTGTGCAAAAGATTTTTATTTTGTTGGAGTCCCAAGAGTTTATTTTTGCTTTTGTTTCCCTTGCCTCAGGAGACATATCTAGAAAAATGTTGGTAAGGGTGATGTCTAAGAGATTGCTGCCTATTTTCTTTTACTAGTTTTATGGTTTCACATCTCACATCTAAGTCTTTCATCAATATTGAGTTAATTTTTGTGTTTGGTATAAGATTGTCTGGAATTACAAAGGACCCCAAATAGACAAAACAGTCTTGAGAAAAAAGAACAAAATGGAAGGTATCAAAATCCTAGATTTTAAGACATGTTGCAAAGATATAGTAATCAAAACAGTGTGGTACTATTATAAAAACAAACACACAAATCAATAGGACAGGATAAAGAGTATGAAAGTAATTTGTTTTCTTGAAGAGTATTATCCAAAAAGCAAGCAATGCCCCTCTTTTTAAAAAAATTTATATCTTTATGATTAAAACATTTAAAAAAGGATAGACCCCTACAGACATGTGAAGTACTGATTGAAATTTCCAAACACCCACCAAAGTTTATAGAAGAAAAATGTCTAAACTTGGACTTTTCTTATGTAAATCATGTAGTTTCTGGAAATGCATTTTAGATCAGATCAGTCTCCCTTAATGCTGACAACTGTTGAATATATCTTTGAAATGTTTAAAACTGAAACACAGGGCATTGTCAATAAACAATTGCAGTGATGGCAAGATTGGTTCTCCTGGCTTTCTTTTCTCTCTCAGTTTTGAAATTATTTTCATCAATTTTATTTTTTCTTGGTGACCATCAGTGTGTTCTCTATAGTTAAGAGTCTGTTTTTTGGTTTGCACTTTGCCCCCCCCTTCTCCCCTTAAATGTTTTCTTTCTTAAATTCTTTAGGTGAGTGAAATCATATGGTATTTATTTCTGACTTATTTTGTTTAGTCTGATACTATCTAGCTCGATTCATGTTGTTGCAAAAGGCAAGATTTCATTCTTTTTGATAGCTGAGTAATAGTCCATTATGTATGTATACAAATTTTCTTTATCCATTCGTTAGTCAGTGGACATTTGGGCTCTTTCTATAATTTGGCTATTGTTGATAACACTGCTATAAACATCAGGGTGCATGCATCTTTGAATTAGTACTTTTGTATCCTTTGGGTAAATACTTAGTAGTGCAATTGCTGAATTGTAGGCTAGTTCTATTTTTAACTTTCTGTGGAAACTTCATACCAAATAAACATACATTTTAAAGACATTCTGGCTTGTCAACAGACTATAAATTCCAGCAAAGATCAGGTAAGCCTGGTTTGTCTGGGCTAGGTTGAAGGGTTGCCTTTGATCACAATGCACTGTGAAAACAAGGTTATTTTGTAGCTTTTACATAGAATTAGTTACATGTTAGCTATTTGTGTCTTTGAAACAGAATTCAGCTCCTGACTAAAAGAAGTATAAATGAAAGATAACATCAATATTTATCTAGATAGCTAGCTATATATAGTGTAAATTTAAATAAAATATAAATGCATTTCTTTCTATAGACTTTATCCATAAAATATCATAGACAGTTATATAAATATGTTGCTTTATGTAACTCATATATGCATAAGATATACTTTATACTATACATGTATATATATTTCATTATATTTTCTGTATTATATAAGTATAATGTATTTTATAAATACAATATATATTATATGGTAATATGTAGTAGAAAGGTATCTGTAAATATATAAATGCATATTTAAAATAAATTTATATATAAATTATAATAAGAGACAACATATGAAGTGATCTATAAAGAAGGAAAATCTCTGCATGCTTGAAAAAATTTTTGAAGTTTATATTATAAAGAAAAGAAGAAATAAAAAATGATTCATCAGGTCATGCTTAGGGGTGAGGTCTGTTCTCTGTACTGATGGAAACATTTTGGTGTTTCCCCCCACAGTGAGGGAAAAGAAAGTTTTTCAACCAGTCATGTACGGAAGTTTGTATTTGGTCTGTTGCGGAGTCGTGACGTTGGAAAACATTGAGTTTTCAGTTTGATAGTGGAAGCTGCTTTGAGAGGGAGTTTGCTTTATTCCCACAAGTGGATAGCATACCCTTCTTGCAAGGAATATGGACCAGTGACAAGTTTCATTTTTACAGCGCTGTCTAGATGTTGTCAGAGCTAGACGTCCCAGAGTCTGACAGAGCAAAGTGCTGGGGGCAGGTGCATGGCGACAGCTCCTACTTCACCAAGAGGCATTCCAGCTGGTAGCCTGATGCCGCGTCGGGATGGGAGTTCTCATCATGGTATTGGCTGTGTGCTCCAAACTTTGATAGATCAAGAAGACTACTGTGTTTTGTTTTGTTTTTCCCCATATAGCAGTCAGGGACAAACGCTTAGAAAAATATATATATAGTTGACATTGTCAAAAATATACAAGAGGAAAGACAGCTGTGGGGTCAGTCTTGACTGCTCTTGCCATGTGTCATACAACCAGCCTGGCCACACAAAACATCATGTATTTGCAGTCCCTGGATGTGTCCTTGAATGTGAAAGGGATGAAAGGTCATTATTCTTCTTCTGAGAGAGGAACAACAGTGTTTACTCAGGGTGTGAGGTCACCTTAAGGGTGTATCCAGCTAGGGAGTAAAGTTCTCCTTCAGCTCTATTCTCAGAAAACATTGTGGTTGCTTCATTTGATCCAACTTCATTCTCTGATTGAAAATTAAGTGTTAAGGGACCATATCACATTTTGAAAATGCAAGCTGGTGTTTTCATGTCACTACTTTTTCACCTGTTATGTGATGTGTTTGTGTTTATTGTTTATCTCTCCTCATGTTCCTAGGCATGTCAGTGGGTTTTTTGTCATTGATAGTTTCCTGCTGCCTAAAAGGGTGAGTGATACCTCACAGACCCTCCATGACTGCTTGTTGAGTAAATGAATTTCTAAGAACATCAAATTTTCCCAAGGACTATATATGAGTTTTGTCTGAGGGGAATTCAAATGATGTGCAAGTCAAAATAGATATATCTTGAATAATTGTAGTAAAATTCTCTTAAGCCCATGGAAAATGTATTGTAAATTTCATGAAACTCAACCACTTACATGTAGAATTATACATAATGGGAAAGCTGGCCTTTTCCCCAATATATTTGACAATAGAATGTTGTTTCCAAATCACTAAGCAAAAGGAGTTTATTAGGTATACCAGAGTGTTGACTTGACCAATTAGATTATCTCCTAAAAGGCAAGTACAATGAACTTATATACAGGTGAGCTCCATTTCTTTTTAGATTGGGACATGTTCTAGTTGCTAGAGCATAACGTTGTTGGCCAACGAGATCCAGAGGGAAGACTTGTACCCAGAGAACACAGTAGAGTTTGGTACAGAATTTGTAGTAAAGGTACTACACTGCATTTGGGATGTTGTTTGAAATGCCTTGCATTTACATGTTGTCATTTAACAGAATTTGGGTTTTCATCTCCTGTAAGAACTTTGTCTGCAGTCCTACAGATTGCATAACTAGTAATGAAAATGTTATTTTGGTTAAAATGTTTGGTATGTTCCAACTTATTCGATGACAGAAGAGCCTGTCAACTGACTAGCACCATGAGTTTATTAATAGTGCATGTTCTTAGTCTTTCATTTGTAGAAGCGTAGCCTGTTTCCAGGAAATATTTTCTCACTGCATCTTTATTCAGAAATTAGGATTTTCTTATTAAGCCAATATGTGCATTATGTCTTAGGATATCAGGCTGACATGATGAGTCATAACTTTTCTTTCAGGTGCCATACATGTTGGGCCTATTGAAATAATTAAAATTGCCTTGGAAATGACAAATACATAAATTAAGTAGTAAAAAAATGGATAGGAAAGTAACTATGTTTGTCATTATTCAAAGTAACATATTGTCTCAAAAATTCATATTACTCTGGGTGGTAAATATTATATCTAGTCTAAATAAAATTTTATCTAAGTTTTTATTGTGATATTTTCAAAAATAAAAGTATGATTCTCTAGTAGCAATATACAGGATCATAGATCAAGAGGTTCTGTTTCTGGATATAGAAAAATGCTTTGAAAATATCATGCCAGCTCTTTCTGGCCTGCCAGGTCTCTGTGGATAAGTCAGCTGCCAATCTAACATGGATGGAACTAGAGCCTATCATGCTTAGCGAAATAAGTCAGGCGGAGAAAGATAACTATCATATGATCTCCCTGATATGAGGAAGTGGTGTTGCAACATGGGGGCTTAAGTGGGTACGAGAAGAATAAATGAAAGAAGATGGGATTGGGAGGGAGACAAACCATAAGTGACTC